>NW_027175243.1:0-373876 GCF_028021215.1 Eschrichtius robustus
TGGTTTAGGGTACGCGTTAGGGTTAGGGTAGTTATTAAACCTATCCCACTTTCTAGATACCCCTTAGCACGTAAAGGAATATTATTTGGGGGTCCAGCCATGGAGAAGAGTTTAGACACTAGGATAAGATAAGGAACACACCCATTATAAAGAAATCACATTAGGATTCTCTTTTTAACCTGTTCCTTAAAACACTAGTGCTTAGGAAATCTATTTGAGGCAGAAGCAGTGAAGGGTAGCTTAGGGTTAGGGTTAGGGTTAGGGTCAGGGTATGGCTTAGGGTACGGGTTCGGGTACGGCGTAGGGTATGCGTTAGGGTTAGGGTTAGGGTTAGTTTTAGGGTCAGGGCTCGGTTTAGGTTATGGGTTAGGATTAGGGTACGTGTTAGAGTTAGGGTAGGGGTTAGGGTTAGGGTACGCGTTAGGGGTACGGTAGTTACTAAACCTATCCCACTCTCTAGACACCCCTTAGCATGTAAAGGAATATTTTTTTGGGGATCCAGCCATGGAGAAAAGTTTAGACACTAGGATAAGATAAGGAACACACACATTATAAAGAAATCATATTAGGATTCTCTTTTTAACTTGTTCCTTAAAACACTAGTGCTTAGGAAATCTATTGGAGGCAGAAGCAGTCAAGGGTAGCTTAGGGTTAGTGTTAGCGTTAAGGTTAGGGTTAGGGTACGGCTTAGGGTACGGGTTCGGTTACGGGTTCGTGTACGGCGTAGGGTATGGGTTAGGGTTATGGTTAGGGTTAGCTTTACGGTTAGTGTTCGGTTTAGGTTACGGGTTAGGATAAGGGTACCTGTTAGGGTTAGGGTAGGGGTCAGGGTTAGGGTACGCCTTAGGGTTAGGGTAGTTATTAAACCTATCCCACTCTCTAGATACCCCTTAGTACGTAAAGGAATATTATTTGGGGGTCCAGCCATGGAGAAGAGTTTAGACACTAGGATAAGATAAGGAACACACCCATTATAAGGAAATCACATTAGGATTCTCTTTTTTACCTGTTCCTTAAAACACTAGTGCTTAGGAAATCTATTGGAGGAAGAAGCAGTCAAGGGGAGCTTAGGGTTAGGTTTAGGGTTAGGGTTAGGTTTAGGGTACGGCTTAGGGTAAGGTTTCGGGTACGGGCTCGGGTACGGCGAAGGGTACGGGTTAGGGTTAGTGTGAGGGTTCGTTTTAGGGTTAGGGCTCGGTTTAGGGTACGGGTTAGTATTAGTGTACGTGTTAGGGTTAGGGTAGTGGTTAGGGTTAGGGTACGCATTAGGGTTAGTGTAATTATTAAACCTATCCCACTCTCTAGATACCCCTTATCACGTAAAGGTATATTATTTGGGGTCCAGCCATGAGAAGAGTTTAGACACTAGGATAAGATAAGGAACACACCCATTATAAAGAAATCACATTAGGATGCTCTTTTTAACCTGTTCCTTAAAACACTAGTGCTTAGAAAATCTATTGGAGGCAGAAGCAGTCAAGGGTAGCTTAGGGTTAGGGTTAGGGTTAGGGTACGGCTTAGAATACGGGTTCGGGTACGGGTTCGGGCACGGCGCAGGGTATGTGTTAGAGTTAGGGTTAGGGTTAGTTTTAGGGTTAGGGCTCGGTTTAGGGTACGGGTTAGGATTAGCGTACGTGTTAGTTTTAGGGTTAGGGTTAGTTTTAGTGTTAGGGCTCGGTTTAGGGTACGGGTTAGGATTAGGGTACGTGTTAGGGATAGGGTAGTTATTAAACCTATCCCACTCTCTAGATACCCCTTAGCACGTAAAGGAATATTATTTGGGGGTCCAGCCATGGAGAAGAGTTTAGACACTAGGATAAGATAAGGAACACACCCGTTATAAAGAAATCACATTAGGATACTCTTTTTAACCTGTTCCTTAAAACACTAGTGCTTAGGAAATCTATTGGAGGCAGAAGCAGTCAAGGATAACTTAGGGTTAGGGTTAGGGTTTGGGTTAGGGTATATCTTAGAGTATGGGTTCGGTTAGGGGTTCGGATACGGCGTAGGGTATGGGTTAGGGTTAGGGTTAGCGTTAGTTTTAGGGTCAGGGCTAGGTTTAGGTTACGGGTTAGGATTAGGGTACGTGTTAGGGTTAGGGTAGGGGTTTGGGTTAGGGTACGCGTTAGGGGTACGGTAGTTATGAAACCTATCCCACTCTCTAGACACCCCTTAGCATGTAAAGGAATATTTTTTTGGGGATCCAGCCATGGAGAAAAGTTTAGACACTAGGATAAGATAAGGAACACACACATTATAAAGAAATCATATTAGGATTCTCTTTTTTACCTGTTCCTTAAAACACTAGTGCTTAGGAAATCTATTGGAGGCAGAAGCAGTCAAGGGTAGCTTAGGGTTAGTGTTAGCGTTAGGGTTAGGGTTAGGGTATGGCTTAGGGTACGGGTTCGATTACGGGTTCGTGTACGGCGTAGGGTATGGGTTAGGGTTACGGTTAGGGTTAGCTTTACGGTTAGTGTTCGGTTTAGGTTACGGGTTAGGATTAGGGTACTTGTTAGGGTTAGGGTAGGGGTCAGGGTTAGGGGTACGCCTTAGGGTTAGGGTAGTTATTAAACCTATCCCACTCTCTAGATACCCCTTAGCACGTAAAGGAATATTATTTGGGGGTCCAGCCATGGAGAAGAGTTTAGACACTAGGATAAGATAAGGAACACACCCATTATAAGGAAATCACATTAGGATTCTCTTTTTTACCTGTTCCTTAAAACACTAGTGCTTAGGAAATCTATTGGAGGAAGAAGCAGTCAAGGGGAGCTTAGGGTTAGGTTTAGGGTTAGGGTTAGGTTTAGGGTACGGCTTAGTGTAAGGGTTCGGGTACGGGCTCGGGTACGGCGAAGGGTACGGGTTAGGGTTAGGGTGAGGGTTCGTTTTAGGGTTAGGGCTCGGTTTAGGTACGGGTTAGGATTAGTGTACGTGTTAGGGTTAGGGTAGTGGTTAGGGTTAGGGTACGCATTAGTGTTAGGGTAGTTATGAAACCTATCCACTCTCTAGATACCCCTTATCACGTAAAGATATATTATTTGGGGTCCAGCCATGGAGAAGAGTTTAGACACTAGGATAAGATAAGGAACACACCCATTATAAAGAAATCACACTAGGATTCTCTTTTTAACCTGTTCCTTAAAACACTAGTGCTTAGAAAATCTATTGGAGGCAGAAGCAGTCAAGGGTAGCTTAGGGTAAGGTTTAGGGTTAGGATACGGCTTAGGGTACGGGTTCGGGTACGGGTTCGGGTACGGCGCAGGGTATGTGTTAGAGTTAGGGTTAGGGTTAGTTTTAGGGTTAGGGCTCGGTTTAGGGTACGGGTTAGGATTAGTGTACGTGTACGTGTTAGGGTTAGGGTTAGTTTTAGTGTTAGGGCTCGGTTTAGGGTACGGGTTAGGATTAGGGTACGTGTTAGGGATAGGGTAGGGGTTAGGGTTAGGGTACGCTTTAGGTTTAGGGTAGTTATTAAACCTATCCCACTCTCTAGATACCCCTTAGCACGTAAAGGAATATTATTTGGGGGTCCAGCCATGGAGAAGAGTTTAGACACTAGGATAAGATAAGGAACACACCCATTATAAAGAAATCACATTAGGATTCTCTTTTTAACATGTTCCTTAAAACACTAGTGCTTAAGAAATCTATTGGAGGCAGAAGCAGTCAAGGGTGGCTTAGGGTTAGGGTTAGGGTTAGGGTACGGCTTAGGGTACGGGTTCGGGTACTGGTTCGGGTACGGCGTAGGGTATGGGTTAGGGTTAGGGTTAGGGTTAGTTTTAGTGTTAGGGCTCAGTTTAGGTTACGGGTTAGGATTAGGGAACGTGTTAAGGTTAGGGTAGGGGTTAGGGTTAGGGTACGTGTTAGGGTTAGGGTAGTTATTAAACCTATCCCACTTTCTAGATACCCCTTAGCACGTAAAGGAATATTATTTGGGGGTCCAGCCATGGAGAAGAGTTTAGACACTAGAAAAAAATAAGGAACACACCCATTATAAAGAAATCATATTAGGATTCTCTTTTTAACCTGTTCCTTTAAAGACTAGTGCTTAGGAAATCTACTGGAGGCAGAAGCAGTCAAGGGTAGCTTAGGCTTAGGGTTAGGGTTAAGGTACGGGTTAGGGTGTGGGTACGGGTACGGGTTCGGGTACGGCGCAGGGTATGGGTTAGTGTTAGGGTTAGTGTTAGTTTTAGGGTTAGGGCTCGGTTTAGGGTATGGGTTAGGATTAGGGTACGTGTTAGGGTTAGGGTTGGTGTTTGGGTTAGGATACGCATTAGGGTTAGGGCAGTTATTAAACCTATCCCACCTCTAAATACCCCTTAGCACATAAAGGAATATTATATGGGGGTCCAGCCATGGAGAAGAGTTTAGACACTAGGATAAGATAAGGAACACACCCATTATCAAGAAATCACATTAGGATTCTCTTTTTAACCTGTTCCTTAAAACACTAGTGCTTAGGAAATCTATTGGAGGCAGAAGCAGTCAAGGATAGGTTAGGGTTAGGGTTAGGGTTTGGGTTAGGGTTAGGGTATGGCTTAGAGTACGGGTTCTGTTAGGGGTTCGGATACGGTGTAGGGTATGGGTTAGGGTTAGGGTTAGGGTTAGTGTAGGGTTAGGGCTCGGTTTAGGTTACGGGTTAGGATTAGGGTACGTTGTAGGGTTAGGGTAGGGGTTAGGTTTAGGGTACGCGTTAGGGTTAGGGTAGTTATTAAACCTATCCCACTTTCTAGATACCCCTTAGCACGTAAAGGAATATTATTTGGGGGTCCAGCCATGGAGAAGAGTTTAGACTCTAGGATAAGATAAGGAACACACCCATTATAAAGAAATCACATTAGGATTCTCTTTTAACCTGTTCCTTAAAACACTAGTGCTTAGGAAATCTATTGGAGGCAGAAGCAGTGAAGGGTAGCTTAGGGTTAGGGTTAGGGTTAGGGTCAGGGTATGGCTTATGGTACGGGTTCGGGTACGGCGTAGGGTATGCGTTAGGGTTAGGGTTAGGGTTAGTTTTAGGGTCAGGGCTCGGTTTAGGTTATGGGTTAGGATTAGGGTACGTGTTAGGGTTAGTGTAGGGGTTAGGGTTAGGGTACGCGTTAGGGGTACGGTAGTTACTAAACCTATCCCACTCTCTAGACACCCCTTAGCATGTAAAGGAATATTTTTTTGGGGGTCCAGCCATGGAGAAAAGTTTAGACACTAGGATAAGATAAGGAACACACACATTATAAAGAAATCATATTAGGATTCTCTTTTTTACTTGTTCCTTAAAACACTAGTGCTTAGGAAATCTATTGGAGGAAGAAGCAGTCAAGGGGAGCTTAGGGTTAGGTTTAGGGTTAGGGTTAGGTTTAGGGTACGGCTTAGGGTAAGGTTTCGGGTACGGGCTCGGGTACGGCGAAGGGTACGTGTTAGGGTTAGGGTGAGGGTTCGTTTTAGGGTTAGGGCTCGGTTTAGGGTACGGGTTAGTATTAGTGTACATGTTAGGGTTATGGTAGTGGTTAGGGTTAGGGTACGCATTAGGGTTAGGGTAGTTATTAAACCTATCCCACTCTCTAGATACCCCTTATCACGTAAAGGTATATTATTTGGGGTCCAGCCATAGAGAAGAGTTTAGACACTAGGATAAGATAAGGAACACACCCATTATAAAGAAATCACATTTGGATGCTCTTTTTAACCTGTTCCTTAAAACACTAGTGCTTAGAAAATCTATTGGAGGCAGAAGCAGTCAAGGGTAGCTTAGGGTTAGGGTTAGGGTTAGGGTACGGCTTAGGGTACGGGTTCGGGTACGGGTTCGGGTACGGCGCAGGGTATGTGTTAGAGTTAGGGTTAGGGTTAGTTTTAGTGTTAGGGCTCGGTTTAGGGTACGGGTTAGGATTAGGGTACGCCTTAGGGTTAGGGTAGTTATTAAACCTATCCCACTCTCTAGATACCCCTTAGCACGTAAAGGAATATTATTTGGGGGTCCAGCCATGGAGAAGAGTTTAGACACTAGGATAAGATAAGGAACACACCCATTATAAAGAAATCACATTAGGATTCTCTTTTTAACCTGTTCCTTAAAACACTAGTGCTTAGGAAATCTATTGGAGGCAGAAGCAGTCAAGGATAACTTAGGGTTAGGGTTAGGGTTTGGGTTAGGGTATATCTTAGAGTATGGGTTCGGTTAGGGGTTCGGATACGGCGTAGGGTATGGGTTAGGTTTAGGGTTAAGGTTAGTGTTAGGGTTAGGGCTCGGTTTAGGTTACAGGTTAGGAGTAGGTTACGTGTTATGGTTAGGGTACGCGTTAGGGTTAGGGCAGTTATTAAACCTATCCCACCTCTAAATACCCCTTAGCACGTAAAGGAATATTATTTGGGGGTCCAGCCATGGAGAAGAGTTTAGACACTAGGATAAGATAAGGAACACACCCATTATCAAGAAATCACATTAGGATTCTCTTTTTAACCTGTTCCTTAAAACACTAGTGCTTAGGAAATCTATTGGAGGCAGAAGCAGTTAAGGATAGCTTAGGTTTAGGGTTAGGGTTAGGTTTTGGGTTAGGGTTAGGGTATGGCTTAGAGTACGGGTTCTGTTAGGGGTTCGGATACGGTGTAGGGTATGGGTTAGGTTTAGGGTTAGGGTTAGTGTTAGGGTTAGGGCTCGGTTTAGGTTACGGGTTAGAATTAGTGTACGTTGTAGGGTTAGGGTAGGGGTTAGGTTTAGGGTACGCGTTAGGGTTAGGGTAGTTATTAAACCTATCCCACTTTCTAGATACCCCTTAGCACGTAAAGGAATATTATTTGGGGGTCCAGCCATGGAGAAGAGTTTAGACACTAGGATAAGATAAGGAACACACCCATTATAAAGAAATCACATTAGGATTCTCTTTTTAACCTGTTCCTTAAAACACTAGTGCTTAGGAAATCTATTGGAGGCAGAAGCAGTGAAGGGTAGCTTAGGGTTAGGGTTAGGGTTAGGGTCAGGGTATGGCTTAGGGTACGGGTTCGGGTACGGCCTAGGGTATGCGTTAGGGTTAGGGTTAGGGTTAGTTTTAGGGTCAGGGCTCAGATTAGGTTATGGGTTAGGATTAGGGTACGTGTTAGGTTTAGGGTAGGGGTTAGGGTTAGGGTACGCATTAGGGGTATGGTAGTTACTAAACCTATCCCACTCTCTAGATACCCCTCTTGCACGTAAAGGAATATTTTTTGGGGGTCCAGCCATCGAGAAGAGTGTAGACACTAGGATATGATAAGGAACACTCCCATTATAAAGAAATCAGATTAGGATTCTCTTTTTAACCTGTTCCTTAAAACACTAGTGCTTAGGAAATCTATTGGAGGCAGAAGCAGTCAAGGGTGGCTTAGGTTTAGGGTTAGGGTTAGGGTACGGCTTAGGGTACGGGTTCGGGTACTAGTTCGGGTACGGCGTAGGGTATGGGTTAGGGTTAGGGTTAGGGTTAGTTTTAGGGTTAGGGCTCAGTTTAGGTTACGGGTTAGGATTAGGGAACGTGTTAGGGTTAGGGTAGGGGATAGGGTTAGGGTACGTGTTAGGGTTAGGGTAGTTATTAAACCTATCCCACTTTCTAGATACCCCTTAGCACGTAAAGGAATATTATTTGGGGGTCCAGCCATGGAGAAGAGTTTAGACACTAGAAAAACATAAGGAACACACCCATTATAAAGAAATCATATTAGGATTCTCTTCTTAACCTGTTCCTTAAAAGACTAGTGCTTAGGAAATCTACTGGAGGCAGAAGCAGTCAAGGGTAGCTTAGGCTTAGGGTTAGGGTTAAGGTACGGCTTAGGGTATGGGTACGGGTACGGGTTCGGTTACGGCGCAGGGTATGGTTTAGTGTTAGGGTTAGTGTTAGTTTTAGGGTTAGGGCTCGGTTTAGGGTACGGGTTAGGATTAGGGTACGTGTTAGGGTTAGGGTTGGTGTTTGGGTTAGGATACGCTTTAGGGTTAGGGCAGTTATTAAACCTATCCCACCTCTAAATACCCCTTAGCACGTAAAGGAATATTATTTGGGGGTCCAGCCATGGAGAAGAGTTTAGACACTAGGATAAGATAAGGAACACACCCATTATCAAGAAATCACATTAGGATTCTCTTTTTAACCTGTTCCTTAAAACACTAGTGCTTAGGAAATCTATTGGAGGCAGAAGCAGTGAAGGGTAGCTTAGGGTTAGGGTTAGGGTTAGGGTCAGGGTATGGCTTAGGGTACGGGTTCGGGTACGGCGTAGGGTATGCGTTAGGGTTAGGGTTAGGGTTAGTTTTAGGGTCAGGGCTCGGTTTAGGTTAGGGGTCAGGATTAGGGTACGTGTTAGGGTTAGGGTAGGGGTTAGGGTTAGGGTACGCGTTAGGGGTACGGTAGTTACTAAACTTATCCCACTCTCTAGACACCCCTTAGCATGTAAAGGAATATTTTTTTGGGGGTCCAGCCATGGAGAAAAGTTTAGACACTAGGATAAGATAAGGAACACACACATTATAAAGAAATCATATTAGGATTCTCTTTTTTACCTGTTCCTTAAAACACTAGTGCTTAGGAAATCTATTGGAGGCAGAAGCAGTCAAGGGTAGCTTAGGGTTAGTGTTAGCGTTAGGGTTAGGGTTAGGGTACGGCTTAGGGTACGGGTTCGGTTACGGGTTCGGGTACGGCGTTGGGTATGGGTTAGGCTTACGGTTAGGGTTAGCTTTACGGTTAGTGTTCGGTTTAGGTTACGGGTTAGGATTAGGGTACTTGTTAGGGTTAGGGTAGGGGTCAGGGTTAGGGTACGCCTTAGGGTTAGGGTAGTTATTAAACCTATCCCACTCTCTAGATACCCCTTAGTACGTAAAGGAATATTATTTGGGGGTCCAGCCATGGAGAAGAGTTTAGACACTAGAATAAGATAAGGAACACACCCATTATAAGGAAATCACATTAGGATTCTATTTTTTACCTGTTCCTTAAAACACTAGTGCTTAGGAAATCTATTGGAGGAAGAAGCAGTCAAGGAGAGCTTAGGGTTAGGTTTAGGGTTAGGGTTAGGTTTAGGGTACGGCTTAGGGTAAGGGATCGGGTACGGGCTCGGGTACGGCGAAGGGTACGGGTTAGGTTTAGGGAGAGTGTTCGTTTTAGGGTTAGGGCTCGGTTTAGGGTACGGGTTAGGATTAGTGTACGTGTTAGGGTTAGGGTAGTGGTTAGGGTTAGGGTACGCATTAGGGTTAGGGTAGTTATTAAACCTATTCCACTCTCTAGATACCCCTTATCACGTAAAGGTATATTATTTGGGGTCCAGCCATGGAGAAGAGTTTAGACAATACGATAAGATAAGGAACACACCCATTATAAAGAAATCACATTAGGATTCTCTTTTTAACCTGTTCCTTAAAACACTAGTGCTAAGAAAATCTATTGGAGGCAGAAGCAGTCAAGGGTAGCTTAGGGTTAGGGTTCGGGTACGGCTTAGGGTACGGGTTCGGGTACGGGTTCGGGTACGGCGCAGGGTATGTGTTAGAGTTAGGGTTAGGGTTAGTTTTAGGGTTAGGGCTCGGTTTAGGGTACGGGTTAGGATTAGTGTACGTGTTAGTTTTAGGGTTAGGGTTAGTTTTAGTGTTAGGGCTCGGTTTAGGGCACGGGATAGGATTAGGGTACGTGTTAGGGATAGGGTAGTTATTAAACCTATCCCACTCTCTAGATACCCCTTAGCACGTAAAGGAATATTATTTGGGGGTCCAGCCATGGAGAAGAGTTTAGACACTAGGATAAGATAAGGAACACACCCATTATAAAGAAATCACACTAGGATTCTCTTTTTAACCTGTTCCTTAAAACACTAGTGCTTAGAAAATCTATTGGAGGCAGAAGCAGTCAAGGGTAGCTTAGGGTAAGGGTTAGGGTTAGGATACGGCTTAGGGTACGGGTTCGGGTACGGGTTCGGGTACGGCGCAGGGTATGTGTTAGAGTTAGGGTTAGGGTTAGTTTTAGGGTTAGGGCTCGGTTTAGGGTACGGGTTAGGATTAGTGTACATGTACGTGTTAGGGTTAGGGTTAGTTTTAGTGTTAGGGCTCGGTTTAGGGTACGGGTTAGGATTAGGGTACGTGTTAGGGATAGGGTAGGGGTTAGGGTTAGGGTACGCTTTAGGTTTAGGGTAGTTATTAAACCTATCCCACTCTCTAGATACCCCTTAGCACGTAAAGGAATATTATTTGGGGGTCCAGCCATGGAGAAGAGTTTAGACACTAGGATAAGATAAGGAACACACCCATTATAAAGAAATCACATTAGGATTCTCTTTTTAACCTGTTCCTTAAAACACTAGTGCTTAAGAAATCTATTGGAGGCAGAAGCAGTCAAGGGTGGCTTAGGGTTAGGGTTAGGGTTAGGGTACGGCTTAGGGTACGGGTTCGGTTACTGGTTCGGGTACGGCGTAGGGTATGGGTTAGGGTTAGGGTTAGGGTTAGTTTTAGTGTTAGGGCTCAGTTTAGGTTACGGGTTAGGATTAGGGAACGTGTTAAGGTTAGGGTAGGGGTTAGGGTTAGGGTACGTGTTAGGGTTAGGGTAGTTATTAAACCTATCCCACTTTCTAGATACCCCTTAGCACGTAAAGGAATATTATTTGGGGGTCCAGCCATGGAGAAGAGTTTAGACACTAGGATAAGATAAGGAACACACCCGTTATAAAGAAATCACATTAGGATTCTCTTTTTAACCTGTTCCTTAAAACACTAGTGCTTAGGAAATCTATTGGAGGCAGAAGCAGTCAAGGATAACTTAGGGTTAGGGTTAGGGTTTGGGTTAGGGTTAGGGTTAGGGTTAGTTTTAGGGTTAGGGCTCAGTTTATGTTACGGGTTAGGATTAGGGAACGTGTTAGGGTTAGGGTAGGGGTTAGGGTTAGGGTACGTGTTAGGGTTAGGGTAGATATTAAACCTATCCCACTTTCTAGATACCCCTTAGCACGTAAATGAATATTTTTTGGGGGTCCAGCCATGGAGAAGAGTTTAGACACTAGAAAAAAATAAGGAACACACCCATTATAAAGAAATCATATTAGGATTCTCTTTTTAACCTGTTCCTTAAAAGACTAGTGCTTAGGAAATCTACTGGAGGCAGAAGCAGTCAAGGGTAGCTTAGGCTTAGGGTTAGGGTGAAGGTACGGCTTAGGGTGTGGGTACGGGTACGGGTTCGGGTACGGCGCAGGGTATGGGTTAGTGTTAGGGTTAGTGTTAGTTTTAGGGTTAGGGCTCGGTTTAGGGTACGGGTTAGGATTAGGGTACGTGTTAGGGTTAGGGTTGGTGTTTGGGTTAGGATACGCGTTAGGGTTAGGGCAGTTATTAAACCTATCCCACCTCTAAATACCCCTTAGCACGTAAAGGAATATTATTTGGGGGTCCAGCCATGGAGAAGAGTTTAGACACTAGGATAAGATAAGGAACACACCCATTATAAAGAAATCACATTAGGATTCTCTTTTTAACCTGTTCCTTAAAACAATAGTGCTTAGGAAATCTATTGGAGGCAGAAGCAGTCAAGGATAACTTAGGGTTAGGGTTAGGGTTTGGGTTAGGGTATATCTTAGAGTATGGGTTCGGTTAGGGGTTCGGATACGGCGTAGGGTATGGGTTAGGGTTAGGGTTAGGGTTAGTGTTAGGGTTAGGGCTCGGTTTAGGTTACAGGTTAGGAGTAGGTTACGTGTTATTGTTAGGGTACGCGTTAGGGGTAGGGTAGTTACTAAACCTATCCCACTCTCTAGATACCCCTTTTGCACGTAAAGGAATATTTTTGGGGGGTCCAGCCATGGAGAAGAGTTTAGACACTAGGATATGATAAGGAACACTCCCATTATAAAGAAATCACATTAGGATTCTCTTTTTTACCTGTTCCTTAAAACACTAGTGCTTAGGAAATCTATTGGAGGCAAAAGCAGTCAAGGGTGGCTTAGGGTTAGGGTTAGGGTTAGGGTACGGCTTAGGATACGGGTTCGGGTACTGGTTCGGGTACGGCGTAGGGTATGGGTTAGGGTTAGGGTTAGGGTTAGTTTTAGGGTTAGGGCTCAGTTTAGGTTACGGGTTAGGATTAGGGAACGTGTTAGGGTTAGGGTAGGGGATAGGGTTAGGGTACGTGTTAGGGTTAGGGTAGTTATTAAACCTATCCCACTTTCTAGATACCCCTTAGCACGTAAAGGAATATTATTTGGGGGTCCAGCCATGGAGAAGAGTTTAGACACTAGAAAAACATAAGGAACACACCCATTATAAAGAAATCATATTAGGATTCTCTTCTTAACCTGTTCCTTAAAAGACTAGTGCTTAGGAAATCTACTGGAGGCAGAAGCAGTCAAGGGTAGCTTAGGCTTAGGGTTAGGGTTAAGGTACGGCTTAGGGTATGGGTACGGGTACGGGTTCGGTTACGGCGCAGGGTATGGTTTAGTGTTAGGGTTAGTGTTAGTTTTAGGGTTAGGGCTCGGTTTAGGGTACGGGTTAGGATTAGGGTACGTGTTAGGGTTAGGGTTGGTGTTTGGGTTAGGATACGCTTTAGGGTTAGGGCAGTTATTAAACCTATCCCACCTCTAAATACCCCTTAGCACGTAAAGGAATATTATTTGGGGGTCCAGCCATGGAGAAGAGTTTAGACACTAGGATAAGATAAGGAACACACCCATTATCAAGAAATCACATTAGGATTCTCTTTTTAACCTGTTCCTTAAAACACTAGTGCTTAGGAAATCTATTGGAGGCAGAAGCAGTGAAGGGTAGCTTAGGGTTAGGGTTAGGGTTAGGGTCAGGGTATGGCTTAGGGTACGGGTTCGGGTACGGCGTAGGGTATGCGTTAGGGTTAGGGTTAGGGTTAGTTTTAGGGTCAGGGCTCGGTTTAGGTTAGGGGTCAGGATTAGGGTACGTGTTAGGGTTAGGGTAGGGGTTAGGGTTAGGGTACGCGTTAGGGGTACGGTAGTTACTAAACTTATCCCACTCTCTAGACACCCCTTAGCATGTAAAGGAATATTTTTTTGGGGATCCAGCCATGGAGAAAAGTTTAGACACTAGGATAAGATAAGGAACACACACATTATAAAGAAATCATATTAGGATTCTCTTTTTTACCTGTTCCTTAAAACACTAGTGCTTAGGAAATCTATTGGAGGCAGAAGCAGTCAAGGGTAGCTTAGGGTTAGTGTTAGCGTTAGGGTTAGGGTTAGGGTACGGCTTAGGGTACGGGTTCGGTTACGGGTTCGGGTACGGCGTTGGGTATGGGTTAGGCTTACGGTTAGGGTTAGCTTTACGGTTAGTGTTCGGTTTAGGTTACGGGTTAGGATTAGGGTACTTGTTAGGGTTAGGGTAGGGGTCAGGGTTAGGGTACGCCTTAGGGTTAGGGTAGTTATTAAACCTATCCCACTCTCTAGATACCCCTTAGTACGTAAAGGAATATTATTTGGGGGTCCAGCCATGGAGAAGAGTTTAGACACTAGAATAAGATAAGGAACACACCCATTATAAGGAAATCACATTAGGATTCTATTTTTTACCTGTTCCTTAAAACACTAGTGCTTAGGAAATCTATTGGAGGAAGAAGCAGTCAAGGAGAGCTTAGGGTTAGGTTTAGGGTTAGGGTTAGGTTTAGGGTACGGCTTAGGGTAAGGGATCGGGTACGGGCTCGGGTACGGCGAAGGGTACGGGTTAGGTTTAGGGAGAGTGTTCGTTTTAGGGTTAGGGCTCGGTTTAGGGTACGGGTTAGGATTAGTGTACGTGTTAGGGTTAGGGTAGTGGTTAGGGTTAGGGTACGCATTAGGGTTAGGGTAGTTATTAAACCTATTCCACTCTCTAGATACCCCTTATCACGTAAAGGTATATTATTTGGGGTCCAGCCATGGAGAAGAGTTTAGACAATACGATAAGATAAGGAACACACCCATTATAAAGAAATCACATTAGGATTCTCTTTTTAACCTGTTCCTTAAAACACTAGTGCTAAGAAAATCTATTGGAGGCAGAAGCAGTCAAGGGTAGCTTAGGGTTAGGGTTCGGGTACGGCTTAGGGTACGGGTTCGGGTACGGGTTCGGGTACGGCGCAGGGTATGTGTTAGAGTTAGGGTTAGGGTTAGTTTTAGGGTTAGGGCTCGGTTTAGGGTACGGGTTAGGATTAGTGTACGTGTTAGTTTTAGGGTTAGGGTTAGTTTTAGTGTTAGGGCTCGGTTTAGGGCACGGGATAGGATTAGGGTACGTGTTAGGGATAGGGTAGTTATTAAACCTATCCCACTCTCTAGATACCCCTTAGCACGTAAAGGAATATTATTTGGGGGTCCAGCCATGGAGAAGAGTTTAGACACTAGGATAAGATAAGGAACACACCCATTATAAAGAAATCACACTAGGATTCTCTTTTTAACCTGTTCCTTAAAACACTAGTGCTTAGAAAATCTATTGGAGGCAGAAGCAGTCAAGGGTAGCTTAGGGTAAGGGTTAGGGTTAGGATACGGCTTAGGGTACGGGTTCGGGTACGGGTTCGGGTACGGCGCAGGGTATGTGTTAGAGTTAGGGTTAGGGTTAGTTTTAGGGTTAGGGCTCGGTTTAGGGTACGGGTTAGGATTAGTGTACATGTACGTGTTAGGGTTAGGGTTAGTTTTAGTGTTAGGGCTCGGTTTAGGGTACGGGTTAGGATTAGGGTACGTGTTAGGGATAGGGTAGGGGTTAGGGTTAGGGTACGCTTTAGGTTTAGGGTAGTTATTAAACCTATCCCACTCTCTAGATACCCCTTAGCACGTAAAGGAATATTATTTGGGGGTCCAGCCATGGAGAAGAGTTTAGACACTAGGATAAGATAAGGAACACACCCATTATAAAGAAATCACATTAGGATTCTCTTTTTAACCTGTTCCTTAAAACACTAGTGCTTAAGAAATCTATTGGAGGCAGAAGCAGTCAAGGGTGGCTTAGGGTTAGGGTTAGGGTTAGGGTACGGCTTAGGGTACGGGTTCGGTTACTGGTTCGGGTACGGCGTAGGGTATGGGTTAGGGTTAGGGTTAGGGTTAGTTTTAGTGTTAGGGCTCAGTTTAGGTTACGGGTTAGGATTAGGGAACGTGTTAAGGTTAGGGTAGGGGTTAGGGTTAGGGTACGTGTTAGGGTTAGGGTAGTTATTAAACCTATCCCACTTTCTAGATACCCCTTAGCACGTAAAGGAATATTATTTGGGGGTCCAGCCATGGAGAAGAGTTTAGACACTAGGATAAGATAAGGAACACACCCGTTATAAAGAAATCACATTAGGATTCTCTTTTTAACCTGTTCCTTAAAACACTAGTGCTTAGGAAATCTATTGGAGGCAGAAGCAGTCAAGGATAACTTAGGGTTAGGGTTAGGGTTTGGGTTAGGGTTAGGGTTAGGGTTAGTTTTAGGGTTAGGGCTCAGTTTATGTTACGGGTTAGGATTAGGGAACGTGTTAGGGTTAGGGTAGGGGTTAGGGTTAGGGTACGTGTTAGGGTTAGGGTAGATATTAAACCTATCCCACTTTCTAGATACCCCTTAGCACGTAAATGAATATTTTTTGGGGGTCCAGCCATGGAGAAGAGTTTAGACACTAGAAAAAAATAAGGAACACACCCATTATAAAGAAATCATATTAGGATTCTCTTTTTAACCTGTTCCTTAAAAGACTAGTGCTTAGGAAATCTACTGGAGGCAGAAGCAGTCAAGGGTAGCTTAGGCTTAGGGTTAGGGTGAAGGTACGGCTTAGGGTGTGGGTACGGGTACGGGTTCGGGTACGGCGCAGGGTATGGGTTAGTGTTAGGGTTAGTGTTAGTTTTAGGGTTAGGGCTCGGTTTAGGGTACGGGTTAGGATTAGGGTACGTGTTAGGGTTAGGGTTGGTGTTTGGGTTAGGATACGCGTTAGGGTTAGGGCAGTTATTAAACCTATCCCACCTCTAAATACCCCTTAGCACGTAAAGGAATATTATTTGGGGGTCCAGCCATGGAGAAGAGTTTAGACACTAGGATAAGATAAGGAACACACCCATTATAAAGAAATCACATTAGGATTCTCTTTTTAACCTGTTCCTTAAAACAATAGTGCTTAGGAAATCTATTGGAGGCAGAAGCAGTCAAGGATAACTTAGGGTTAGGGTTAGGGTTTGGGTTAGGGTATATCTTAGAGTATGGGTTCGGTTAGGGGTTCGGATACGGCGTAGGGTATGGGTTAGGGTTAGGGTTAGGGTTAGTGTTAGGGTTAGGGCTCGGTTTAGGTTACAGGTTAGGAGTAGGTTACGTGTTATTGTTAGGGTACGCGTTAGGGGTAGGGTAGTTACTAAACCTATCCCACTCTCTAGATACCCCTTTTGCACGTAAAGGAATATTTTTGGGGGGTCCAGCCATGGAGAAGAGTTTAGACACTAGGATATGATAAGGAACACTCCCATTATAAAGAAATCACATTAGGATTCTCTTTTTTACCTGTTCCTTAAAACACTAGTGCTTAGGAAATCTATTGGAGGCAAAAGCAGTCAAGGGTGGCTTAGGGTTAGGGTTAGGGTTAGGGTACGGCTTAGGATACGGGTTCGGGTACTGGTTCGGGTACGGCGTAGGGTATGGGTTAGGGTTAGGGTTAGGGTTAGTTTTAGGGTTAGGGCTCAGTTTAGGTTACGGGTTAGGATTAGGGAACGTGTTAGGGTTAGGGTAGGGGATAGGGTTAGGGTACGTGTTAGGGTTAGGGTAGTTATTAAACCTATCCCACTTTCTAGATACCCCTTAGCACGTAAAGGAATATTATTTGGGGGTCCAGCCATGGAGAAGAGTTTAGACACTAGAAAAACATAAGGAACACACCCATTATAAAGAAATCATATTAGGATTCTCTTCTTAACCTGTTCCTTAAAAGACTAGTGCTTAGGAAATCTACTGGAGGCAGAAGCAGTCAAGGGTAGCTTAGGCTTAGGGTTAGGGTTAAGGTACGGCTTAGGGTATGGGTACGGGTACGGGTTCGGTTACGGCGCAGGGTATGGTTTAGTGTTAGGGTTAGTGTTAGTTTTAGGGTTAGGGCTCGGTTTAGGGTACGGGTTAGGATTAGGGTACGTGTTAGGGTTAGGGTTGGTGTTTGGGTTAGGATACGCTTTAGGGTTAGGGCAGTTATTAAACCTATCCCACCTCTAAATACCCCTTAGCACGTAAAGGAATATTATTTGGGGGTCCAGCCATGGAGAAGAGTTTAGACACTAGGATAAGATAAGGAACACACCCATTATCAAGAAATCACATTAGGATTCTCTTTTTAACCTGTTCCTTAAAACACTAGTGCTTAGGAAATCTATTGGAGGCAGAAGCAGTGAAGGGTAGCTTAGGGTTAGGGTTAGGGTTAGGGTCAGGGTATGGCTTAGGGTACGGGTTCGGGTACGGCGTAGGGTATGCGTTAGGGTTAGGGTTAGGGTTAGTTTTAGGGTCAGGGCTCGGTTTAGGTTAGGGGTCAGGATTAGGGTACGTGTTAGGGTTAGGGTAGGGGTTAGGGTTAGGGTACGCGTTAGGGGTACGGTAGTTACTAAACTTATCCCACTCTCTAGACACCCCTTAGCATGTAAAGGAATATTTTTTTGGGGATCCAGCCATGGAGAAAAGTTTAGACACTAGGATAAGATAAGGAACACACACATTATAAAGAAATCATATTAGGATTCTCTTTTTTACCTGTTCCTTAAAACACTAGTGCTTAGGAAATCTATTGGAGGCAGAAGCAGTCAAGGGTAGCTTAGGGTTAGTGTTAGCGTTAGGGTTAGGGTTAGGGTACGGCTTAGGGTACGGGTTCGGTTACGGGTTCGGGTACGGCGTTGGGTATGGGTTAGGCTTACGGTTAGGGTTAGCTTTACGGTTAGTGTTCGGTTTAGGTTACGGGTTAGGATTAGGGTACTTGTTAGGGTTAGGGTAGGGGTCAGGGTTAGGGTACGCCTTAGGGTTAGGGTAGTTATTAAACCTATCCCACTCTCTAGATACCCCTTAGTACGTAAAGGAATATTATTTGGGGGTCCAGCCATGGAGAAGAGTTTAGACACTAGAATAAGATAAGGAACACACCCATTATAAGGAAATCACATTAGGATTCTATTTTTTACCTGTTCCTTAAAACACTAGTGCTTAGGAAATCTATTGGAGGAAGAAGCAGTCAAGGAGAGCTTAGGGTTAGGTTTAGGGTTAGGGTTAGGTTTAGGGTACGGCTTAGGGTAAGGGATCGGGTACGGGCTCGGGTACGGCGAAGGGTACGGGTTAGGTTTAGGGAGAGTGTTCGTTTTAGGGTTAGGGCTCGGTTTAGGGTACGGGTTAGGATTAGTGTACGTGTTAGGGTTAGGGTAGTGGTTAGGGTTAGGGTACGCATTAGGGTTAGGGTAGTTATTAAACCTATTCCACTCTCTAGATACCCCTTATCACGTAAAGGTATATTATTTGGGGTCCAGCCATGGAGAAGAGTTTAGACAATACGATAAGATAAGGAACACACCCATTATAAAGAAATCACATTAGGATTCTCTTTTTAACCTGTTCCTTAAAACACTAGTGCTAAGAAAATCTATTGGAGGCAGAAGCAGTCAAGGGTAGCTTAGGGTTAGGGTTCGGGTACGGCTTAGGGTACGGGTTCGGGTACGGGTTCGGGTACGGCGCAGGGTATGTGTTAGAGTTAGGGTTAGGGTTAGTTTTAGGGTTAGGGCTCGGTTTAGGGTACGGGTTAGGATTAGTGTACGTGTTAGTTTTAGGGTTAGGGTTAGTTTTAGTGTTAGGGCTCGGTTTAGGGCACGGGATAGGATTAGGGTACGTGTTAGGGATAGGGTAGTTATTAAACCTATCCCACTCTCTAGATACCCCTTAGCACGTAAAGGAATATTATTTGGGGGTCCAGCCATGGAGAAGAGTTTAGACACTAGGATAAGATAAGGAACACACCCATTATAAAGAAATCACACTAGGATTCTCTTTTTAACCTGTTCCTTAAAACACTAGTGCTTAGAAAATCTATTGGAGGCAGAAGCAGTCAAGGGTAGCTTAGGGTAAGGGTTAGGGTTAGGATACGGCTTAGGGTACGGGTTCGGGTACGGGTTCGGGTACGGCGCAGGGTATGTGTTAGAGTTAGGGTTAGGGTTAGTTTTAGGGTTAGGGCTCGGTTTAGGGTACGGGTTAGGATTAGTGTACATGTACGTGTTAGGGTTAGGGTTAGTTTTAGTGTTAGGGCTCGGTTTAGGGTACGGGTTAGGATTAGGGTACGTGTTAGGGATAGGGTAGGGGTTAGGGTTAGGGTACGCTTTAGGTTTAGGGTAGTTATTAAACCTATCCCACTCTCTAGATACCCCTTAGCACGTAAAGGAATATTATTTGGGGGTCCAGCCATGGAGAAGAGTTTAGACACTAGGATAAGATAAGGAACACACCCATTATAAAGAAATCACATTAGGATTCTCTTTTTAACCTGTTCCTTAAAACACTAGTGCTTAAGAAATCTATTGGAGGCAGAAGCAGTCAAGGGTGGCTTAGGGTTAGGGTTAGGGTTAGGGTACGGCTTAGGGTACGGGTTCGGTTACTGGTTCGGGTACGGCGTAGGGTATGGGTTAGGGTTAGGGTTAGGGTTAGTTTTAGTGTTAGGGCTCAGTTTAGGTTACGGGTTAGGATTAGGGAACGTGTTAAGGTTAGGGTAGGGGTTAGGGTTAGGGTACGTGTTAGGGTTAGGGTAGTTATTAAACCTATCCCACTTTCTAGATACCCCTTAGCACGTAAAGGAATATTATTTGGGGGTCCAGCCATGGAGAAGAGTTTAGACACTAGGATAAGATAAGGAACACACCCGTTATAAAGAAATCACATTAGGATTCTCTTTTTAACCTGTTCCTTAAAACACTAGTGCTTAGGAAATCTATTGGAGGCAGAAGCAGTCAAGGATAACTTAGGGTTAGGGTTAGGGTTTGGGTTAGGGTTAGGGTTAGGGTTAGTTTTAGGGTTAGGGCTCAGTTTATGTTACGGGTTAGGATTAGGGAACGTGTTAGGGTTAGGGTAGGGGTTAGGGTTAGGGTACGTGTTAGGGTTAGGGTAGATATTAAACCTATCCCACTTTCTAGATACCCCTTAGCACGTAAATGAATATTTTTTGGGGGTCCAGCCATGGAGAAGAGTTTAGACACTAGAAAAAAATAAGGAACACACCCATTATAAAGAAATCATATTAGGATTCTCTTTTTAACCTGTTCCTTAAAAGACTAGTGCTTAGGAAATCTACTGGAGGCAGAAGCAGTCAAGGGTAGCTTAGGCTTAGGGTTAGGGTGAAGGTACGGCTTAGGGTGTGGGTACGGGTACGGGTTCGGGTACGGCGCAGGGTATGGGTTAGTGTTAGGGTTAGTGTTAGTTTTAGGGTTAGGGCTCGGTTTAGGGTACGGGTTAGGATTAGGGTACGTGTTAGGGTTAGGGTTGGTGTTTGGGTTAGGATACGCGTTAGGGTTAGGGCAGTTATTAAACCTATCCCACCTCTAAATACCCCTTAGCACGTAAAGGAATATTATTTGGGGGTCCAGCCATGGAGAAGAGTTTAGACACTAGGATAAGATAAGGAACACACCCATTATAAAGAAATCACATTAGGATTCTCTTTTTAACCTGTTCCTTAAAACAATAGTGCTTAGGAAATCTATTGGAGGCAGAAGCAGTCAAGGATAACTTAGGGTTAGGGTTAGGGTTTGGGTTAGGGTATATCTTAGAGTATGGGTTCGGTTAGGGGTTCGGATACGGCGTAGGGTATGGGTTAGGGTTAGGGTTAGGGTTAGTGTTAGGGTTAGGGCTCGGTTTAGGTTACAGGTTAGGAGTAGGTTACGTGTTATTGTTAGGGTACGCGTTAGGGGTAGGGTAGTTACTAAACCTATCCCACTCTCTAGATACCCCTTTTGCACGTAAAGGAATATTTTTGGGGGGTCCAGCCATGGAGAAGAGTTTAGACACTAGGATATGATAAGGAACACTCCCATTATAAAGAAATCACATTAGGATTCTCTTTTTTACCTGTTCCTTAAAACACTAGTGCTTAGGAAATCTATTGGAGGCAAAAGCAGTCAAGGGTGGCTTAGGGTTAGGGTTAGGGTTAGGGTACGGCTTAGGATACGGGTTCGGGTACTGGTTCGGGTACGGCGTAGGGTATGGGTTAGGGTTAGGGTTAGGGTTAGTTTTAGGGTTAGGGCTCAGTTTAGGTTACGGGTTAGGATTAGGGAACGTGTTAGGGTTAGGGTAGGGTTTAGGGTTAGGGTACGTGTTAGGGTTAGGGTAGTTATTAAACCTATCCCACTTTCTAGATACCCCTTAGCACGTAAAGGAATATTATTTGGGGGTCCAGCCATGGAGAAGGGTTTAGACACTAGAAAAAAATAAGGAACACACCCATTATAAAGAAATCATATTAGGATTCTCTTTTTAACCTGTTCCTTAAAAGACTAGTGCTTAGGAAATCTACTGGAGGCAGAAGCAGTCAAGGGTAGCTTAGGCTTAGGGTTAGGGTGAAGGTACGGCTTAGGGTGTGGGTACGGGTACGGGTTCGGGTACGGCGCAGGGTATGGGTTAGTGTTAGGGTTAGTGTTAGTTTTAGGGTTAGGGCTCGGTTTAGGGTACGGGTTAGGATTAGGGTACGTGTTAGGGTTAGGGTTGGTGTTTGGGTTAGGATACGCGTTAGGGTTAGGGCAGTTATTAAACCTATCCCACCTCTAAATACCCCTTAGCACGTAAAGGAATATTATTTGGGGGTCCAGCCATGGAGAAGAGTTTAGACACTAGGATAAGATAAGGAACACACCCATTATCAAGAAATCACATTAGGATTCTCTTTTTAACCTGTTCCTTAAAACACTAGTGCTTAGGAAATCTATTGGAGGCAGTAGCAGTCAAGGATAGGTTAGGGTTAGGGTTAGAGTTTGGGTTAGGGTTAGGGTATGGCTTAGAGTACGGGTTCTGTTAGGGGTTCGGATACGGTGTAGGGTATGGGTTAGGGTTAGGGTTAGGGTTAGTGTTAGGGTTAGGGCTCGGTTTAGGTTACGGGTTATGATTAGGGTATGTTGTAGGGTTAGGGTAGGGGTTAGGTTTAGGGTACGCGTTAGGGTTAGGGTAGTTATTAAACCTATCCCACTTTCTAGATACCCCTTAGCACGTAAAGGAATATTATTTGGGGGTCCAGCCATGGAGAAGAGTTTAGACACTAGGATAAGATAAGGAACACACCCATTATAAAGAAATCACATTAGGATTCTCTTTTTAACCTGTTCCTTAAAACACTAGTGCTTAGGAAATCTATTTGAGGCAGAAGCAGTGAAGGGTAGCTTAGGGTTAGGGTTAGGGTTAGGGTCAGGGTATGGCTTAGGGTACGGGTTCGGGTACGGCGTAGGGTATGCGTTAGGGTTAGGGTTAGGGTTAGTTTTAGGGTCAGGGCTCGGTTTAGGTTATGGGTTAGGATTAGGGTACGTGTTAGAGTTAGGGTAGGGGTTAGGGTTAGGGTACGCGTTAGGGGTACGGTAGTTACTAAACCTATCCCACTCTCTAGACACCCCTTAGCATGTAAAGGAATATTTTTTTGGGGATCCAGCCATGGAGAAAAGTTTAGACACTAGGATAAGATAAGGAACACACACATTATAAAGAAATCATATTAGGATTCTCTTTTTAACTTGTTCCTTAAAACACTAGTGCTTAGGAAATCTATTGGAGGCAGAAGCAGTCAAGGGTAGCTTAGGGTTAGTGTTAGCGTTAAGGTTAGGGTTAGGGTACGGCTTAGGGTACGGGTTCGGTTACGGGTTCGTGTACGGCGTAGGGTATGGGTTAGGGTTATGGTTAGGGTTAGCTTTACGGTTAGTGTTCGGTTTAGGTTACGGGTTAGGATAAGGGTACCTGTTAGGGTTAGGGTAGGGGTCAGGGTTAGGGTACGCCTTAGGGTTAGGGTAGTTATTAAACCTATCCCACTCTCTAGATACCCCTTAGTACGTAAAGGAATATTATTTGGGGGTCCAGCCATGGAGAAGAGTTTAGACACTAGGATAAGATAAGGAACACACCCATTATAAGGAAATCACATTAGGATTCTCTTTTTTACCTGTTCCTTAAAACACTAGTGCTTAGGAAATCTATTGGAGGAAGAAGCAGTCAAGGGGAGCTTAGGGTTAGGTTTAGGGTTAGGGTTAGGTTTAGGGTACGGCTTAGGGTAAGGTTTCGGGTACGGGCTCGGGTACGGCGAAGGGTACGGGTTAGGGTTAGTGTGAGGGTTCGTTTTAGGGTTAGGGCTCGGTTTAGGGTACGGGTTAGTATTAGTGTACGTGTTAGGGTTAGGGTAGTGGTTAGGGTTAGGGTACGCATTAGGGTTAGTGTAATTATTAAACCTATCCCACTCTCTAGATACCCCTTATCACGTAAAGGTATATTATTTGGGGTCCAGCCATGAGAAGAGTTTAGACACTAGGATAAGATAAGGAACACACCCATTATAAAGAAATCACATTAGGATGCTCTTTTTAACCTGTTCCTTAAAACACTAGTGCTTAGAAAATCTATTGGAGGCAGAAGCAGTCAAGGGTAGCTTAGGGTTAGGGTTAGGGTTAGGGTACGGCTTAGAGTACGGGTTCGGGTACGGGTTCGGGCACGGCGCAGGGTATGTGTTAGAGTTAGGCTTAGGGTTAGTTTTAGGGTTAGGGCTCGGTTTAGGGTACGGGTTAGGATTAGCGTACGTGTTAGTTTTAGGGTTAGGGTTAGTTTTAGTGTTAGGGCTCGGTTTAGGGTACGGGTTAGGATTAGGGTACGTGTTAGGGATAGGGTAGTTATTAAACCTATCCCACTCTCTAGATACCCCTTAGCACGTAAAGGAATATTATTTGGGGGTCCAGCCATGGAGAAGAGTTTAGACACTAGGATAAGATAAGGAACACACCCGTTATAAAGAAATCACATTAGGATACTCTTTTTAACCTGTTCCTTAAAACACTAGTGCTTAGGAAATCTATTGGAGGCAGAAGCAGTCAAGGATAACTTAGGGTTAGGGTTAGGGTTTGGGTTAGGGTATATCTTAGAGTATGGGTTCGGTTAGGGGTTCGGATACGGCGTAGGGTATGGGTTAGGGTTAGGGTTAGCGTTAGTTTTAGGGTCAGGGCTAGGTTTAGGTTACGGGTTAGGATTAGGGTACATGTTAGGGTTAGGGTAGGGGTTTGGGTTAGGGTACGCGTTAGGGGTACGGTAGTTATGAAACCTATCCCACTCTCTAGACACCCCTTAGCATGTAAAGGAATATTTTTTTGGGGATCCAGCCATGGAGAAAAGTTTAGACACTAGGATAAGATAAGGAACACACACATTATAAAGAAATCATATTAGGATTCTCTTTTTTACCTGTTCCTTAAAACACTAGTGCTTAGGAAATCTATTGGAGGCAGAAGCAGTCAAGGGTAGCTTAGGGTTAGTGTTAGCGTTAGGGTTAGGGTTAGGGTATGGCTTAGGGTACGGGTTCGATTACGGGTTCGTGTACGGCGTAGGGTATGGGTTAGGGTTACGGTTAGGGTTAGCTTTACGGTTAGTGTTCGGTTTAGGTTACGGGTTAGGATTAGGGTACTTGTTAGGGTTAGGGTAGGGGTCAGGGTTAGGGTACGCCTTAGGGTTAGGGTAGTTATTAAACCTATCCCACTCTCTAGATACCCCTTAGTACGTAAAGGAATATTATTTGGGGGTCCAGCCATGGAGAAGAGTTTAGACACTAGGATAAGATAAGGAACACACCCATTATAAGGAAATCACATTAGGATTCTCTTTTTTACCTGTTCCTGAAAACACTAGTGCTTAGGAAATCTATTGGAGGAAGAAGCAGTCAAGGGGAGCTTAGGGTTAGGTTTAGGGTTAGGGTTAGGTTTAGGGTACGGCTTAGTGTAAGGGTTCGGGTACGGGCTCGGGTACGGCGAAGGGTACGGGTTAGGGTTAGGGTGAGGGTTCGTTTTAGGGTTAGGGCTCGGTTTAGGTACGGGTTAGGATTAGTGTACGTGTTAGGGTTAGGGTAGTGGTTAGGGTTAGGGTACGCATTAGTGTTAGGGTAGTTATGAAACCTATCCCACTCTCTAGATACCCCTTATCACGTAAAGATATATTATTTGGGGTCCAGCCATGGAGAAGAGTTTAGACACTAGGATAAGATAAGGAACACACCCATTATAAAGAAATCACACTAGGATTCTCTTTTTAACCTGTTCCTTAAAACACTAGTGCTTAGAAAATCTATTGGAGGCAGAAGCAGTCAAGGGTAGCTTAGGGTAAGGGTTAGGGTTAGGATACGGCTTAGGGTACGGGTTCGGGTACGGGTTCGGGTACGGCGCAGGGTATGTGTTAGAGTTAGGGTTAGGGTTAGTTTTAGGGTTAGGGCTCGGTTTAGGGTACGGGTTAGGATTAGTGTACGTGTACGTGTTAGGGTTAGGGTTAGTTTTAGTGTTAGGGCTCGGTTTAGGGTACGGGTTAGGATTAGGGTACGTGTTAGGGGTAGGGTAGGGGTTAGGGTTAGGGTACGCTTTAGGTTTAGGGTAGTTATTAAACCTATCCCACTCTCTAGATACCCCTTAGCACGTAAAGGAATATTATTTGGGGGTCCAGCCATGGAGAAGAGTTTAGACACTAGGATAAGATAAGGAACACACCCATTATAAAGAAATCACATTAGGATTCTCTTTTTAACCTGTTCCTTAAAACACTAGTGCTTAAGAAATCTATTGGAGGCAGAAGCAGTCAAGGGTGGCTTAGGGTTAGGGTTAGGGTTAGGGTACGGCTTAGGGTACGGGTTCGGGTACTGGTTCGGGTACGGCGTAGGGTATGGGTTAGGGTTAGGGTTAGGGTTAGTTTTAGTGTTAGGGCTCAGTTTAGGTTACGGGTTAGGATTAGGGAACGTGTTAAGGTTAGGGTAGGGGTTAGGGTTAGGGTACGTGTTAGGGTTAGGGTAGTTATTAAACCTATCCCACTTTCTATATACCCCTTAGCACGTAAAGGAATATTATTTGGGGGTCCAGCCATGGAGAAGAGTTTAGACACTAGAAAAAAATAAGGAACACACCCATTATAAAGAAAT
Source organism: Eschrichtius robustus (assembly GCF_028021215.1). NCBI lineage: Eukaryota > Metazoa > Chordata > Mammalia > Artiodactyla > Eschrichtiidae > Eschrichtius > Eschrichtius robustus. The sequence goes on from NW_027175243.1 coordinate 26,034, forward strand.
CATATTAGGATTCTCTTTTTAACCTGTTCCTTTAAAGACTAGTGCTTAGGAAATCTACTGGAGGCAGAAGCAGTCAAGGGTAGCTTAGGCTTAGGGTTAGGGTTAAGGTACGGGTTAGGGTGTGGGTACGGGTACGGGTTCGGGTACAGCGCAGGGTATGGGTTAGTGTTAGGGTTAGTGTTAGTTTTAGGGTTAGGGCTCGGTTTAGGGTACGGGTTAGGATTAGGGTACGTGTTAGGGTTAGGGTTGGTGTTTGGGTTAGGATACGCGTTAGGGTTAGGGCAGTTATTAAACCTATCCCACCTCTAAATACCCCTTAGCACATAAAGGAATATTATATGGGGGTCCAGCCATGGAGAAGAGTTTAGACACTAGGATAAGATAAGGAACACACCCATTATAAAGAAATCACATTAGGATTCTCTTTTTAACCTGTTCCTTAAAACACTAGTGCTTAGGAAATCTATTGGAGGCAGAAGCAGTCAAGGATAGGTTAGGGTTAGGGTTAGGGTTTGGGTTAGGGTTAGGGTATGGCTTAGAGTACGGGTTCTGTTAGGGGTTCGGATACGGTGTAGGGTATGGGTTAGGGTTAGGGTTAGGGTTAGTGGTAGGGTTAGGGCTCGGTTTAGGTTACGGGTTAGGATTAGGGTACGTTGTAGGGTTAGGGTAGGGGTTAGGTTTAGGGTACGCGTTAGGGTTAGGGTAGTTATTAAACCTATCCCACTTTCTAGATACCCCTTAGCACGTAAAGGAATATTATTTGGGGGTCCAGCCATGGAGAAGAGTTTAGACTCTAGGATAAGATAAGGAACACACCCATTATAAAGAAATCACATTAGGATTCTCTTTTTAACCTGTTCCTTAAAACACTAGTGCTTAGGAAATCTATTGGAGGCAGAAGCAGTGAAGGGTAGCTTAGGGTTAGGGTTAGGGTTAGGGTCAGGGTATGGCTTATGGTACGGGTTCGGGTACGGCGTAGGGTATGCGTTAGGGTTAGGGTTAGGGTTAGTTTTAGGGTCAGGGCTCGGTTTAGGTTATGGGTTAGGATTAGGGTACGTGTTAGGGTTAGTGTAGGGGTTAGGGTTAGGGTACGCGTTAGGGGTACGGTAGTTACTAAACCTATCCCACTCTCTAGACACCCCTTAGCATGTAAAGGAATATTTTTTTGGGGGTCCAGCCATGGAGAAAAGTTTAGACACTAGGATAAGATAAGGAACACACACATTATAAAGAAATCATATTAGGATTCTCTTTTTTACTTGTTCCTTAAAACACTAGTGCTTAGGAAATCTATTGGAGGAAGAAGCAGTCAAGGGGAGCTTAGGGTTAGGTTTAGGGTTAGGGTTAGGTTTAGGGTACGGCTTAGGGTAAGGTTTCGGGTACGGGCTCGGGTACGGCGAAGGGTACGTGTTAGGGTTAGGGTGAGGGTTCGTTTTAGGGTTAGGGCTCGGTTTAGGGTACGGGTTAGTATTAGTGTACATGTTAGGGTTATGGTAGTGGTTAGGGTTAGGGTACGCATTAGGGTTAGGGTAGTTATTAAACCTATCCCACTCTCTAGATACCCCTTATCACGTAAAGGTATATTATTTGGGGTCCAGCCATAGAGAAGAGTTTAGACACTAGGATAAGATAAGGAACACACCCATTATAAAGAAATCACATTTGGATGCTCTTTTTAACCTGTTCCTTAAAACACTAGTGCTTAGAAAATCTATTGGAGGCAGAAGCAGTCAAGGGTAGCTTAGGGTTAGGGTTAGGGTTAGGGTACGGCTTAGGGTACGGGTTCGGGTACGGGTTCGGGTACGGCGCAGGGTATGTGTTAGAGTTAGGGTTAGGGTTAGTTTTAGTGTTAGGGCTCGGTTTAGGGTACGGGTTAGGATTAGGGTACGTGTTAGGGATAGGGTAGTTATTAAACCTATCCCACTCTCTAGATACCCCTTAGCACGTAAAGGAATATTATTTGGGGGTCCAGCCATGGAGAAGAGTTTAGACACTAGGATAAGATAAGGAACACACCCATTATAAAGAAATCACATTAGGATTCTCTTTTTAACCTGTTCCTTAAAACACTAGTGCTTAGGAAATCTATTGGAGGCAGAAGCAGTCAAGGATAACTTAGGGTTAGGGTTAGGGTTTGGGTTAGGGTATATCTTAGAGTATGGGTTCGGTTAGGGGTTCGGATACGGCGTAGGGTATGGGTTAGGTTTAGGGTTAAGGTTAGTGTTAGGGTTAGGGCTCGGTTTAGGTTACAGGTTAGGAGTAGGTTACGTGTTATGGTTAGGGTACGCGTTAGGGTTAGGGCAGTTATTAAACCTATCCCACCTCTAAATACCCCTTAGCACGTAAAGGAATATTATTTGGGGGTCCAGCCATGGAGAAGAGTTTAGACACTAGGATAAGATAAGGAACACACCCATTATCAAGAAATCACATTAGGATTCTCTTTTTAACCTGTTCCTTAAAACACTAGTGCTTAGGAAATCTATTGGAGGCAGAAGCAGTTAAGGATAGCTTAGGTTTAGGGTTAGGGTTAGGTTTTGGGTTAGGGTTAGGGTATGGCTTAGAGTACGGGTTCTGTTAGGGGTTCGGATACGGTGTAGGGTATGGGTTAGGGTTAGGGTTAGGGTTAGTGTTAGGGTTAGGGCTCGGTTTAGGTTACGGGTTAGAATTAGGGTACGTTGTAGGGTTAGGGTAGGGGTTAGGTTTAGGGTACGCGTTAGGGTTAGGGTAGTTATTAAACCTATCCCACTTTCTAGATACCCCTTAGCACGTAAAGGAATATTATTTGGGGGTCCAGCCATGGAGAAGAGTTTAGACACTAGGATAAGATAAGGAACACACCCATTATAAAGAAATCACATTAGGATTCTCTTTTTAACCTGTTCCTTAAAACACTAGTGCTTAGGAAATCTATTGGAGGCAGAAGCAGTGAAGGGTAGCTTAGGGTTAGGGTTAGGGTTAGGGTCAGGGTATGGCTTAGGGTACGGGTTCGGGTACGGCCTAGGGTATGCGTTAGGGTTAGGGTTAGGGTTAGTTTTAGGGTCAGGGCTCAGATTAGGTTATGGGTTAGGATTAGGGTACGTGTTAGGTTTAGGGTAGGGGTTAGGGTTAGGGTACGCATTAGGGGTATGGTAGTTACTAAACCTATCCCACTCTCTAGATACCCCTCTTGCACGTAAAGGAATATTTTTTGGGGGTCCAGCCATCGAGAAGAGTGTAGACACTAGGATATGATAAGGAACACTCCCATTATAAAGAAATCAGATTAGGATTCTCTTTTTAACCTGTTCCTTAAAACACTAGTGCTTAGGAAATCTATTGGAGGCAGAAGCAGTCAAGGGTGGCTTAGGGTTAGGGTTAGGGTTAGGGTACGGCTTAGGGTACGGGTTCGGGTACTAGTTCGGGTACGGCGTAGGGTATGGGTTAGGGTTAGGGTTAGGGTTAGTTTTAGGGTTAGGGCTCAGTTTAGGTTACGGGTTAGGATTAGGGAACGTGTTAGTGTTAGGGTAGGGGATAGGGTTAGGGTACGTGTTAGGGTTAGGGTAGTTATTAAACCTATCCCACTTTCTAGATACCCCTTAGCACGTAAAGGAATATTATTTGGGGGTCCAGCCATGGAGAAGAGTTTAGACACTAGAAAAACATAAGGAACACACCCATTATAAAGAAATCATATTAGGATTCTCTTCTTAACCTGTTCCTTAAAAGACTAGTGCTTAGGAAATCTACTGGAGGCAGAAGCAGTCAAGGGTAGCTTAGGCTTAGGGTTAGGGTTAAGGTACGGCTTAGGTTATGGGTACGGGTACGGGTTCGGTTACGGCGCAGGGTATGGTTTAGTGTTAGGGTTAGTGTTAGTTTTAGGGTTAGGGCTCGGTTTAGGGTACGGGTTAGGATTAGGGTACGTGTTAGGGTTAGGGTTGGTGTTTGGGTTAGGATACGCTTTAGGGTTAGGGCAGTTATTAAACCTATCCCACCTCTAAATACCCCTTAGCACGTAAAGGAATATTATTTGGGGTCCAGGCATGGAGAAGAGTTTAGACACTAGGATAAGATAAGGAACACACCCATTATCAAGAAATCACATTAGGATTCTCTTTTTAACCTGTTCCTTAAAACACTAGTGCTTAGGAAATCTATTGGAGGCAGAAGCAGTGAAGGGTAGCTTAGGGTTAGGGTTAGGGTTAGGGTCAGGGTATGGCTTAGGGTACGGGTTCGGGTACGGCGTAGGGTATGCGTTAGGGTTAGGGTTAGGGTTAGTTTTAGGGTCAGGCTCGGTTTAGGTTAGGGGTCAGGATTAGGGTACGTGTTAGGGTTAGGGTAGGGGTTAGGGTTAGGGTACGCGTTAGGGGTACGGTAGTTACTAAACTTATCCCACTCTCTAGACACCCCTTAGCATGTAAAGGAATATTTTTTTGGGGGTCCAGCCATGGAGAAAAGTTTAGACACTAGGATAAGATAAGGAACACACACATTATAAAGAAATCATATTAGGATTCTCTTTTTTACCTGTTCCTTAAAACACTAGTGCTTAGGAAATCTATTGGAGGCAGAAGCAGTCAAGGGTAGCTTAGGGTTAGTGTTAGCGTTAGGGTTAGGGTTAGGGTACGGCTTAGGGTACGGGTTCGGTTACGGGTTCGGGTACGGCGTTGGGTATGGGTTAGGCTTACGGTTAGGGTTAGCTTTACGGTTAGTGTTCGGTTTAGGTTACGGGTTAGGATTAGGGTACTTGTTAGGGTTAGGGTAGGGGTCAGGGTTAGGGTACGCCTTAGGGTTAGGGTAGTTATTAAACCTATCCCACTCTCTAGATACCCCTTAGTACGTAAAGGAATATTATTTGGGGGTCCAGCCATGGAGAAGAGTTTAGACACTAGAATAAGATAAGGAACACACCCATTATAAGGAAATCACATTAGGATTCTATTTTTTACCTGTTCCTTAAAACACTAGTGCTTAGGAAATCTATTGGAGGAAGAAGCAGTCAAGGAGAGCTTAGGGTTAGGTTTAGGGTTAGGGTTAGGTTTAGGGTACGGCTTAGGGTAAGGGATCGGGTACGGGCTCGGGTACGGCGAAGGGTACGGGTTAGGTTTAGGGAGAGTGTTCGTTTTAGGGTTAGGGCTCGGTTTAGGGTACGGGTTAGGATTAGTGTACGTGTTAGGGTTAGGGTAGTGGTTAGGGTTAGGGTACGCATTAGGGTTAGGGTAGTTATTAAACCTATTCCACTCTCTAGATACCCCTTATCACGTAAAGGTATATTATTTGGGGTCCAGCCATGGAGAAGAGTTTAGACAATACGATAAGATAAGGAACACACCCATTATAAAGAAATCACATTAGGATTCTCTTTTTAACCTGTTCCTTAAAACACTAGTGCTAAGAAAATCTATTGGAGGCAGAAGCAGTCAAGGGTAGCTTAGGGTTAGGGTTCGGGTACGGCTTAGGGTACGGGTTCGGGTACGGGTTCGGGTACGGCGCAGGGTATGTGTTAGAGTTAGGGTTAGGGTTAGTTTTAGGGTTAGGGCTCGGTTTAGGGTACGGGTTAGGATTAGTGTACGTGTTAGTTTTAGGGTTAGGGTTAGTTTTAGTGTTAGGGCTCGGTTTAGGGCACGGGATAGGATTAGGGTACGTGTTAGGGATAGGGTAGTTATTAAACCTATCCCACTCTCTAGATACCCCTTAGCACGTAAAGGAATATTATTTGGGGGTCCAGCCATGGAGAAGAGTTTAGACACTAGGATAAGATAAGGAACACACCCATTATAAAGAAATCACACTAGGATTCTCTTTTTAACCTGTTCCTTAAAACACTAGTGCTTAGAAAATCTATTGGAGGCAGAAGCAGTCAAGGGTAGCTTAGGGTAAGGGTTAGGGTTAGGATACGGCTTAGGGTACGGGTTCGGGTACGGGTTCGGGTACGGCGCAGGGTATGTGTTAGAGTTAGGGTTAGGGTTAGTTTTAGGGTTAGGGCTCGGTTTAGGGTACGGGTTAGGATTAGTGTACATGTACGTGTTAGGGTTAGGGTTAGTTTTAGTGTTAGGGCTCGGTTTAGGGTACGGGTTAGGATTAGGGTACGTGTTAGGGATAGGGTAGGGGTTAGGGTTAGGGTACGCTTTAGGTTTAGGGTAGTTATTAAACTATCCCACTCTCTAGATACCCCTTAGCACGTAAAGGAATATTATTTGGGGGTCCAGCCATGGAGAAGAGTTTAGACACTAGGATAAGATAAGGAACACACCCATTATAAAGAAATCACATTAGGATTCTCTTTTTAACCTGTTCCTTAAAACACTAGTGCTTAAGAAATCTATTGGAGGCAGAAGCAGTCAAGGGTGGCTTAGGGTTAGGGTTAGGGTTAGGGTACGGCTTAGGGTACGGGTTCGGTTACTGGTTCGGGTACGGCGTAGGGTATGGGTTAGGGTTAGGGTTAGGGTTAGTTTTAGTGTTAGGGCTCAGTTTAGGTTACGGGTTAGGATTAGGGAACGTGTTAAGGTTAGGGTAGGGGTTAGGGTTAGGGTACGTGTTAGGGTTAGGGTAGTTATTAAACCTATCCCACTTTCTAGATACCCCTTAGCACGTAAAGGAATATTATTTGGGGGTCCAGCCATGGAGAAGAGTTTAGACACTAGGATAAGATAAGGAACACACCCGTTATAAAGAAATCACATTAGGATTCTCTTTTTAACCTGTTCCTTAAAACAATAGTGCTTAGGAAATCTATTGGAGGCAGAAGCAGTCAAGGATAACTTAGGGTTAGGGTTAGGGTTTGGGTTAGGGTATATCTTAGAGTATGGGTTTGGTTAGGGGTTCGGATACGGCGTAGGGTATGGGTTAGGGTTAGGGTTAGGGTTAGTGTTAGGGTTAGGGCTCGGTTTAGGTTACAGGTTAGGAGTAGGTTACGTGTTATTGTTAGGGTACGCGTTAGGGGTAGGGTAGTTACTAAACCTATCCCACTCTCTAGATACCCCTTTTGCACGTAAAGGAATATTTTTGGGGGGTCCAGCCATGGAGAAGAGTTTAGACACTAGGATATGATAAGGAACACTCCCATTATAAAGAAATCACATTAGGATTCTCTTTTTTACCTGTTCCTTAAAACACTAGTGCTTAGGAAATCTATTGGAGGCAAAAGCAGTCAAGGGTGGCTTAGGGTTAGGGTTAGGGTTAGGGTACGGCTTAGGATACGGGTTCGGGTACTGGTTCGGGTACGGCGTAGGGTATGGGTTAGGGTTAGGGTTAGGGTTAGTTTTAGGGTTAGGGCTCAGTTTAGGTTACGGGTTAGGATTAGGGAACGTGTTAGGGTTAGGGTAGGGTTTAGGGTTAGGGTACGCGTTAGGGTTAGGGCAGTTATTAAACCTATCCCACCTCTAAATACCCCTTAGCACGTAAAGGAATATTATTTGGGGTCCAGCCATGGAGAAGAGTTTAGACACTAGGATAAGATAAGGAACACACCCATTATCAAGAAATCACATTAGGATTCTCTTTTAACCTGTTCCTTAAAACACTAGTGCGTAGGAAATCTATTGGAGGCAGTAGCAGTCAAGGATAGGTTAGGGTTAGGGTTAGAGTTTGGGTTAGGGTTAGGGTATGGCTTAGAGTACGGGTTCTGTTAGGGGTTCGGATACGGTGTAGGGTATGGGTTAGGGTTAGGGTTAGGGTTAGTGTTAGGGTTAGGGCTCGGTTTAGGTTACGGGTTATGATTAGGGTATGTTGTAGGGTTAGGGTAGGGGTTAGGTTTAGGGTACGCGTTAGGGTTAGGGTAGTTATTAAACCTATCCCACTTTCTAGATACCCCTTAGCACGTAAAGGAATATTATTTGGGGGTCCAGCCATGGAGAAGAGTTTAGACACTAGGATAAGATAAGGAACACACCCATTATAAAGAAATCACATTAGGATTCTCTTTTTAACCTGTTCCTTAAAACACTAGTGCTTAGGAAATCTATTTGAGGCAAAGAAGCAGTGAAGGGGTAGCTTAGGGTTAGGGTTAGGGTTAGGGTCAGGGTATGGCTTAGGGTACGGGTTCGGGTACGGCGTAGGGTATGCGTTAGGGTTAGGGTTAGGGTTAGTTTTAGGGTCAGGGCTCGGTTTAGGTTATGGGTTAGGTTAGGGTACGTGTTAGAGTTAGGGTAGGGGTTAGGGTTAGGGTACGCGTTAGGGGTACGGTAGTTACTAAACCTATCCCACTCTCTAGACACCCCTTAGCATGTAAAGGAATATTTTTTTGGGATCCAGCCATGGAGAAAAGTTTAGACACTAGGATAAGATAAGGAACACACACATTATAAAGAAATCATATTAGGATTCTCTTTTTAACTTGTTCCTTAAAACACTAGTGCTTAGGAAATCTATTGGAGGCAGAAGCAGTCAAGGGTAGCTTAGGGTTAGTGTTAGCGTTAAGGTTAGGGTTAGGGTACGGCTTAGGGTACGGGTTCGGTTACGGGTTCGTGTACGGCGTAGGGTATGGGTTAGGGTTATGGTTAGGGTTAGCTTTACGGTTAGTGTTCGGTTTAGGTTACGGGTTAGGATAAGGGTACCTGTTAGGGTTAGGGTAGGGGTCAGGGTTAGGGTACGCCTTAGGGTTAGGGTAGTTATTAAACCTATCCCACTCTCTAGATACCCCTTAGTACGTAAAGGAATATTATTTGGGGGTCCAGCCATGGAGAAGAGTTTAGACACTAGGATAAGATAAGGAACACACCCATTATAAGGAAATCACATTAGGATTCTCTTTTTTACCTGTTCCTTAAAACACTAGTGCTTAGGAAATCTATTGGAGGAAGAAGCAGTCAAGGGGAGCTTAGGGTTAGGTTTAGGGTTAGGGTTAGGTTTAGGGTACGGCTTAGGGTAAGGTTTCGGGTACGGGCTCGGGTACGGCGAAGGGTACGGGTTAGGGTTAGGGTGAGGGTTCGTTTTAGGGTTAGGGCTCGGTTTAGGGTACGGGTTAGTATTAGTTTACGTGTTAGGGTTAGGGTAGTGGTTAGGGTTAGGGTACGCATTAGGGTTAGTGTAATTATTAAACCTATCCCACTCTCTAGATACCCCTTATCACGTAAAGGTATATTATTTGGGGTCCAGTCCATGAGAAGAGTTTAGACACTAGGATAAGATAAGGAACACACCCATTATAAAGAAATCACATTAGGATGCTCTTTTTAACTGTTCCTTAAAACACTAGTGCTTAGAAAATCTATTGGAGGCAGAAGCAGTCAAGGGTAGCTTAGGGTTAGGTTTAGGGTTAGGGTACGGCTTAGAGTACGGGTTCGGGTACGGGTTCGGGCACGGCGCAGGGTATGTGTTAGAGTTAGGGTTAGGGTTAGTTTTAGGGTTAGGGCTCGGTTTAGGGTACGGGTTAGGATTAGCGTACGTGTTAGTTTTAGGGTTAGGGTTAGTTTTAGTGTTAGGGCTCGGTTTAGGGTACGGGTTAGGATTAGGGTACGTGTTAGGGATAGGGTAGTTATTAAACCTATCCCACTCTCTAGATACCCCTTAGCACGTAAAGGAATATTATTTGGGGGTCCAGCCATGGAGAAGAGTTTAGACACTAGGATAAGATAAGGAACACACCCGTTATAAAGAAATCACATTAGGATACTCTTTTTAACCTGTTCCTTAAAACACTAGTGCTTAGGAAATCTATTGGAGGCAGAAGCAGTCAAGGATAACTTAGGGTTAGGGTTAGGGTTTGGGTTAGGGTATATCTTAGAGTATGGGTTCGGTTAGGGGTTCGGATACGGCGTAGGGTATGGGTTAGGGTTAGGGTTAGCGTTAGTTTTAGGGTCAGGGCTAGGTTTAGGTTACGGGTTAGGATTAGGGTACGTGTTAGGGTTAGGGTAGGGGTTTGGGTTAGGGTACGCGTTAGGGGTACGGTAGTTATGAAACCTATCCCACTCTCTAGACACCCCTTAGCATGTAAAGGAATATTTTTTTGGGGATCCAGCCATGGAGAAAAGTTTAGACACTAGGATAAGATAAGGAACACACACATTATAAAGAAATCATATTAGGATTCTCTTTTTTACCTGTTCCTTAAAACACTAGTGCTTAGGAAATCTATTGGAGGCAGAAGCAGTCAAGGGTAGCTTAGGGTTAGTGTTAGCGTTAGGGTTAGGGTTAGGGTATGGCTTAGGGTACGGGTTCGATTACGGGTTCGTGTACGGCGTAGGGTATGGGTTAGGGTTACGGTTAGGGTTAGCTTTACGGTTAATGTTCGGTTTAGGTTACGGGTTAGGATTAGGGTACTTGTTAGGGTTAGGGTAGGGGTCAGGGTTAGGGTACGCCTTAGGGTTAGGGTAGTTATTAAACCTATCCCACTCTCTAGATACCCCTTAGTACGTAAAGGAATATTATTTGGGGGTCCAGCCATGGAGAAGAGTTTAGACACTAGGATAAGATAAGGAACACACCCATTATAAGGAAATCACATTAGGATTCTCTTTTTTACCTGTTCCTTAAAACACTAGTGCTTAGGAAATCTATTGGAGGAAGAAGCAGTCAAGGGGAGCTTAGGGTTAGGTTTAGGGTTAGGGTTAGGTTTAGGGTACGGCTTAGTGTAAGGGTTCGGGTACGGGCTCGGGTACGGCGAAGGGTACGGGTTAGGGTTAGGGTGAGGGTTCGTTTTAGGGTTAGGGCTCGGTTTAGGTACGGGTTAGGATTAGTGTACGTGTTAGGGTTAGGGTAGTGGTTAGGGTTAGGGTACGCATTAGTGTTAGGGTAGTTATGAAACCTATCCCACTCTCTAGATACCCCTTATCACGTAAAGATATATTATTTGGGGTCCAGCCATGGAGAAGAGTTTAGACACTAGGATAAGATAAGGAACACACCCATTATAAAGAAATCACACTAGGATTCTCTTTTTAACCTGTTCCTTAAAACACTAGTGCTTAGAAAATCTATTGGAGGCAGAAGCAGTCAAGGGTAGCTTAGGGTAAGGGTTAGGGTTAGGATACGGCTTAGGGTACGGGTTCGGGTACGGGTTCGGGTACGGCGCAGGGTATGTGTTAGAGTTAGGGTTAGGGTTAGTTTTAGGGTTAGGGCTCGGTTTAGGGTACGGGTTAGGATTAGTGTACGTGTACATGTTAGGGTTAGGGTTAGTTTTAGTGTTAGGGCTCGGTTTAGGGTACGGGTTAGGATTAGGGTACGTGTTAGGGATAGGGTAGGGGTTAGGGTTAGGGTACGCTTTAGGTTTAGGGTAGTTATTAAACCTATCCCACTCTCTAGATACCCCTTAGCACGTAAAGGAATATTATTTGGGGGTCCAGCCATGGAGAAGAGTTTAGACACTAGGATAAGATAAGGAACACACCCATTATAAAGAAATCACATTAGGATTCTCTTTTTAACCTGTTCCTTAAAACACTAGTGCTTAAGAAATCTATTGGAGGCAGAAGCAGTCAAGGGTGGCTTAGGGTTAGGGTTAGGGTTAGGGTACGGCTTAGGGTACGGGTTCGGGTACTGGTTCGGGTACGGCGTAGGGTATGGGTTAGGGTTAGGGTTAGGGTTAGTTTTAGTGTTAGGGCTCAGTTTAGGTTACGGGTTAGGATTAGGGAACGTGTTAAGGTTAGGGTAGGGGTTAGGGTTAGGGTACGTGTTAGGGTTAGGGTAGTTATTAAACCTATCCCACTTTCTAGATACCCCTTAGCACGTAAAGGAATATTATTTGGGGGTCCAGCCATGGAGAAGAGTTTAGACACTAGAAAAAAATAAGGAACACACCCATTATAAAGAAATCATATTAGGATTCTCTTTTTAACCTGTTCCTTTAAAGACTAGTGCTTAGGAAATCTACTGGAGGCAGAAGCAGTCAAGGGTAGCTTAGGCTTAGGGTTAGGGTTAAGGTACGGGTTAGGGTGTGGGTACGGGTACGGGTTCGGGTACGGCGCAGGGTATGGGTTAGTGTTAGGGTTAGTGTTAGTTTTAGGGTTAGGGCTCGGTTTAGGGTACGGGTTAGGATTAGGGTACGTGTTAGGGTTAGGGTTGGTGTTTGGGTTAGGATACGCGTTAGGGTTAGGGCAGTTATTAAACCTATCCCACCTCTAAATACCCCTTAGCACATAAAGGAATATTATATGGGGGTCCAGCCATGGAGAAGAGTTTAGACACTAGGATAAGATAAGGAACACACCCATTATAAAGAAATCACATTAGGATTCTCTTTTTAACCTGTTCCTTAAAACACTAGTGCTTAGGAAATCTATTGGAGGCAGAAGCTGTCAAGGATAGGTTAGGGTTAGGGTTAGGGTTTGGGTTAGGGTTAGGGTATGGCTTAGAGTACGGGTTCTGTTAGGGGTTCGGATACGGTGTAGGGTATGGGTTAGGGTTAGGGTTAGGGTTAGTGGTAGGGTTAGGGCTCGGTTTAGGTTACGGGTTAGGATTAGGGTACGTTGTAGGGTTAGGGTAGGGGTTAGGTTTAGGGTACGCGTTAGGGTTAGGGTAGTTATTAAACCTATCCCACTTTCTAGATACCCCTTAGCACGTAAAGGAATATTATTTGGGGGTCCAGCCATGGAGAAGAGTTTAGACTCTAGGATAAGATAAGGAACACACCCATTATAAAGAAATCACATTAGGATTCTCTTTTTAACCTGTTCCTTAAAACACTAGTGCTTAGGAAATCTATTGGAGGCAGAAGCAGTGAAGGGTAGCTTAGGGTTAGGGTTAGGGTTAGGGTCAGGGTATGGCTTATGGTACGGGTTCGGGTACGGCGTAGGGTATGCGTTAGGGTTAGGGTTAGGGTTAGTTTTAGGGTCAGGGCTCGGTTTAGGTTATGGGTTAGGATTAGGGTACGTGTTAGGGTTAGTGTAGGGGTTAGGGTTAGGGTACGCGTTAGGGGTACGGTAGTTACTAAACCTATCCCACTCTCTAGACACCCCTTAGCATGTAAAGGAATATTTTTTTGGGGGTCCAGCCATGGAGAAAAGTTTAGACACTAGGATAAGATAAGGAACACACACATTATAAAGAAATCATATTAGGATTCTCTTTTTTACTTGTTCCTTAAAACACTAGTGCTTAGGAAATCTATTGGAGGAAGAAGCAGTCAAGGGGAGCTTAGGGTTAGGTTTAGGGTTAGGGTTAGGTTTAGGGTATGGCTTAGGGTAAGGTTTCGGATACGGGCTCGGGTACGGCGAAGGGTACGTGTTAGGGTTAGGGTGAGGGTTCGTTTTAGGGTTAGGGCTCGGTTTAGGGTACGGGTTAGTATTAGTGTACATGTTAGGGTTATGGTAGTGGTTAGGGTTAGGGTACGCATTAGGGTTAGGGTAGTTATTAAACCTATCCCACTCTCTAGATACCCCTTATCACGTAAAGGTATATTATTTGGGGTCCAGCCATAGAGAAGAGTTTAGACACTAGGATAAGATAAGGAACACACCCATTATAAAGAAATCACATTTGGATGCTCTTTTTAACCTGTTCCTTAAAACACTAGTGCTTAGAAAATCTATTGGAGGCAGAAGCAGTCAAGGGTAGCTTAGGGTTAGGGTTAGGGTTAGGGTACGGCTTAGGGTACGGGTTCGGGTACGGGTTCGGGTACGGCGCAGGGTATGTGTTAGAGTTAGGGTTAGGGTTAGTTTTAGTGTTAGGGCTCGGTTTAGGGTACGGGTTAGGATTAGGGTACGTGTTAGGGATAGGGTAGTTATTAAACCTATCCCACTCTCTAGATACCCCTTAGCACGTAAAGGAATATTATTTGGGGGTCCAGCCATGGAGAAGAGTTTAGACACTAGGATAAGATAAGGAACACACCCATTATAAAGAAATCACATTAGGATTCTCTTTTAACCTGTTCCTTAAAACACTAGTGCTTAGGAAATCTATTGGAGGCAGAAGCAGTCAAGGATAACTTAGGGTTAGGGTTAGGGTTTGGGTTAGGGTATATCTTAGAGTATGGGTTCGGTTAGGGGTTCGGATACGGCGTAGGGTATGGGTTAGTTTAGGGTTAAGGTTAGTGTTAGGGTTAGGGATCGGTTTAGGTTACAGGTTAGGAGTAGGTTACGTGTTATGGTTAGGGTACGCGTTAGGGTTAGGGCAGTTATTAAACCTATCCCACCTCTAAATACCCCTTAGCACGTAAAGGAATATTATTTGGGGGTCCAGCCATGGAGAAGAGTTTAGACACTAGGATAAGATAAGGAACACACCCATTATCAAGAAATCACATTAGGATTCTCTTTTTAACCTGTTCCTTAAAACACTAGTGCTTAGGAAATCTATTGGAGGCAGAAGCAGTTAAGGATAGCTTAGGTTTAGGGTTAGGGTTAGGTTTTGGGTTAGGGTTAGGGTATGGCTTAGAGTACGGGTTCTGTTAGGGGTTCGGATACGGTGTAGGGTATGGGTTAGGGTTAGGGTTAGGGTTAGTGTTAGGGTTAGGGCTCGGTTTAGGTTACGGGTTAGAATTAGGGTACGTTGTAGGGTTAGGGTAGGGGTTAGGTTTAGGGTACGCGTTAGGGTTAGGGTAGTTATTAAACCTATCCCACTTTCTAGATACCCCTTAGCACGTAAAGGAATATTATTTGGGGGTCCAGCCATGGAGAAGAGTTTAGACACTAGGATAAGATAAGGAACACACCCATTATAAAGAAATCACATTAGGATTCTCTTTTCAACCTGTTCCTTAAAACACTAGTGCTTAGGAAATCTATTGGAGGCAGAAGCAGTGAAGGGTAGCTTAGGGTTAGGGTTAGGGTTAGGGTCAGGGTATGGCTTAGGGTACGGGTTCGGGTACGGCCTAGGGTATGCGTTAGGGTTAGGGTTAGGGTTAGTTTTAGGGTCAGGGCTCAGATTAGGTTATGGGTTAGGATTAGGGTACGTGTTAGGTTTAGGGTAGGGGTTAGGGTTAGGGTACGCATTAGGGGTACGGTAGTTACTAAACCTATCCCACTCTCTAGATACCCCTCTTGCACGTAAAGGAATATGTTTTGGGGGTCCAGCCATCGAGAAGAGTGTAGACACTAGGATATGATAAGGAACACTCCCATTATAAAGAAATCAGATTAGGATTCTCTTTTTAACCTGTTCCTTAAAACACTAGTGCTTAGGAAATCTACTGGAGGCAGAAGCAGTCAAGGGTGGCTTAGGGTTAGGGTTAGGGTTAGGGTACGGCTTAGGGTACGGGTTCGGGTACTAGTTCGGGTACGGCGTAGGGTATGGGTTAGGGTTAGTGTTAGGGTTAGTTTTAGGGTTAGGGCTCAGTTTAGGTTACGGGTTAGGATTAGGGAACGTGTTAGGGTTAGGGTAGGGGTTAGGGTTAGGGTACGTGTTAGGGTTAGGGTAGTTATTAAACCTATCCCACTTTCTAGATACCCCTTAGCACGTAAAGGAATATTATTTGGGGGTCCAGCCATGGAGAAGAGTTTAGACACTAGAAAAAAATAAGGAACACACCCATTATAAAGAAATCATATTAGGATTCTCTTCTTAACCTGTTCCTTAAAAGACTAGTGCTTAGGAAATCTACTGGAGGCAGAAGCAGTCAAGGGTAGCTTAGGCTTAGGGTTAGGGTTAAGGTACGGCTTAGGGTATGGGTACGGGTACGGGTTCTGTTACGGCGCAGGGTATGGTTTAGTGTTAGGGTTAGTGTTAGTTTTAGGGTTAGGGCTCGGTTTAGGGTACTTGTTAGGATTAGGGTACGTGTTAGGGTTAGGGTTGGTGTTTGGGTTAGGATACGCTTTAGGGTTAGGGCAGTTATTAAACCTATCCCACCTCTAAATACCCCTTAGCACGTAAAGGAATATTATTTGGGGGTCCAGCCATGGAGAAGAGTTTAGACACTAGGATAAGATAAGGAACACACCCATTATCAAGAAATCACATTAGGATTCTCTTTTTAACCTGTTCCTTAAAACACTAGTGCTTAGGAAATCTATTGGAGGCAGAAGCAGTGAAGGGTAGCTTAGGGTTAGGGTTAGGGTTAGGGTCAGGGTATGGCTTAGGGTACGGGTTCGGGTACGGCGTAGGGTATGCGTTAGGGTTAGGGTTAGGGTTAGTTTTAGGGTCAGGGCTCGGTTTAGGTTAGGGGTCAGGATTAGGGTACGTGTTAGGGTTAGGGTAGGGGTTAGGGTTAGGGTACGCGTTAGGGGTACGCTAGTTACTAAACTTATCCCACTCTCTAGACACCCCTTAGCATGTAAAGGAATATTTTTTTGGGGGTCCAGCCATGGAGAAAAGTTTAGACACTAGGATAAGATAAGGAACACACACATTATAAAGAAATCATATTAGGATTCTCTTTTTTACCTGTTCCTTAAAACACTAGTGCTTAGGAAATCTATTGGAGGCAGAAGCAGTCAAGGGTAGCTTAGGGTTAGTGTTAGCGTTAGGGTTAGGGTTAGGGTACGGCTTAGGGTACGGGTTCGGTTACGGGTTCGGGTACGGCGTTGGGTATGGGTTAGGCTTACGGTTAGGGTTAGCTTTACGGTTAGTGTTCGGTTTAGGTTACGGGTTAGGATTAGGGTACTTGTTAGGGTTAGGGTAGGGGTCAGGGTTAGGGTACGCCTTAGGGTTAGGGTAGTTATTAAACCTATCCCACTCTCTAGATACCCCTTAGTACGTAAAGGAATATTATTTGGGGGTCCAGCCATGGAGAAGAGTTTAGACAGTAGAATAAGATAAGGAACACACCCATTATAAGGAAATCACATTAGGATTCTCTTTTTAACCTGTTCCTAAAAACACTAGTGCTTAGGAAATCTATTGGAGGCAGAAGCAGTCAAGGATAGCTTAGGGTTAGGGTTAGGGTTTGGGATAGGGTTAGGGTATGGCTTAGAGTACGGGTTCTGTTAGGGGTTCGGATACGGTGTAGGGTATGGGTTAGGGTTAGTGTTAGGGTTAGGGCTCGGTTTAGGTTACGGGTTAGGATTAGGGTACGTTGTAGGGTTAGGGTAGGGGTTAGGTTTATGGTACGCGTTAGGGTTAGGGTAGTTATTAAACCTATCCCACTTTCTAGATACCCCTTAGCACGTAAAGGAATATTATTTGGGGGTCCAGCCATGGAGAAGAGTTTAGACACTAGGATAAGATAAGGAACACACCCATTATAAAGAAATCACATTAGGATTCTCTTTTTAACCTGTTCTTTAAAACACTAGTGCTTAGGAAATCTATTGGAGGCAGAAGCAGTGAAGCGTAGCTTAGGGTTAGGGTTAGGGTTAGGGTCAGGGTATGGCTTAGGGTACGGGTTCGGGTACGGCGTAGGGTATGCGTTAGGGTTAGGGTTAGGGTTAGTTTTAGGGTCAGGGCTCGGTTTAGGTTATGGGTTAGGATTAGGGTACGTGTTAGGGTTAGGGTAGGGGTTAGGGTTAGGGTACGTGTTAGGGGTACGGTAGTTACTAAACCTATCCCACTCTCTAGACACCCCTTAGCATGTAAAGGAATATTTTTTTGGGGGTCCAGCCATGGAGAAAAGTTTAGACACAAGGATAAGATAAGGAACACACACATTATAAAGAAATCATATTAGGATTCTCTTTTTTACCTGTTCCTTAAAACACTAGTGCTTAGGAAATCTATTGGAGGCAGAAGCAGTCAAGGGTAGCTTAGGGTTAGTGTTAGCGTTAGGGTTAGGTTTAGGATACGGCTTAGGGTACGGGTTCGGTTACGGGTTCGGGTACGGCGTAGGGTATGGGTTAGGGTTACGGTTAGGGTTAGCTTTACGGTTAGTGCTCGGTTTAGGTTATGGGTTAGGATAAGGGTACTTGTTAGGGTTAGGGTAGGGGTCAGGGTTAGGGTACTCCTTAGGGTTAGGGTAGTTATTAAACCTATCCCACTCTCTAGATACCCCTTAGTACGTAAAGGAATATTATTTGGGGGTCCAGCCATGGAGAAGAGTTTAGACACTAGGATAAGATAAGGAATACACCCATTATAAGGAAATCACATTAGGATTCCCTTTTTTACCTGTTCCTTAAAACACTAGTGCTTAGGAAATCTATTGGAGGAAGAAACATTCAAGGGGAGCTTAGGGTTAGGTTTAGGGTTAGGGTTAGGTTTAGGGTACGGCTTAGGGTAAGGGTTCGGGTACGGGCTCGTGTACGGCGAAGGGTACGGGTTAGGGTTAGGGTGAGGGTTAGTTTTAGGGTTAGGGCTCGGTTTAGGGTACGGGTTAGGATTAGTGTACGTGTTAGGGTTAGCGTAGTGGTTAGGGTTAGGGTACGCATTAGGGTTAGGGTAGTTATTAAACCTATTCCACTCTCTAGATACCCCTTATCACGTAAGGGTACATTATTTGGGGTCCAGCCATGGAGAAGAGTTTAGACACTAGGATAAGATAAGGAACACACCCATTATAAAGAAATCACATTAGGATTCTCTTTTTAACCTGTTCCTTAAAACACTAGTGCTTAGAAAATCTATTGGAGGCAGAAGCAGTCAAGGGTAGCTTAGGGTAAGGGTTAGGGTTAGGGTACGGCTTAGGGTACGGGTTCGGGTACGGGTTCGGGTACGGCGCAGGGTATGTGTTAGAGTTAGGGTTAGGGTTAGTTTTAGGGTTAGGGCTCGGTTTAGGGTACGGGTTAGGATTAGTGTACGTGTACGTGTTAGGGTTAGGGTTAGATTTAGTGTTAGGGCTCGGTTTAGGGTACGGGTTAGGATTAGGGTACGTGTTAGGGATAGGGTAGTGGTTTGGTTAGGGTACGCGTTAGGTTTACGATAGTTATTAAACCTATCCCACTCTCTAGATACCCCTTAGCACGTAAAGGAATATTATTGGGGGTCCAGCCATGGAGAAGAGTTTAGACACTAGGATAAGATAAGGAACACACCCATTATAAAGAAATCACATTAGGATTCTCTTTTTAACCTGTTCCTTAAAACACTAGTGCTTAGGAAATCTATTGGAGGCAGAAGCAGTCAAGGGTGGCTTAGGGTTAGGGTTAGGGTTAGGGTACGGCTTAGGGTACGGGTTCGGGTACGGCACAGTGTATGTGTTAGAGTTAGGTTTAGGGTTAGTTTTAGGGTTAGGGCTCGGATTAGGGTACGGGTTAGGATTAGTGTACGTGTACGTGTTAGGGTTAGGGTTAGTTTTAGTGTTAGGGCTCGGTTTAGGGTACGGGTTATGATTAGGGTACGTGTTAGGGATAGGGTAGGGGTTAGGGTTAGGGTACGCGTTAGGTTTAGGGTAGTTATTAAACCTATCCCACTCTCTAGATACCCCTTAGCACGTTAAGGAATATTATTTGGGGGTCCAGCCATGGAGAAGAGTTTAGATACTAGGATAAGATAAGGAACACACTCATTATAAATAAATCACATTAGGATTCTCTTTTTAACCTGTTCCTTAAAACACTAGTGCTTAGGAAATCTAATGGAGGCAGAAGCAGTCAAGGATAACTTAGGGTTAGGGTTAGGGTTTGGTTTAGGGTATATCTTAGAGTATGGGTTCGGTTAGGGGTTCGGATACGGCGTAGGGTATGGGTTAGGGTTAGGGTTAGGGTTAGTGTTAGGGTTAGGGCTCGGTTTAGGTTACAGGTTAGGAGTAGGTTACATGTTAAGGTTAGGTTACGCGTTAGGGGTAGGGTAGTTACTAAACCTATCCCACTCTCTAGATACCGCTTTTGCACGTAAAGGAATATTTTTTGGGGGTCCAGCCATCGAGAAGAGTGTAGACACTAGGATATGATAAGGAACACTCCCATTATAAAGAAATCACATTAGGATTCTCTTTTTAACCTGTTCCTTAAAACACTAGTGCTTAGGAAATCGATTGGAGGCAGAAGCAGTCAAGGGTGGCTTAGGGTTAGGGTTAGGGTTAGGGTACGGCTTAGGGTACGGGTTCGGGTACTGGTTCGGGTACGGCGTAGGGTATGGGTTAGGGTTTGGGTTAGGGTTAGTTTTAGGGTTAGGGCTCAGTTTAGGTTACGGGTTAGGATTAGGGAACGTGTTAGGGTTAGGGTAGGGGTTAGGGTTAGTGTACGTGTTAGGGTTAGGGTAGTTATTAAACCTATCCCACTTTCTAGATACCCCTTAGCACGTAAAGGAATATTATTTGGGGGTCCAGCCATGGAGAAGAGTTTAGACACTAGAAAAAAATAAGGAACACACCCATTATAAAGAAATCATATTAGGATTCTCTTTTTAACCTGTTCCTTAAAAGACTAGTGCTTAGGAAATCTACTGGAGGCAGAAGCAGTCAAGGGTAGCTTAGGCTTAGGGTTAGGGTTAAGGTACGGCTTAGGGTATGGGTACGGGTACGGGTTCGGGTACGGCACAGTGTATGGTTTAGTGTTAGGGTTAGTGTTAGTTTTAGGGTTAGGGCTCGGTTTAGGGTACGGGTTAGGATTAGGGTACGTGTTAGGGTTAGGGTTGGTGTTTGGGTTAGGATACGCGTTAGGGTTAGGGCAGTTATTAAACCTATCCCACCTCTAAATACCCCTTAGCACGTAAAGGAATATTATTTGGGGGTCCAGCCATGGAGAAGAGTTTAGACACTAGGATAAGATAAGGAACACACCCATTATCAAGAAATCACATTAGGATTCTCTTTTTAACCTGTTCCTTAAAACACTAGTGCTTAGGAAATCGATTGGAGGCAGAAGCAGTGAAGGGTAGCTTAGGGTTAGGGTTACGGTTAGGGTCAGGGTATGGCTTAGGGTACGGGTTCGGGTACGGCGTAGGGTATGCGTTAGGGTTAGGGTTAGGGTTAGTTTTAGGGTCAGGGCTCGGTTTAGGTTATGGGTCAGGATTAGGGTACGTGTTAGGGGTAGGGTAGGGGTTAGGGTTAGGGTACGCGTTAGGGGTACGGTAGTTACTAAACCTATCCCACTCTCTAGACACCCCTTAGCATGTAAAGGAATATTTTTTTGGGGGTCCAGCCATGGAGAAAAGTTTAGACACTAGGATATGATAAGGAACACTCCCATTATAAAGAAATCACATTAGGATTCTCTTTTTAACCTGTTCCTTAAAACACTAGTGCTTAGGAAATCTATAGGAGGCAAAAGCAGTCAAGGGTGGCTTAGGGTTAGGGTTAGGGTTAGGGTACGGCTTAGGGTACGGGTTCGGGTACTGGTTCGGGTACGGCTTAGGGTATGGGTTAGGGTTAGGGTTAGGGTTAGATTTAGGGTTAGGGCTCAGTTTAGTTTACGGGTTAGGATTAGGGAACGTGTTAGGGTTAGGGTAGGGTTTAGGGTTAGGGTACGTGTTAGGGTTAGGGTAGTTATTAAACCTATCCCACTTTCTAGATACCCCTTAGCACGTAAAGGAATATTATTTGGGGGTCCAGCCATGGAGAAGAGTTTAGACACTAGAAAAAAATAAGGAACACACCCATTATAAAGAAATCATATTAGGATTCTCTTTTTAACCTGTTCCTTAAAAGACTAGTGCTTAGGAAATCTACTGGAGGCAGAAGCAGTCAAGGGTAGCTTAGGCTTAGGGTTAGGGTTAAGGTACGGCTTAGGGTATGGGTACGGGTACGGGTTCGGGTACGGCGCAGGGTATGGGTTAGTGTTAGGGTTAGTGTTAGTTTTAGGGTTAGGGCTCGGTTTAGGGTACGGGTTAGGATTAGGGTACGTGTTAGGGTTAGGGTTGGTGTTTGGGTTAGGATACGCGTTAGGGTTAGGGCAGTTATTAAACCTATCCCACCTCTAAATACCCCTTAGCACGTAAAGGAATATTATTTGGGGGTCCAGCCATGGAAAAGAGTTTAGACACTAGGATAAGATAAGGAACACACCCATTATCAAGAAATCATATTAGGATTCTCTTTTTAACCTGTTCCTTAAAACACTAGTGCTTAGGAAATCTATTGGAGGCAGAAGCAGTCAAGGGTGGCTTAGGGTTAGGGTTAGGGTTAGGGTACGGCTTAGGGTATGGGTTCGGGTACTGGTTCGGGTACGGCGTAGGGTATGGGTTAGGGTTAGGGTGAGGGTTAGTTTTAGGGTTAGGGCTCAGTTTAGGTTACGGGTTAGGATTAGGGAACGTGTTAGGGTTAGGTTAGGGGTTAGGGTTAGGGTACGTGTTAGGGTTAGGGTAGTTATTAAACCTATCCCACTTTCTAGATACCCCTTAGCACGTAAAGGAATATTATTTGGGGGTCCAGCCATGGAGAAGCGTTTAGACACTAGAAAAAAATAAGGAACATACCCATTATAAAGAAATCATATTAGGATTCTCTTTTTAACCTGTTCCTTAAAAGACTAGTGCTTAGGAAATCTACTGGAGGCAGAAGAAGTCAAGGGTAGCTTAGGCTTAGGGTTAGGGTTAAGGTACGGCTTAGGGTATGGGTACGGGTACGGGTTCGGGTACGGCACAGGGTATGGTTTAGTGTTAGGGTTAGTGTTAGTTTTAGGGTTAGGGCTCGGTTTAGGGTACGGGTTAGGATTAGGGTACGTGTTAGGGTTAGGGTTGGTGTTTGGGTTAGGATACGCGTTAGGGTTAGGGCAGTTATTAAACCTATCCCACCTCTAAACACCCCTTAGCACGTAAAGGAATATTATTTGGGGGTCCAGCCATGGAGAAGAGTTTAGACACTAGGATAAGATAAGGAACACACCCATTATCAAGAAATCACATTAGGATTCTCTTTTTAACCTGTTCCTTAAAACACTAGTGCTTAGGAAATCTATTGGAGGCAGAAGCAGTCAAGGATAGCTTAGGGTTAGGGTTAGGGTTTGGGATAGGGTTAGGGTATGGCTTAGAGTACGGGTTCTGTTAGGGGTTCGGATACGGTGTAGGGCATGGGTTAGGGTTAGTGTTAGGGTTAGGGCTCGGTTTAGGTTACGGGTTAGGATTAGGGTACGTTGTAGGGTTAGGGTAGGGGTTAGGTTTATGGTACGCGTTAGGGTTAGGGTAGTTATTAAACCTATCCCACTTTCTAGATACCCCTTAGCACGTAAAGGAATATTTTTTTGGGGTCCAGCCATGGAGAAAAGTTTAGACACAAGGATAAGATAAGGAACACACACATTATAAAGAAATCACATTAGGATTCTCTTTTTAACCTGTTCCTTAAAACACTAGTGCTTAGGAAATCTATTGGAGGCAGAAGCAGTCAAGGGGAGCTTAGGGTTAGGGTTAGGGTTAGGGTCAGGGTATGGCTTAGGGTACGGGTTCGGGTACTAGTTCGGGTACGGCGTAGGGTATGGGTTAGGGTTAGTGTTAGGGTTAGTTTTAGGGTTAGGGCTCAGTTTAGGTTACGGGTTAGGATTAGGGAACGTGTTAGGGTTAGGGTAGGGGTTAGGGTTAGGGTACGTGTTAGGGTTAGGGTAGTTATTAAACCTATCCCACTTTCTAGATACCCCTTAGCACGTAAAGGAATATTATTTGGGGGTCCAGCCATGGAGAAGAGTTTAGACACTAGAAAAAAATAAGGAACACACCCATTATAAAGAAATCATATTAGGATTCTCTTCTTAACCTGTTCCTTAAAAGACTAGTGCTTAGGAAATCTACTGGAGGCAGAAGCAGTCAAGGGTAGCTTAGGCTTAGGGTTAGGGTTAAGGTACGGCTTAGGGTATGGGTACGGGTACGGGTTCTGTTACGGCGCAGGGTATGGTTTAGTGTTAGGGTTAGTGTTAGTTTTAGGGTTAGGGCTCGGTTTAGGGTACTTGTTAGGATTAGGGTACGTGTTAGGGTTAGGGTTGGTGTTTGGGTTAGGATACGCTTTAGGGTTAGGGCAGTTATTAAACCTATCCCACCTCTAAATACCCCTTAGCACGTAAAGGAATATTATTTGGGGGTCCAGCCATGGAGAAGAGTTTAGACACTAGGATAAGATAAGGAACACACCCATTATCAAGAAATCACATTAGGATTCTCTTTTTAACCTGTTCCTTAAAACACTAGTGCTTAGGAAATCTATTGGAGGCAGAAGCAGTGAAGGGTAGCTTAGGGTTAGGGTTAGGGTTAGGGTCAGGGTATGGCTTAGGGTACGGGTTCGGGTACGGCGTAGGGTATGCGTTAGGGTTAGGGTTAGGGTTAGTTTTAGGGTCAGGGCTCGGTTTAGGTTAGGGGTCAGGATTAGGGTACGTGTTAGGGTTAGGGTAGGGGTTAGGGTTAGGGTACGCGTTAGGGGTACGGTAGTTACTAAACTTATCCCACTCTCTAGACACCCCTTAGCATGTAAAGGAATATTTTTTTGGGGGTCCAGCCATGGAGAAAAGTTTAGACACTAGGATAAGATAAGGAACACACACATTATAAAGAAATCATATTAGGATTCTCTTTTTTACCTGTTCCTTAAAACACTAGTGCTTAGGAAATCTATTGGAGGCAGAAGCAGTCAAGGGTAGCTTAGGGTTAGTGTTAGCGTTAGGGTTAGGGTTAGGGTACGGCTTAGGGTACGGGTTCGGTTACGGGTTCGGGTACGGCGTTGGGTATGGGTTAGGCTTACGGTTAGGGTTAGCTTTACGGTTAGTGTTCGGTTTAGGTTACGGGTTAGGATTAGGGTACTTGTTAGGGTTAGGGTAGGGGTCAGGGTTAGGGTACGCCTTAGGGTTAGGGTAGTTATTAAACCTATCCCACTCTCTAGATACCCCTTAGTACGTAAAGGAATATTATTTGGGGGTCCAGCCATGGAGAAGAGTTTAGACAGTAGAATAAGATAAGGAACACACCCATTATAAGGAAATCACATTAGGATTCTCTTTTTAACCTGTTCCTAAAAACACTAGTGCTTAGGAAATCTATTGGAGGCAGAAGCAGTCAAGGATAGCTTAGGGTTAGGGTTAGGGTTTGGGATAGGGTTAGGGTATGGCTTAGAGTACGGGTTCTGTTAGGGGTTCGGATACGGTGTAGGGTATGGGTTAGGGTTAGTGTTAGGGTTAGGGCTCGGTTTAGGTTACGGGTTAGGATTAGGGTACGTTGTAGGGTTAGGGTAGGGGTTAGGTTTATGGTACGCGTTAGGGTTAGGGTAGTTATTAAACCTATCCCACTTTCTAGATACCCCTTAGCACGTAAAGGAATATTATTTGGGGGTCCAGCCATGGAGAAGAGTTTAGACACTAGGATAAGATAAGGAACACACCCATTATAAAGAAATCACATTAGGATTCTCTTTTTAACCTGTTCTTTAAAACACTAGTGCTTAGGAAATCTATTGGAGGCAGAAGCAGTGAAGCGTAGCTTAGGGTTAGGGTTAGGGTTAGGGTCAGGGTATGGCTTAGGGTACGGGTTCGGGTACGGCGTAGGGTATGCGTTAGGGTTAGGGTTAGGGTTAGTTTTAGGGTCAGGGCTCGGTTTAGGTTATGGGTTAGGATTAGGGTACGTGTTAGGGTTAGGGTAGGGGTTAGGGTTAGGGTACGTGTTAGGGGTACGGTAGTTACTAAACCTATCCCACTCTCTAGACACCCCTTAGCATGTAAAGGAATATTTTTTTGGGGGTCCAGCCATGGAGAAAAGTTTAGACACAAGGATAAGATAAGGAACACACACATTATAAAGAAATCATATTAGGATTCTCTTTTTTACCTGTTCCTTAAAACACTAGTGCTTAGGAAATCTATTGGAGGCAGAAGCAGTCAAGGGTAGCTTAGGGTTAGTGTTAGCGTTAGGGTTAGGTTTAGGATACGGCTTAGGGTACGGGTTCGGTTACGGGTTCGGGTACGGCGTAGGGTATGGGTTAGGGTTACGGTTAGGGTTAGCTTTACGGTTAGTGCTCGGTTTAGGTTATGGGTTAGGATAAGGGTACTTGTTAGGGTTAGGGTAGGGGTCAGGGTTAGGGTACTCCTTAGGGTTAGGGTAGTTATTAAACCTATCCCACTCTCTAGATACCCCTTAGTACGTAAAGGAATATTATTTGGGGGTCCAGCCATGGAGAAGAGTTTAGACACTAGGATAAGATAAGGAATACACCCATTATAAGGAAATCACATTAGGATTCCCTTTTTTACCTGTTCCTTAAAACACTAGTGCTTAGGAAATCTATTGGAGGAAGAAACATTCAAGGGGAGCTTAGGGTTAGGTTTAGGGTTAGGGTTAGGTTTAGGGTACGGCTTAGGGTAAGGGTTCGGGTACGGGCTCGTGTACGGCGAAGGGTACGGGTTAGGGTTAGGGTGAGGGTTAGTTTTAGGGTTAGGGCTCGGTTTAGGGTACGGGTTAGGATTAGTGTACGTGTTAGGGTTAGCGTAGTGGTTAGGGTTAGGGTACGCATTAGGGTTAGGGTAGTTATTAAACCTATTCAACTCTCTAGATACCCCTTATCACGTAAGGGTACATTATTTGGGGTCCAGCCATGGAGAAGAGTTTAGACACTAGGATAAGATAAGGAACACACCCATTATAAAGAAATCACATTAGGATTCTCTTTTTAACCTGTTCCTTAAAACACTAGTGCTTAGAAAATCTATTGGAGGCAGAAGCAGTCAAGGGTAGCTTAGGGTAAGGGTTAGGGTTAGGGTACGGCTTAGGGTACGGGTTCGGGTACGGGTTCGGGTACGGCGCAGGGTATGTGTTAGAGTTAGGGTTAGGGTTAGTTTTAGGGTTAGGGCTCGGTTTAGGGTACGGGTTAGGATTAGTGTACGTGTACGTGTTAGGGTTAGGGTTAGATTTAGTGTTAGGGCTCGGTTTAGGGTACGGGTTAGGATTAGGGTACGTGTTAGGGATAGGGTAGTGGTTTGGTTAGGGTACGCGTTAGGTTTACGATAGTTATTAAACCTATCCCACTCTCTAGATACCCCTTAGCACGTAAAGGAATATTATTGGGGGTCCAGCCATGGAGAAGAGTTTAGACACTAGGATAAGATAAGGAACACACCCATTATAAAGAAATCACATTAGGATTCTCTTTTTAACCTGTTCCTTAAAACACTAGTGCTTAGGAAATCTATTGGAGGCAGAAGCAGTCAAGGGTGGCTTAGGGTTAGGGTTAGGGTTAGGGTACGGCTTAGGGTACGGGTTCGGGTACGGCACAGTGTATGTGTTAGAGTTAGGTTTAGGGTTAGTTTTAGGGTTAGGGCTCGGATTAGGGTACGGGTTAGGATTAGTGTACGTGTACGTGTTAGGGTTAGGGTTAGTTTTAGTGTTAGGGCTCGGTTTAGGGTACGGGTTATGATTAGGGTACGTGTTAGGGATAGGGTAGGGGTTAGGGTTAGGGTACGCGTTAGGTTTAGGGTAGTTATTAAACCTATCCCACTCTCTAGATACCCCTTAGCACGTTAAGGAATATTATTTGGGGGTCCAGCCATGGAGAAGAGTTTAGATACTAGGATAAGATAAGGAACACACCCATTATAAATAAATCACATTAGGATTCTCTTTTTAACCTGTTCCTTAAAACACTAGTGCTTAGGAAATCTAATGGAGGCAGAAGCAGTCAAGGATAACTTAGGGTTAGGGTTAGGGTTTGGTTTAGGGTATATCTTAGAGTATGGGTTCGGTTAGGGGTTCGGATACGGCGTAGGGTATGGGTTAGGGTTAGGGTTAGGGTTAGTGTTAGGGTTAGGGCTCGGTTTAGGTTACAGGTTAGGAGTAGGTTACATGTTAAGGTTAGGTTACGCGTTAGGGGTAGGGTAGTTACTAAACCTATCCCACTCTCTAGATACCGCTTTTGCACGTAAAGGAATATTTTTTGGGGGTCCAGCCATCGAGAAGAGTGTAGACACTAGGATATGATAAGGAACACTCCCATTATAAAGAAATCACATTAGGATTCTCTTTTTAACCTGTTCCTTAAAACACTAGTGCTTAGGAAATCGATTGGAGGCAGAAGCAGTCAAGGGTGGCTTAGGGTTAGGGTTAGGGTTAGGGTACGGCTTAGGGTACGGGTTCGGGTACTGGTTCGGGTACGGCGTAGGGTATGGGTTAGGGTTTGGGTTAGGGTTAGTTTTAGGGTTAGGGCTCAGTTTAGGTTACGGGTTAGGATTAGGGAACGTGTTAGGGTTAGGGTAGGGGTTAGGGTTAGTGTACGTGTTAGGGTTAGGGTAGTTATTAAACCTATCCCACTTTCTAGATACCCCTTAGCACGTAAAGGAATATTATTTGGGGGTCCAGCCATGGAGAAGAGTTTAGACACTAGAAAAAAATAAGGAACACACCCATTATAAAGAAATCATATTAGGATTCTCTTTTTAACCTGTTCCTTAAAAGACTAGTGCTTAGGAAATCTACTGGAGGCAGAAGCAGTCAAGGGTAGCTTAGGCTTAGGGTTAGGGTTAAGGTACGGCTTAGGGTATGGGTACGGGTACGGGTTCGGGTACGGCACAGTGTATGGTTTAGTGTTAGGGTTAGTGTTAGTTTTAGGGTTAGGGCTCGGTTTAGGGTACGGGTTAGGATTAGGGTACGTGTTAGGGTTAGGGTTGGTGTTTGGGTTAGGATACGCGTTAGGGTTAGGGCAGTTATTAAACCTATCCCACCTCTAAATACCCCTTAGCACGTAAAGGAATATTATTTGGGGGTCCAGCCATGGAGAAGAGTTTAGACACTAGGATAAGATAAGGAACACACCCATTATCAAGAAATCACATTAGGATTCTCTTTTTAACCTGTTCCTTAAAACACTAGTGCTTAGGAAATCGATTGGAGGCAGAAGCAGTGAAGGGTAGCTTAGGGTTAGGGTTACGGTTAGGGTCAGGGTATGGCTTAGGGTACGGGTTCGGGTACGGCGTAGGGTATGCGTTAGGGTTAGGGTTAGGGTTAGTTTTAGGGTCAGGGCTCGGTTTAGGTTATGGGTCAGGATTAGGGTACGTGTTAGGGGTAGGGTAGGGGTTAGGGTTAGGGTACGCGTTAGGGGTACGGTAGTTACTAAACCTATCCCACTCTCTAGACACCCCTTAGCATGTAAAGGAATATTTTTTTGGGGGTCCAGCCATGGAGAAAAGTTTAGACACTAGGATATGATAAGGAACACTCCCATTATAAAGAAATCACATTAGGATTCTCTTTTTAACCTGTTCCTTAAAACACTAGTGCTTAGGAAATCTATAGGAGGCAAAAGCAGTCAAGGGTGGCTTAGGGTTAGGGTTAGGGTTAGGGTACGGCTTAGGGTACGGGTTCGGGTACTGGTTCGGGTACGGCTTAGGGTATGGGTTAGGGTTAGGGTTAGGGTTAGATTTAGGGTTAGGGCTCAGTTTAGTTTACGGGTTAGGATTAGGGAACGTGTTAGGGTTAGGGTAGGGTTTAGGGTTAGGGTACGTGTTAGGGTTAGGGTAGTTATTAAACCTATCCCACTTTCTAGATACCCCTTAGCACGTAAAGGAATATTATTTGGGGGTCCAGCCATGGAGAAGAGTTTAGACACTAGAAAAAAATAAGGAACACACCCATTATAAAGAAATCATATTAGGATTCTCTTTTTAACCTGTTCCTTAAAAGACTAGTGCTTAGGAAATCTACTGGAGGCAGAAGCAGTCAAGGGTAGCTTAGGCTTAGGGTTAGGGTTAAGGTACGGCTTAGGGTATGGGTACGGGTACGGGTTCGGGTACGGCGCAGGGTATGGGTTAGTGTTAGGGTTAGTGTTAGTTTTAGGGTTAGGGCTCGGTTAGGGTATGGGTTAGGATTAGGGTACGTGTTAGGGTTAGGGTTGGTGTTTGGGTTAGGATACGCGTTAGGGTTAGGGCAGTTATTAAACCTATCCCACCTCTAAATACCCCTTAGCACGTAAAGGAATATTATTTGGGGGTCCAGCCATGGAGAAGAGTTTAGACACTAGGATAAGATAAGGAACACACCCATTATCAAGAAATCACATTAGGATTCTCTTTTTAACCTGTTCCTTAAAACACTAGTGCTTCGGAAATCTATTGGAGGCAGAAGCAGTCCAGGATAGCTTAGGGTTAGGGTTAGGGTTTGGGATAGGGTAAGGGTATGGCTTAGAGTACGGGTTGTGTTAGGGGTTCGGATACGGTGTAGGGTATGGGTTAGGGTTAGTGTTAGGGTTAGGGCTCGGTTTAGGTTACGGGTTAGGATTAGGGTACGTTGTAGGGTTAGGGTAGGGGTTAGGTTTATGGTACGCGTTAGGGTTAGGGTAGTTATTAAACCTATCCCACTCTCTAGATACCCCTTAGCACGTAAAGGAATATTATTTGGGGGTCCAGCCATGGAGAAGAGTTTAGACACTAGGATAAGATAAGGAACACACCCATTATAAAGAAATCACATTAGGATTCTCTTTTTAACCTGTTCTTTAAAACACTAGTGCTTAGGAAATCTATTGGAGGCAGAAGCAGTGAAGCGTAGCTTAGGGTTAGGGTTAGGGTTAGGGTCAGGGTATGGCTTAGGGTACGGGTTCGGGTACGGCGTAGGGTATGCGTTAGGGTTAGGGTTAGGGTTAGTTTTAGGGTCAGGGCTCGGTTTAGGTTATGGGTTAGGATTAGGGTACGTGTTAGGTTTAGGGTAGGGGTTAGGGTTAGGGTACGAGTTAGGGGTACGGTAGTTACTAAACCTATCCCACTCTCTAGACACCCCTTAGCATGTAAAGGAATATTTTTTTGGGGGTCCAGCCATGGAGAAAAGTTTAGACACAAGGATAAGATAAGGAACACACACATTATAAAGAAATCATATTAGGATTCTCTTTTTTACCTGTTCCTTAAAACACTAGTGCTTAGGAAATCTATTGGAGGCAGAAGCAGTCAAGGGTAGCTTAGGGTTAGTGTTAGCGTTAGGGTTAGGTTTAGGATACGGCTTAGGGTACGGGTTCGGTTACGGGTTCGGGTACGGCGTAGGGTATGGGTTAGGGTTACGGTTAGGGTTAGCTTTACGGTTAGTGCTCGGTTTAGGTTACGGGTTAGGATAAGGGTACTTGTTAGGGTTAGGGTAGGGGTCAGGGTTAGGGTACGCCTTAGGGTTAGGGTAGTTATTAAACCTATCCCACTCTCTAGATACCCCTTAGTATGTAAAGGAATATTATTTGGGGGTCCAGCCATGGAGAAGAGTTTAGACACTAGGATAAGATAAGGAATACACCCATTATAAGGAAATCACATTAGGATTCTCTTTTTTACCTGTTCCTTAAAACACTAGTGCTTAGGAAATCTATTGGAGGAAGAAACAGTCAAGGGGAGCTTAGGGTTAGGTTTAGGGTTAGGGTTAGGTTTAGGATACGGCTTAGGGTAAGGGTTCGATTACGGGCTCGGGTACGGCGAAGGGTACGGGTTAGGGTTAGGGTGAGGGTTAGTTTTAGGGTTAGGGCTCGGTTTAGGGTACGGGTTAGGATTAGTGTACGTGTTAGGGTTAGCGTAGTGGTTAGGGTTAGGGTACGCATTAGGGTTAGGGTAGTTATTAAACCTATCCCACTCTCTAGATACCCCTTATCACGTAAGGGTACATTATTTGGGGTCCAGCCATGGAGAAGTGTTTAGACACTAGGATAAATAAGGAACACACCCATTATAAAGAAATCACATTAGGATTCTCTTTTTAACCTGTTCCTTAAAACACTAGTGCTTAGAAAATCTATTGGAGGCAGAAACAGTCAAGGGTAGCATAGGGTAAGTGTTAGGGTTAGGGTACGGCTTAGGGTACGGGTTCGGGTACGGGTTCGGGTACGGCGCAGGGTATGTGTTAGAGTTAGGGTTAGGGTTAGTTTTAGGGTTAGGGCTCGGTTTAGGGTACGGGTTAGGATTAGTGTACGTGTACGTGTTATGGTTAGGGTTAGTTTTAGTGTTAGGGCTCGGTTTAGGGTACGGGTTAGGATTAGGGTACGTGTTAGGGATAGGGTAGTGGTTTGGTTAGGGTACGCGTTAGGTTTACGGTAGTTATTAAACCTATCCCACTCTCTAGATACCCCTTAGCACGTAAAGGAATATTATTGGGGGTCCAGCCATGGAGAAGAGTTTAGACACTAGGATAAGATAAGGAACACACCCATTATAAAGAAATCACATTAGGATTCTCTTTTTAACCTGTTCCTTAAAACACTAGTGCTTAGGAAATCTATTGGAGGCAGAAGCAGTCAAGGGTGGCTTAGTGTTAGGGTTAGGGATAGGGTACGGCTTAGAGTACGGGTTCGGGTACGGGTTCGGGTACGGCACAGTGTATGTGTTAGAGTTAGGTTTAGGGTTAGTTTTAGGGTTAGGGCTCGGATTAGGGTACGGGTTAGGATTAGTGTACGTGTACGTGTTAGGGTTAGGGTTAGTTTTAGTGTTAGGGCTCGGTTTAGGGCACGGGTTAGGATTAGGGTACGTGTTAGGGATAGGGTAGTTATTAAACCTATCCCACTCTCTAGATACCCCTTAGCACGTAAAGGAATATTATTTGGGGGTCCAGCCATGGAGAAGAGTTTAGACACTAGGATAAGATAAGGAAAACTCCCATTATAAAGAAATCACATTAGGATTCTCTTTTTAACCTGTTCCTTAAAACACTAGTGCTTAGGAAATCTATTGGAGGCAGAAGCAGTCAAGGATAACTTAGGGTTAGGGTTAGGGTTTGGGTTAGGGTATATCTTAGAGTATGGGTTCGGTTAGGGGTTCGGATACGGCGTAGGGTATGGGTTAGTGTTAGGGTTAGGGTTAGTGTCAGGGTTAGGGCTCGGTTTAGGTTACAGGATAGGAGTAGGTTACGTGTTATGGTTAGGGTACGCGTTAGGGGTAGGGTAGTTACTAAACCTATCACACTCTCTAGATACCCCTTTTGCACGTAAAGGAATATTTTTTGGGGGTCCAGCCATGGAGAAGAGTTTAGACACTAGGATATGATAAGGAACACTCCCATTATAAAGAAATCACATTAGGATTCTCTTTTTAACCTGTTCCTTAAAACACTAGTGCTTAGGAAATCTATTGGAGGCAAAAGCAGTCAAGGGTGGCTTAGGGTTAGGGTTAGGGTTAGGGTACGGCTTAGGGTACGGGTTCGGGTACTGGTTCGGGTACGGCGTAGGGTATGGGTTAGGGTTAGGGTTAGGGTTAGATTTAGGGTTAGGGCTCAGTTTAGTTTACGGGTTAGGATTAGGGAACGTGTTAGGGTTAGGGTCGGGTTAGGGTTAGGGTACGTGTTAGGGTTAGGGTAGTTATTAAACCTATCTCACTTTCTAGATACCCCTTAGCACGTAAAGGAATATTATTTGGGGGTCCAGCCATGGAGAAGAGTTTAGACACTAGAAAAAAATAAGGAACACACCCATTATAAAGAAATCATATTAGGATTCTCTTCTTAACCTGTTCCTTAAAAGACTAGTGCTTAGGAAATCTACTGGAGGCAGAAGCAGTCAAGGGTAGCTTAGGCTTAGGGTTAGGGTTAAGGTACGGCTTAGGGTATGGGTACGGGTACGGGTTCGGTTACGGCGCAGGGTATGGTTTAGTGTTAGGGTTAGTGTTAGTTTTAGGGTTAGGGCTCGGTTTAGGGTACGGGTTAGGATTAGGGTACGTGTTAGGGTTAGGGTTGGTGTTTGGGTTAGGATACGCTTTAGGTTTAGGGCAGTTATTAAACCTATCCCACCTCTAAATACCCCTTAGCACGTAAAGGAATATTATTTGGGGGTCCAGCCATGGAGAAGAGTTTAGACACTAGGATAAGATAAGGAACACACCCATTATCAAGAAATCACATTAGGATTCTCTTTTTAACCTGTTCCTTAAAACACTAGTGCTTAGGAAATCTATTGGAGGCAGAAGCAGTGAAGGGTAGCTTAGGGTTAGGGTTAGGGTTAGGGTCAGGGTATGGCTTAGGGTACGGGTTCGGGTACGGCGTAGGGTATGCGTTAGGGTTAGGGTTAGGGTTAGTTTTAGGGTCAGGGCTCGGTTTAGGTTAGGGGTCAGGATTAGGGTACGTGTTAGGGTTAGGGTAGGGGTTAGGGTTAGGGTACGCGTTAGGGGTACGGTACTTACTAAACTTATCCCACTCTCTAGACACCCCTTAGCATGTAAAGGAATATTCTTTTGGGGGTCCAGCCATGGAGAAAAGTTTAGACACTAGGATAAGATAAGGAACACACACATTATAAAGAAATCATATTAGGATTCTCTTTTTTACCTGTTCCTTAAAACACTAGTGCTTAGGAAATCTTTTGGAGGCAGAAGCAGTCAAGGGTAGCTTAGGGTTAGTGTTAGCGTTAGGGTTAGGGTTAGGGTACGGCTTAGGGTACGGGTTCGGTTACGGGTTCGGGTACGGCGTTTGGTATGGGTTAGGCTTACGGTTAGGGTTAGCTTTACGGTTAGTGTTCGGTTTAGGTTACGGGTTAGGATTAGGGTACTTGTTAGGGTTAGGGTAGGGGTCAGGGTTAGGGTACGCCTTAGGGTTAGGGTAGTTATTAAACCTATCCCACTCTCTAGATACCCCTTAGTACGTAAAGGAATATTATTTGGGGGTCCAGCCATGGAGAAGAGTTTAGACACTAGAATAAGATAAGGAACACACCCATTATAAGGAAATCACATTAGGATTCTATTTTTTACCTGTTCCTTAAAACACTAGTGCTTAGGAAATCTATTGGAGGAAGAAGCAGTCAAGGAGAGCTTAGGGTTAGGTTTAGGGTTAGGGTTAGGTTTAGGGTACGGCTTAGGGTAAGGGATCGGGTACGGGCTCGGGTACGGCGAAGGGTACGGGTTAGGGTTAGGGAGAGTGTTCGTTTTAGGGTTAGGGCTCGGTTTAGGGTACGGGTTAGGATTAGTGTACGTGTTAGGGTTAGGGTAGTGGTTAGGGTTAGGGTACGCATTAGGGTTAGGGTAGTTATTAAACCTATTCCACTCTCTAGATACCCCTTATCACGTAAAGGTATATTATTTGGGGTCCAGCCATGGAGAAGAGTTTAGACAATACGATAAGATAAGGAACACACCCATTATAAAGAAATCACATTAGGATTCTCTTTTTAACCTGTTCCTTAAAACACTAGTGCTAAGAAAATCTATTGGAGGCAGAAGCAGTCAAGGGTAGCTTAGGGTTAGGGTTAGGGTACGGCTTAGGGTACGGGTTCGGGTACGGGTTTGGGTACGGCGCAGGGTATGTGTTAGAGTTAGGGTTAGGGTTAGTTTTAGGGTTAGGGATCGGTTTAGGGTACGGGTTAGGATTAGTGTACGTGTTAGTTTTAGGGTTAGGGTTAGTTTTAGTGTTAGGGCTCGGTTTAGGGCACGGGATAGGATTAGGGTACGTGTTAGGGATAGGGTAGTTATTAAACCTATCCCACTCTCTAGATACCCCTTAGCACGTAAAGGAATATTATTTGGGGGTCCAGCCATGGAGAAGAGTTTAGACACTAGGATAAGATAAGGAACACACCCATTATAAAGAAATCACATTAGGATTCTCTTTTTAACATGTTCCTTAAAACACTAGTGCTTAGGAAATCTATTGGAGGCAGAAGCAGTCAAGGATAACTTAGGGTTAGGGTTAGGGTTTGGGTTAGGGTATATCTTAGAGTATGGGTTCGGTTAGGGGTTCGGATACGGCGTATGGTATGGGTTAGTGTTAGGGTTAGGGTTAGTGTCAGGGTTAGGGCTCGGTTTAGGTTACAGGTTAGGAGTAGGTTACGTGTTATGGTTAGGGTACGCGTTAGGGGTAGGGTAGTTACTAAACCTATGCCACTCTCTAGATACCCCTTTTGCACGTAAAGGAATATTTTTTGGGGGTCCAGCCATGGAGAAGAGTTTAGACACTAGGATATGATAAGGAACACTCCCATTATAAAGAAATCACATTAGGATTCTCTTTTTAACCTGTTCCTTAAAACACTAGTGCTTAGGAAATCTATTGGAGGCAAAAGCAGTCAAGGGTGGCTTAGGGTTAGGGTTAGGGTTAGGGTACGGCTTAGGGTACAGGTTCGGGTACTGGTTCGGGTACGGCTTAGGGTATGGGTTAGGGTTAGGGTTAGGGTTAGATTTAGGGTTAGGGCTCAGTTTAGTTTACGGGTTAGGATTAGGGAACGTGTTAGGGTTAGGGTAGGGGTTAGGGTTAGGGTACGTGTTAGGGTTAGGGTAGTTATTAAACCTATCCCACTTTCTAGATACCCCTTAGCACGTAAAGGAATATTATTTGGGGGTCCAGCCATGGAGAAGAGTTTAGACACTAGAAAAAAATAAGGAACACACCCATTATAAAGAAATCATATTAGGATTCTCTTTTTAACCTGTTCCTTAAAAGA
This sequence comes from Eschrichtius robustus, assembly GCF_028021215.1. Lineage (NCBI taxonomy): Eukaryota > Metazoa > Chordata > Mammalia > Artiodactyla > Eschrichtiidae > Eschrichtius > Eschrichtius robustus. Next base: position 61,984 of record NW_027175243.1, read on the forward strand.
GTAGTGCTTAGGAAATCTACTGGAGGCAGAAGCAGTCAAGGGTAGCTTAGGCTTAGGGTTAGGGTTAAGGTACGGCTTAGGGTATGGGTACGGGTACGGGTTCGGGTACGGCGCAGGGTATGGTTTAGTGTTAGGGTTAGTGTTAGTTTTAGGGTTAGGGCTCGGTTTAGGGTACGGGTTAGGATTAGGGTACGTGTTAGGGTTAGGGTTGGTGTTTGGGTTAGGATACGCGTTAGGGTTAGGGCAGTTATTAAACCTATCCCACCTCTAAATACCCCTTAGCACGTAAAGGAATATTATTTGGGGGTCCAGCCATGGAAAAGAGTTTAGACACTAGGATAAGATAAGGAACACACCCATTATCAAGAAATCATATTAGGATTCTCTTTTTAACCTGTTCCTTAAAACACTAGTGCTTAGGAAATCTATTGGAGGCAGAAGCAGTCAAGGGTGGCTTAGGGTTAGGGTTAGGGTTAGGGTACGGCTTAGGGTATGGGTTCGGGTACTGGTTCGGGTACGGCGTAGGGTATGGGTTAGGGTTAGGGTGAGGGTTAGTTTTAGGGTTAGGGCTCAGTTTAGGTTACGGGTTAGGATTAGGGAACGTGTTAGGGTTAGGTTAGGGGTTAGGGTTAGGGTACGTGTTAGGGTTAGGGTAGTTATTAAACCTATCCCACTTTCTAGATACCCCTTAGCACGTAAAGGAATATTATTTGGGGGTCCAGCCATGGAGAAGCGTTTAGACACTAGAAAAAAATAAGGAACATACCCATTATAAAGAAATCATATTAGGATTCTCTTTTTAACCTGTTCCTTAAAAGACTAGTGCTTAGGAAATCTACTGGAGGCAGAAGAAGTCAAGGGTAGCTTAGGCTTAGGGTTAGGGTTAAGGTACGGCTTAGGGTATGGGTACGGGTACGGGTTCGGGTACGGCGCAGGGTATGGTTTAGTGTTAGGGTTAGTGTTAGTTTTAGGGTTAGGGCTCGGTTTAGGGTACGGGTTAGGATTAGGGTACGTGTTAGGGTTAGGGTTGGTGTTTGGGTTAGGATACGCGTTAGGGTTAGGGCAGTTATTAAACCTATCCCACCTCTAAACACCCCTTAGCACGTAAAGGAATATTATTTGGGGGTCCAGCCATGGAGAAGAGTTTAGACACTAGGATAAGATAAGGAACACACCCATTATCAAGAAATCACATTAGGATTCTCTTTTTAACCTGTTCCTTAAAACACTAGTGCTTAGGAAATCTATTGGAGGCAGAAGCAGTCAAGGATAGCTTAGGGTTAGGGTTAGGGTTTGGGATAGGGTTAGGGTATGGCTTAGAGTACGGGTTCTGTTAGGGGTTCGGATACGGTGTAGGGCATGGGTTAGGGTTAGTGTTAGGGTTAGGGCTCGGTTTAGGTTACGGGTTAGGATTAGGGTACGTTGTAGGGTTAGGGTAGGGGTTAGGTTTATGGTACGCGTTAGGGTTAGGGTAGTTATTAAACCTATCCCACTTTCTAGATACCCCTTAGCACGTAAAGGAATATTATTTGGGGGTCCAGCCATGGAGAAGAGTTTAGACACTAGGATAAGATAAGGAACACACCCATTATAAAGAAATCACATTAGGATTCTCTTTTTAACCTGTTCCTTAAAACACTAGTGCTTAGGAAATCTATTGGAGGCAGAAGCAGTGAAGCGTAGCTTAGGGTTAGGGTTAGGGTTAGGGTCAGGGTATGGCTTAGGGTACGGGTTCGGGTACGGCGTAGGGTATGCGTTAGGGTTAGGGTTAGGGTTAGTTTTAGGGTCAGGGCTCGGTTTAGGTTATGGGTTAGGATTAGGGTACGTGTTAGGGTTAGGGTAGGGGTTAGGGTTAGGGTACGCGTTAGGGGTACGGTAGTTACTAAAGCTATCCCACTCTCTAGACACCCCTTAGCATGTAAAGGAATATTTTTTTGGGGTCCAGCCATGGAGAAAAGTTTAGACACAAGGATAAGATAAGGAACACACACATTATAAAGAAATCATATTAGGATTCTCTTTTTTACCTGTTCCTTAAAACACTAGTGCTTAGGAAATCTATTGGAGGCAGAAGCAGTCAAGGGGAGCTTAGGGTTAGTGTTAGCGTTAGGGTTAGGTTTAGGGTACGGCTTAGGGTACGGGTTCGGTTACGGGTTCGGGTACGGCGTAGGGTATGGGTTAGGGTTACGGTTAGGGTTAGCTTTACGGTTAGTGCTCGATTTAGGTTACGGGTTAGGATAAGGGTACTTGTTAGGGTTAGGGTAGGGGTCAGGGTTAGGGTACGCCTTAGGGTTAGGTTAGTTATTAAACCTATCCCACTCTCTAGATACCCCTTAGTACGTAAAGGAATATTTTTTGGGGGTCCAGCCATGGAGAAGTGTTTAGACACTAGGATAAGATAAGGAACACACCCATTATAAGGAAATCACATTAGGATTCTCTTTTTTACCTGTTCCTTAAAACACTAGTGCTTAGGAAATCTATTGGAGGAAGAAACAGTCAAGGGGAGCTTAGGGTTAGGTTTAGGGTTAGGGTTAGGTTTAGGGTACGGCTTAGGGTAAGGGTTCGGGTACGAGCTCAGGTACGGCGAAGGGTATGGGTTAGGGTTAGGGTGAGGGTTAGTTTTAGGGTTAGGGCTCGGTTTAGGTTACAGGTTAGGAGTAGGTTACGTGTTATGGTTAGGGTACGCGTTAGGGGTAGGGTAGTTACTAAACCTATCCCACTCTCTAGATACCCCTTTTGCACGTAAAGGAATATTTTTTGGGGGTCCAGCCATCGAGAAGAGTGTAGACACTAGGATATGATACGGAACACTCCCATTATAAAGAAATCACATTAGGATTCTCTTTTTAACCTGTTCCTTAAAACACTAGTGCTTAGGAAATCGATTGGAGGCAGAAGCAGTCAAGGGTGGCTTAGGGTTAGGGTTAGGGTTAGGGTACGGCTTAGGGTACGGGTTCGGGTACGGCGTAGGGTATGGGTTAGGGTTAGGGTTAGGGTTAGTTTTAGGGTTAGGGCTCAGTTTAGGTTACGGGTTAGGATTAGGGAACGTGTTAGGGTTAGGGTAGGGTTTAGGGTTAGGGTACGTGTTAGGGTTAGGGTAGTTATTAAACCTATCCCACTTTCTAGATACCCCTTAGCACGTAAAGGAATATTATTTGGGGGTCCAGCCATGGAGAAGCGTTTAGACACTAGAAAAAAATAAGGAACATACCCATTATAAAGAAATCATATTAGGATTCTCTTTTTAACCTGTTCCTTAAAAGACTAGTGCTTAGGAAATCTACTGGAGGCAGAAGCAGTCAAGGGTAGCTTAGGCTTAGGGTTAGGGTTAAGGTACGGCTTAGGGTATGGGTACGGGTACGGGTTCGGGTACGGCGCAGGGTATGGTTTAGTGTTAGGGTTAGTGTTAGTTTTAGGGTTAGGGCTCGGTTTAGGGTACGGGTTAGGATTAGGGTACGTGTTAGGGTTAGGGTTGGTGTTTGGGTTAGGATACGCGTTAGGGTTAGGGCAGTTATTAAACCTATCCCACCTCTAAACACCCCTTAGCACGTAAAGGAATATTATTTGGGGGTCCAGCCATGGAGAAGAGTTTAGACACTAGGATAAGATAAGGAACACACCCATTATCAAGAAATCACATTAGGATTCTCTTTTTAACCTGTTCCTTAAAACACTAGTGCTTAGGAAATCTATTGGAGGCAGAAGCAGTCAAGGATAGCTTAGGGTTAGGGTTAGGGTTTGGGATAGGGTTAGGGTATGGCTTAGAGGACGGGTTCTGTTAGGGGTTCGGATACGTGGTAGGGCATGGGTTAGGGTTAGTGTTAGGGTTAGGGCTCGGTTTAGGTTACGGGTTAGGATTAGGGTACGTTGTAGGGTTAGGGTAGGGGTTAGGTTTATGGTACGCGTTAGGGTTAGGGTAGTTATTAAACCTATCCCACTTTCTAGATACCCCTTAGCACGTAAAGGAATATTTTTTTGGGGTCCAGCCATGGAGAAAAGTTTAGACACAAGGATAAGATAAGGAACACACACATTATAAAGAAATCACATTAGGATTCTCTTTTTAACCTGTTCCTTAAAACACTAGTGCTTAGGAAATCTATTGGAGGCAGAAGCAGTCAAGGGGAGCTTAGGGTTAGGGTTAGGGTTAGGGTCAGGGTATGGCTTAGGGTACGGGTTCGGGTACTAGTTCGGGTACGGCGTAGGGTATGGGTTAGGGTTAGTGTTAGGGTTAGTTTTAGGGTTAGGGCTCAGTTTAGGTTACGGGTTAGGATTAGGGAACGTGTTAGGGTTAGGGTAGGGGTTAGGGTTAGGGTACGTGTTAGGGTTAGGGTAGTTATTAAACCTATCCCACTTTCTAGATACCCCTTAGCACGTAAAGGAATATTATTTGGGGGTCCAGCCATGGAGAAGAGTTTAGACACTAGAAAAAAATAAGGAACACACCCATTATAAAGAAATCATATTAGGATTCTCTTCTTAACCTGTTCCTTAAAAGACTAGTGCTTAGGAAATCTACTGGAGGCAGAAGCAGTCAAGGGTAGCTTAGGCTTAGGGTTAGGGTTAAGGTACGGCTTAGGGTATGGGTACGGGTACGGGTTCTGTTACGGCGCAGGGTATGGTTTAGTGTTAGGGTTAGTGTTAGTTTTAGGGTTAGGGCTCGGTTTAGGGTACTTGTTAGGATTAGGGTACGTGTTAGGGTTAGGGTTGGTGTTTGGGTTAGGATACGCTTTAGGGTTAGGGCAGTTATTAAACCTATCCCACCTCTAAATACCCCTTAGCACGTAAAGGAATATTATTTGGGGGTCCAGCCATGGAGAAGAGTTTAGACACTAGGATAAGATAAGGAACACACCCATTATCAAGAAATCACATTAGGATTCTCTTTTTAACCTGTTCCTTAAAACACTAGTGCTTAGGAAATCTATTGGAGGCAGAAGCAGTGAAGGGTAGCTTAGGGTTAGGGTTAGGGTTAGGGTCAGGGTATGGCTTAGGGTACGGGTTCGGGTACGGCGTAGGGTATGCGTTAGGGTTAGGGTTAGGGTTAGTTTTAGGGTCAGGGCTCGGTTTAGGTTAGGGGTCAGGATTAGGGTACGTGTTAGGGTTAGGGTAGGGGTTAGGGTTAGGGTACGCGTTAGGGGTACGGTAGTTACTAAACTTATCCCACTCTCTAGACACCCCTTAGCATGTAAAGGAATATTTTTTTGGGGGTCCAGCCATGGAGAAAAGTTTAGACACTAGGATAAGATAAGGAACACACACATTATAAAGAAATCATATTAGGATTCTCTTTTTTACCTGTTCCTTAAAACACTAGTGCTTAGGAAATCTATTGGAGGCAGAAGCAGTCAAGGGTAGCTTAGGGTTAGTGTTAGCGTTAGGGTTAGGGTTAGGGTACGGCTTAGGGTACGGGTTCGGTTACGGGTTCGGGTACGGCGTTGGGTATGGGTTAGGCTTACGGTTAGGGTTAGCTTTACGGTTAGTGTTCGGTTTAGGTTACGGGTTAGGATTAGGGTACTTGTTAGGGTTAGGGTAGGGGTCAGGGTTAGGGTACGCCTTAGGGTTAGGGTAGTTATTAAACCTATCCCACTCTCTAGATACCCCTTAGTACGTAAAGGAATATTATTTGGGGGTCCAGCCATGGAGAAGAGTTTAGACAGTAGAATAAGATAAGGAACACACCCATTATAAGGAAATCACATTAGGATTCTCTTTTTAACCTGTTCCTAAAAACACTAGTGCTTAGGAAATCTATTGGAGGCAGAAGCAGTCAAGGATAGCTTAGGGTTAGGGTTAGGGTTTGGGATAGGGTTAGGGTATGGCTTAGAGTACGGGTTCTGTTAGGGGTTCGGATACGGTGTAGGGTATGGGTTAGGGTTAGTGTTAGGGTTAGGGCTCGGTTTAGGTTACGGGTTAGGATTAGGGTACGTTGTAGGGTTAGGGTAGGGGTTAGGTTTATGGTACGCGTTAGGGTTAGGGTAGTTATTAAACCTATCCCACTTTCTAGATACCCCTTAGCACGTAAAGGAATATTATTTGGGGGTCCAGCCATGGAGAAGAGTTTAGACACTAGGATAAGATAAGGAACACACCCATTATAAAGAAATCACATTAGGATTCTCTTTTTAACCTGTTCTTTAAAACACTAGTGCTTAGGAAATCTATTGGAGGCAGAAGCAGTGAAGCGTAGCTTAGGGTTAGGGTTAGGGTTAGGGTCAGGGTATGGCTTAGGGTACGGGTTCGGGTACGGCGTAGGGTATGCGTTAGGGTTAGGGTTAGGGTTAGTTTTAGGGTCAGGGCTCGGTTTAGGTTATGGGTTAGGATTAGGGTACGTGTTAGGGTTAGGGTAGGGGTTAGGGTTAGGGTACGTGTTAGGGGTACGGTAGTTACTAAACCTATCCCACTCTCTAGACACCCCTTAGCATGTAAAGGAATATTTTTTTGGGGGTCCAGCCATGGAGAAAAGTTTAGACACAAGGATAAGATAAGGAACACACACATTATAAAGAAATCATATTAGGATTCTCTTTTTTACCTGTTCCTTAAAACACTAGTGCTTAGGAAATCTATTGGAGGCAGAAGCAGTCAAGGGTAGCTTAGGGTTAGTGTTAGCGTTAGGGTTAGGTTTAGGATACGGCTTAGGGTACGGGTTCGGTTACGGGTTCGGGTACGGCGTAGGGTATGGGTTAGGGTTACGGTTAGGGTTAGCTTTACGGTTAGTGCTCGGTTTAGGTTATGGGTTAGGATAAGGGTACTTGTTAGGGTTAGGGTAGGGGTCAGGGTTAGGGTACTCCTTAGGGTTAGGGTAGTTATTAAACCTATCCCACTCTCTAGATACCCCTTAGTACGTAAAGGAATATTATTTGGGGGTCCAGCCATGGAGAAGAGTTTAGACACTAGGATAAGATAAGGAATACACCCATTATAAGGAAATCACATTAGGATTCCCTTTTTTACCTGTTCCTTAAAACACTAGTGCTTAGGAAATCTATTGGAGGAAGAAACATTCAAGGGGAGCTTAGGGTTAGGTTTAGGGTTAGGGTTAGGTTTAGGGTACGGCTTAGGGTAAGGGTTCGGGTACGGGCTCGTGTACGGCGAAGGGTACGGGTTAGGGTTAGGGTGAGGGTTAGTTTTAGGGTTAGGGCTCGGTTTAGGGTACGGGTTAGGATTAGTGTACGTGTTAGGGTTAGCGTAGTGGTTAGGGTTAGGGTACGCATTAGGGTTAGGGTAGTTATTAAACCTATTCAACTCTCTAGATACCCCTTATCACGTAAGGGTACATTATTTGGGGTCCAGCCATGGAGAAGAGTTTAGACACTAGGATAAGATAAGGAACACACCCATTATAAAGAAATCACATTAGGATTCTCTTTTTAACCTGTTCCTTAAAACACTAGTGCTTAGAAAATCTATTGGAGGCAGAAGCAGTCAAGGGTAGCTTAGGGTAAGGGTTAGGGTTAGGGTACGGCTTAGGGTACGGGTTCGGGTACGGGTTCGGGTACGGCGCAGGGTATGTGTTAGAGTTAGGGTTAGGGTTAGTTTTAGGGTTAGGGCTCGGTTTAGGGTACGGGTTAGGATTAGTGTACGTGTACGTGTTAGGGTTAGGGTTAGATTTAGTGTTAGGGCTCGGTTTAGGGTACGGGTTAGGATTAGGGTACGTGTTAGGGATAGGGTAGTGGTTTGGTTAGGGTACGCGTTAGGTTTACGATAGTTATTAAACCTATCCCACTCTCTAGATACCCCTTAGCACGTAAAGGAATATTATTGGGGGTCCAGCCATGGAGAAGAGTTTAGACACTAGGATAAGATAAGGAACACACCCATTATAAAGAAATCACATTAGGATTCTCTTTTTAACCTGTTCCTTAAAACACTAGTGCTTAGGAAATCTATTGGAGGCAGAAGCAGTCAAGGGTGGCTTAGGGTTAGGGTTAGGGTTAGGGTACGGCTTAGGGTACGGGTTCGGGTACGGCACAGTGTATGTGTTAGAGTTAGGTTTAGGGTTAGTTTTAGGGTTAGGGCTCGGATTAGGGTACGGGTTAGGATTAGTGTACGTGTACGTGTTAGGGTTAGGGTTAGTTTTAGTGTTAGGGCTCGGTTTAGGGTACGGGTTATGATTAGGGTACGTGTTAGGGATAGGGTAGGGGTTAGGGTTAGGGTACGCGTTAGGTTTAGGGTAGTTATTAAACCTATCCCACTCTCTAGATACCCCTTAGCACGTTAAGGAATATTATTTGGGGGTCCAGCCATGGAGAAGAGTTTAGATACTAGGATAAGATAAGGAACACACCCATTATAAATAAATCACATTAGGATTCTCTTTTTAACCTGTTCCTTAAAACACTAGTGCTTAGGAAATCTAATGGAGGCAGAAGCAGTCAAGGATAACTTAGGGTTAGGGTTAGGGTTTGGTTTAGGGTATATCTTAGAGTATGGGTTCGGTTAGGGGTTCGGATACGGCGTAGGGTATGGGTTAGGGTTAGGGTTAGGGTTAGTGTTAGGGTTAGGGCTCGGTTTAGGTTACAGGTTAGGAGTAGGTTACATGTTAAGGTTAGGTTACGCGTTAGGGGTAGGGTAGTTACTAAACCTATCCCACTCTCTAGATACCGCTTTTGCACGTAAAGGAATATTTTTTGGGGGTCCAGCCATCGAGAAGAGTGTAGACACTAGGATATGATAAGGAACACTCCCATTATAAAGAAATCACATTAGGATTCTCTTTTTAACCTGTTCCTTAAAACACTAGTGCTTAGGAAATCGATTGGAGGCAGAAGCAGTCAAGGGTGGCTTAGGGTTAGGGTTAGGGTTAGGGTACGGCTTAGGGTACGGGTTCGGGTACTGGTTCGGGTACGGCGTAGGGTATGGGTTAGGGTTTGGGTTAGGGTTAGTTTTAGGGTTAGGGCTCAGTTTAGGTTACGGGTTAGGATTAGGGAACGTGTTAGGGTTAGGGTAGGGGTTAGGGTTAGTGTACGTGTTAGGGTTAGGGTAGTTATTAAACCTATCCCACTTTCTAGATACCCCTTAGCACGTAAAGGAATATTATTTGGGGGTCCAGCCATGGAGAAGAGTTTAGACACTAGAAAAAAATAAGGAACACACCCATTATAAAGAAATCATATTAGGATTCTCTTTTTAACCTGTTCCTTAAAAGACTAGTGCTTAGGAAATCTACTGGAGGCAGAAGCAGTCAAGGGTAGCTTAGGCTTAGGGTTAGGGTTAAGGTACGGCTTAGGGTATGGGTACGGGTACGGGTTCGGGTACGGCACAGTGTATGGTTTAGTGTTAGGGTTAGTGTTAGTTTTAGGGTTAGGGCTCGGTTTAGGGTACGGGTTAGGATTAGGGTACGTGTTAGGGTTAGGGTTGGTGTTTGGGTTAGGATACGCGTTAGGGTTAGGGCAGTTATTAAACCTATCCCACCTCTAAATACCCCTTAGCACGTAAAGGAATATTATTTGGGGGTCCAGCCATGGAGAAGAGTTTAGACACTAGGATAAGATAAGGAACACACCCATTATCAAGAAATCACATTAGGATTCTCTTTTTAACCTGTTCCTTAAAACACTAGTGCTTAGGAAATCGATTGGAGGCAGAAGCAGTGAAGGGTAGCTTAGGGTTAGGGTTACGGTTAGGGTCAGGGTATGGCTTAGGGTACGGGTTCGGGTACGGCGTAGGGTATGCGTTAGGGTTAGGGTTAGGGTTAGTTTTAGGGTCAGGGCTCGGTTTAGGTTATGGGTCAGGATTAGGGTACGTGTTAGGGGTAGGGTAGGGGTTAGGGTTAGGGTACGCGTTAGGGGTACGGTAGTTACTAAACCTATCCCACTCTCTAGACACCCCTTAGCATGTAAAGGAATATTTTTTTGGGGGTCCAGCCATGGAGAAAAGTTTAGACACTAGGATATGATAAGGAACACTCCCATTATAAAGAAATCACATTAGGATTCTCTTTTTAACCTGTTCCTTAAAACACTAGTGCTTAGGAAATCTATAGGAGGCAAAAGCAGTCAAGGGTGGCTTAGGGTTAGGGTTAGGGTTAGGGTACGGCTTAGGGTACGGGTTCGGGTACTGGTTCGGGTACGGCTTAGGGTATGGGTTAGGGTTAGGGTTAGGGTTAGATTTAGGGTTAGGGCTCAGTTTAGTTTACGGGTTAGGATTAGGGAACGTGTTAGGGTTAGGGTAGGGTTTAGGGTTAGGGTACGTGTTAGGGTTAGGGTAGTTATTAAACCTATCCCACTTTCTAGATACCCCTTAGCACGTAAAGGAATATTATTTGGGGGTCCAGCCATGGAGAAGAGTTTAGACACTAGAAAAAAATAAGGAACACACCCATTATAAAGAAATCATATTAGGATTCTCTTTTTAACCTGTTCCTTAAAAGACTAGTGCTTAGGAAATCTACTGGAGGCAGAAGCAGTCAAGGGTAGCTTAGGCTTAGGGTTAGGGTTAAGGTACGGCTTAGGGTATGGGTACGGGTACGGGTTCGGGTACGGCGCAGGGTATGGGTTAGTGTTAGGGTTAGTGTTAGTTTTAGGGTTAGGGCTCGGTTAGGGTATGGGTTAGGATTAGGGTACGTGTTAGGGTTAGGGTTGGTGTTTGGGTTAGGATACGCGTTAGGGTTAGGGCAGTTATTAAACCTATCCCACCTCTAAATACCCCTTAGCACGTAAAGGAATATTATTTGGGGGTCCAGCCATGGAGAAGAGTTTAGACACTAGGATAAGATAAGGAACACACCCATTATCAAGAAATCACATTAGGATTCTCTTTTTAACCTGTTCCTTAAAACACTAGTGCTTCGGAAATCTATTGGAGGCAGAAGCAGTCCAGGATAGCTTAGGGTTAGGGTTAGGGTTTGGGATAGGGTAAGGGTATGGCTTAGAGTACGGGTTGTGTTAGGGGTTCGGATACGGTGTAGGGTATGGGTTAGGGTTAGTGTTAGGGTTAGGGCTCGGTTTAGGTTACGGGTTAGGATTAGGGTACGTTGTAGGGTTAGGGTAGGGGTTAGGTTTATGGTACGCGTTAGGGTTAGGGTAGTTATTAAACCTATCCCACTCTCTAGATACCCCTTAGCACGTAAAGGAATATTATTTGGGGGTCCAGCCATGGAGAAGAGTTTAGACACTAGGATAAGATAAGGAACACACCCATTATAAAGAAATCACATTAGGATTCTCTTTTTAACCTGTTCTTTAAAACACTAGTGCTTAGGAAATCTATTGGAGGCAGAAGCAGTGAAGCGTAGCTTAGGGTTAGGGTTAGGGTTAGGGTCAGGGTATGGCTTAGGGTACGGGTTCGGGTACGGCGTAGGGTATGCGTTAGGGTTAGGGTTAGGGTTAGTTTTAGGGTCAGGGCTCGGTTTAGGTTATGGGTTAGGATTAGGGTACGTGTTAGGTTTAGGGTAGGGGTTAGGGTTAGGGTACGAGTTAGGGGTACGGTAGTTACTAAACCTATCCCACTCTCTAGACACCCCTTAGCATGTAAAGGAATATTTTTTTGGGGGTCCAGCCATGGAGAAAAGTTTAGACACAAGGATAAGATAAGGAACACACACATTATAAAGAAATCATATTAGGATTCTCTTTTTTACCTGTTCCTTAAAACACTAGTGCTTAGGAAATCTATTGGAGGCAGAAGCAGTCAAGGGTAGCTTAGGGTTAGTGTTAGCGTTAGGGTTAGGTTTAGGATACGGCTTAGGGTACGGGTTCGGTTACGGGTTCGGGTACGGCGTAGGGTATGGGTTAGGGTTACGGTTAGGGTTAGCTTTACGGTTAGTGCTCGGTTTAGGTTACGGGTTAGGATAAGGGTACTTGTTAGGGTTAGGGTAGGGGTCAGGGTTAGGGTACGCCTTAGGGTTAGGGTAGTTATTAAACCTATCCCACTCTCTAGATACCCCTTAGTATGTAAAGGAATATTATTTGGGGGTCCAGCCATGGAGAAGAGTTTAGACACTAGGATAAGATAAGGAATACACCCATTATAAGGAAATCACATTAGGATTCTCTTTTTTACCTGTTCCTTAAAACACTAGTGCTTAGGAAATCTATTGGAGGAAGAAACAGTCAAGGGGAGCTTAGGGTTAGGTTTAGGGTTAGGGTTAGGTTTAGGATACGGCTTAGGGTAAGGGTTCGATTACGGGCTCGGGTACGGCGAAGGGTACGGGTTAGGGTTAGGGTGAGGGTTAGTTTTAGGGTTAGGGCTCGGTTTAGGGTACGGGTTAGGATTAGTGTACGTGTTAGGGTTAGCGTAGTGGTTAGGGTTAGGGTACGCATTAGGGTTAGGGTAGTTATTAAACCTATCCCACTCTCTAGATACCCCTTATCACGTAAGGGTACATTATTTGGGGTCCAGCCATGGAGAAGTGTTTAGACACTAGGATAAATAAGGAACACACCCATTATAAAGAAATCACATTAGGATTCTCTTTTTAACCTGTTCCTTAAAACACTAGTGCTTAGAAAATCTATTGGAGGCAGAAACAGTCAAGGGTAGCATAGGGTAAGTGTTAGGGTTAGGGTACGGCTTAGGGTACGGGTTCGGGTACGGGTTCGGGTACGGCGCAGGGTATGTGTTAGAGTTAGGGTTAGGGTTAGTTTTAGGGTTAGGGCTCGGTTTAGGGTACGGGTTAGGATTAGTGTACGTGTACGTGTTATGGTTAGGGTTAGTTTTAGTGTTAGGGCTCGGTTTAGGGTACGGGTTAGGATTAGGGTACGTGTTAGGGATAGGGTAGTGGTTTGGTTAGGGTACGCGTTAGGTTTACGGTAGTTATTAAACCTATCCCACTCTCTAGATACCCCTTAGCACGTAAAGGAATATTATTGGGGGTCCAGCCATGGAGAAGAGTTTAGACACTAGGATAAGATAAGGAACACACCCATTATAAAGAAATCACATTAGGATTCTCTTTTTAACCTGTTCCTTAAAACACTAGTGCTTAGGAAATCTATTGGAGGCAGAAGCAGTCAAGGGTGGCTTAGTGTTAGGGTTAGGGATAGGGTACGGCTTAGAGTACGGGTTCGGGTACGGGTTCGGGTACGGCACAGTGTATGTGTTAGAGTTAGGTTTAGGGTTAGTTTTAGGGTTAGGGCTCGGATTAGGGTACGGGTTAGGATTAGTGTACGTGTACGTGTTAGGGTTAGGGTTAGTTTTAGTGTTAGGGCTCGGTTTAGGGCACGGGTTAGGATTAGGGTACGTGTTAGGGATAGGGTAGTTATTAAACCTATCCCACTCTCTAGATACCCCTTAGCACGTAAAGGAATATTATTTGGGGGTCCAGCCATGGAGAAGAGTTTAGACACTAGGATAAGATAAGGAAAACTCCCATTATAAAGAAATCACATTAGGATTCTCTTTTTAACCTGTTCCTTAAAACACTAGTGCTTAGGAAATCTATTGGAGGCAGAAGCAGTCAAGGATAACTTAGGGTTAGGGTTAGGGTTTGGGTTAGGGTATATCTTAGAGTATGGGTTCGGTTAGGGGTTCGGATACGGCGTAGGGTATGGGTTAGTGTTAGGGTTAGGGTTAGTGTCAGGGTTAGGGCTCGGTTTAGGTTACAGGATAGGAGTAGGTTACGTGTTATGGTTAGGGTACGCGTTAGGGGTAGGGTAGTTACTAAACCTATCACACTCTCTAGATACCCCTTTTGCACGTAAAGGAATATTTTTTGGGGGTCCAGCCATGGAGAAGAGTTTAGACACTAGGATATGATAAGGAACACTCCCATTATAAAGAAATCACATTAGGATTCTCTTTTTAACCTGTTCCTTAAAACACTAGTGCTTAGGAAATCTATTGGAGGCAAAAGCAGTCAAGGGTGGCTTAGGGTTAGGGTTAGGGTTAGGGTACGGCTTAGGGTACGGGTTCGGGTACTGGTTCGGGTACGGCGTAGGGTATGGGTTAGGGTTAGGGTTAGGGTTAGATTTAGGGTTAGGGCTCAGTTTAGTTTACGGGTTAGGATTAGGGAACGTGTTAGGGTTAGGGTCGGGTTAGGGTTAGGGTACGTGTTAGGGTTAGGGTAGTTATTAAACCTATCTCACTTTCTAGATACCCCTTAGCACGTAAAGGAATATTATTTGGGGGTCCAGCCATGGAGAAGAGTTTAGACACTAGAAAAAAATAAGGAACACACCCATTATAAAGAAATCATATTAGGATTCTCTTCTTAACCTGTTCCTTAAAAGACTAGTGCTTAGGAAATCTACTGGAGGCAGAAGCAGTCAAGGGTAGCTTAGGCTTAGGGTTAGGGTTAAGGTACGGCTTAGGGTATGGGTACGGGTACGGGTTCGGTTACGGCGCAGGGTATGGTTTAGTGTTAGGGTTAGTGTTAGTTTTAGGGTTAGGGCTCGGTTTAGGGTACGGGTTAGGATTAGGGTACGTGTTAGGGTTAGGGTTGGTGTTTGGGTTAGGATACGCTTTAGGTTTAGGGCAGTTATTAAACCTATCCCACCTCTAAATACCCCTTAGCACGTAAAGGAATATTATTTGGGGGTCCAGCCATGGAGAAGAGTTTAGACACTAGGATAAGATAAGGAACACACCCATTATCAAGAAATCACATTAGGATTCTCTTTTTAACCTGTTCCTTAAAACACTAGTGCTTAGGAAATCTATTGGAGGCAGAAGCAGTGAAGGGTAGCTTAGGGTTAGGGTTAGGGTTAGGGTCAGGGTATGGCTTAGGGTACGGGTTCGGGTACGGCGTAGGGTATGCGTTAGGGTTAGGGTTAGGGTTAGTTTTAGGGTCAGGGCTCGGTTTAGGTTAGGGGTCAGGATTAGGGTACGTGTTAGGGTTAGGGTAGGGGTTAGGGTTAGGGTACGCGTTAGGGGTACGGTACTTACTAAACTTATCCCACTCTCTAGACACCCCTTAGCATGTAAAGGAATATTCTTTTGGGGGTCCAGCCATGGAGAAAAGTTTAGACACTAGGATAAGATAAGGAACACACACATTATAAAGAAATCATATTAGGATTCTCTTTTTTACCTGTTCCTTAAAACACTAGTGCTTAGGAAATCTTTTGGAGGCAGAAGCAGTCAAGGGTAGCTTAGGGTTAGTGTTAGCGTTAGGGTTAGGGTTAGGGTACGGCTTAGGGTACGGGTTCGGTTACGGGTTCGGGTACGGCGTTTGGTATGGGTTAGGCTTACGGTTAGGGTTAGCTTTACGGTTAGTGTTCGGTTTAGGTTACGGGTTAGGATTAGGGTACTTGTTAGGGTTAGGGTAGGGGTCAGGGTTAGGGTACGCCTTAGGGTTAGGGTAGTTATTAAACCTATCCCACTCTCTAGATACCCCTTAGTACGTAAAGGAATATTATTTGGGGGTCCAGCCATGGAGAAGAGTTTAGACACTAGAATAAGATAAGGAACACACCCATTATAAGGAAATCACATTAGGATTCTATTTTTTACCTGTTCCTTAAAACACTAGTGCTTAGGAAATCTATTGGAGGAAGAAGCAGTCAAGGAGAGCTTAGGGTTAGGTTTAGGGTTAGGGTTAGGTTTAGGGTACGGCTTAGGGTAAGGGATCGGGTACGGGCTCGGGTACGGCGAAGGGTACGGGTTAGGGTTAGGGAGAGTGTTCGTTTTAGGGTTAGGGCTCGGTTTAGGGTACGGGTTAGGATTAGTGTACGTGTTAGGGTTAGGGTAGTGGTTAGGGTTAGGGTACGCATTAGGGTTAGGGTAGTTATTAAACCTATTCCACTCTCTAGATACCCCTTATCACGTAAAGGTATATTATTTGGGGTCCAGCCATGGAGAAGAGTTTAGACAATACGATAAGATAAGGAACACACCCATTATAAAGAAATCACATTAGGATTCTCTTTTTAACCTGTTCCTTAAAACACTAGTGCTAAGAAAATCTATTGGAGGCAGAAGCAGTCAAGGGTAGCTTAGGGTTAGGGTTAGGGTACGGCTTAGGGTACGGGTTCGGGTACGGGTTTGGGTACGGCGCAGGGTATGTGTTAGAGTTAGGGTTAGGGTTAGTTTTAGGGTTAGGGATCGGTTTAGGGTACGGGTTAGGATTAGTGTACGTGTTAGTTTTAGGGTTAGGGTTAGTTTTAGTGTTAGGGCTCGGTTTAGGGCACGGGATAGGATTAGGGTACGTGTTAGGGATAGGGTAGTTATTAAACCTATCCCACTCTCTAGATACCCCTTAGCACGTAAAGGAATATTATTTGGGGGTCCAGCCATGGAGAAGAGTTTAGACACTAGGATAAGATAAGGAACACACCCATTATAAAGAAATCACATTAGGATTCTCTTTTTAACATGTTCCTTAAAACACTAGTGCTTAGGAAATCTATTGGAGGCAGAAGCAGTCAAGGATAACTTAGGGTTAGGGTTAGGGTTTGGGTTAGGGTATATCTTAGAGTATGGGTTCGGTTAGGGGTTCGGATACGGCGTATGGTATGGGTTAGTGTTAGGGTTAGGGTTAGTGTCAGGGTTAGGGCTCGGTTTAGGTTACAGGTTAGGAGTAGGTTACGTGTTATGGTTAGGGTACGCGTTAGGGGTAGGGTAGTTACTAAACCTATGCCACTCTCTAGATACCCCTTTTGCACGTAAAGGAATATTTTTTGGGGGTCCAGCCATGGAGAAGAGTTTAGACACTAGGATATGATAAGGAACACTCCCATTATAAAGAAATCACATTAGGATTCTCTTTTTAACCTGTTCCTTAAAACACTAGTGCTTAGGAAATCTATTGGAGGCAAAAGCAGTCAAGGGTGGCTTAGGGTTAGGGTTAGGGTTAGGGTACGGCTTAGGGTACAGGTTCGGGTACTGGTTCGGGTACGGCTTAGGGTATGGGTTAGGGTTAGGGTTAGGGTTAGATTTAGGGTTAGGGCTCAGTTTAGTTTACGGGTTAGGATTAGGGAACGTGTTAGGGTTAGGGTAGGGGTTAGGGTTAGGGTACGTGTTAGGGTTAGGGTAGTTATTAAACCTATCCCACTTTCTAGATACCCCTTAGCACGTAAAGGAATATTATTTGGGGGTCCAGCCATGGAGAAGAGTTTAGACACTAGAAAAAAATAAGGAACACACCCATTATAAAGAAATCATATTAGGATTCTCTTTTTAACCTGTTCCTTAAAAGAGTAGTGCTTAGGAAATCTACTGGAGGCAGAAGCAGTCAAGGGTAGCTTAGGCTTAGGGTTAGGGTTAAGGTACGGCTTAGGGTATGGGTACGGGTACGGGTTCGGGTACGGCGCAGGGTATGGTTTAGTGTTAGGGTTAGTGTTAGTTTTAGGGTTAGGGCTCGGTTTAGGGTACGGGTTAGGATTAGGGTACGTGTTAGGGTTAGGGTTGGTGTTTGGGTTAGGATACGCGTTAGGGTTAGGGCAGTTATTAAACCTATCCCACCTCTAAATACCCCTTAGCACGTAAAGGAATATTATTTGGGGGTCCAGCCATGGAAAAGAGTTTAGACACTAGGATAAGATAAGGAACACACCCATTATCAAGAAATCATATTAGGATTCTCTTTTTAACCTGTTCCTTAAAACACTAGTGCTTAGGAAATCTATTGGAGGCAGAAGCAGTCAAGGGTGGCTTAGGGTTAGGGTTAGGGTTAGGGTACGGCTTAGGGTATGGGTTCGGGTACTGGTTCGGGTACGGCGTAGGGTATGGGTTAGGGTTAGGGTGAGGGTTAGTTTTAGGGTTAGGGCTCAGTTTAGGTTACGGGTTAGGATTAGGGAACGTGTTAGGGTTAGGTTAGGGGTTAGGGTTAGGGTACGTGTTAGGGTTAGGGTAGTTATTAAACCTATCCCACTTTCTAGATACCCCTTAGCACGTAAAGGAATATTATTTGGGGGTCCAGCCATGGAGAAGCGTTTAGACACTAGAAAAAAATAAGGAACATACCCATTATAAAGAAATCATATTAGGATTCTCTTTTTAACCTGTTCCTTAAAAGACTAGTGCTTAGGAAATCTACTGGAGGCAGAAGAAGTCAAGGGTAGCTTAGGCTTAGGGTTAGGGTTAAGGTACGGCTTAGGGTATGGGTACGGGTACGGGTTCGGGTACGGCGCAGGGTATGGTTTAGTGTTAGGGTTAGTGTTAGTTTTAGGGTTAGGGCTCGGTTTAGGGTACGGGTTAGGATTAGGGTACGTGTTAGGGTTAGGGTTGGTGTTTGGGTTAGGATACGCGTTAGGGTTAGGGCAGTTATTAAACCTATCCCACCTCTAAACACCCCTTAGCACGTAAAGGAATATTATTTGGGGGTCCAGCCATGGAGAAGAGTTTAGACACTAGGATAAGATAAGGAACACACCCATTATCAAGAAATCACATTAGGATTCTCTTTTTAACCTGTTCCTTAAAACACTAGTGCTTAGGAAATCTATTGGAGGCAGAAGCAGTCAAGGATAGCTTAGGGTTAGGGTTAGGGTTTGGGATAGGGTTAGGGTATGGCTTAGAGTACGGGTTCTGTTAGGGGTTCGGATACGGTGTAGGGCATGGGTTAGGGTTAGTGTTAGGGTTAGGGCTCGGTTTAGGTTACGGGTTAGGATTAGGGTACGTTGTAGGGTTAGGGTAGGGGTTAGGTTTATGGTACGCGTTAGGGTTAGGGTAGTTATTAAACCTATCCCACTTTCTAGATACCCCTTAGCACGTAAAGGAATATTATTTGGGGGTCCAGCCATGGAGAAGAGTTTAGACACTAGGATAAGATAAGGAACACACCCATTATAAAGAAATCACATTAGGATTCTCTTTTTAACCTGTTCCTTAAAACACTAGTGCTTAGGAAATCTATTGGAGGCAGAAGCAGTGAAGCGTAGCTTAGGGTTAGGGTTAGGGTTAGGGTCAGGGTATGGCTTAGGGTACGGGTTCGGGTACGGCGTAGGGTATGCGTTAGGGTTAGGGTTAGGGTTAGTTTTAGGGTCAGGGCTCGGTTTAGGTTATGGGTTAGGATTAGGGTACGTGTTAGGGTTAGGGTAGGGGTTAGGGTTAGGGTACGCGTTAGGGGTACGGTAGTTACTAAAGCTATCCCACTCTCTAGACACCCCTTAGCATGTAAAGGAATATTTTTTTGGGGTCCAGCCATGGAGAAAAGTTTAGACACAAGGATAAGATAAGGAACACACACATTATAAAGAAATCATATTAGGATTCTCTTTTTTACCTGTTCCTTAAAACACTAGTGCTTAGGAAATCTATTGGAGGCAGAAGCAGTCAAGGGGAGCTTAGGGTTAGTGTTAGCGTTAGGGTTAGGTTTAGGGTACGGCTTAGGGTACGGGTTCGGTTACGGGTTCGGGTACGGCGTAGGGTATGGGTTAGGGTTACGGTTAGGGTTAGCTTTACGGTTAGTGCTCGATTTAGGTTACGGGTTAGGATAAGGGTACTTGTTAGGGTTAGGGTAGGGGTCAGGGTTAGGGTACGCCTTAGGGTTAGGTTAGTTATTAAACCTATCCCACTCTCTAGATACCCCTTAGTACGTAAAGGAATATTTTTTGGGGGTCCAGCCATGGAGAAGTGTTTAGACACTAGGATAAGATAAGGAACACACCCATTATAAGGAAATCACATTAGGATTCTCTTTTTTACCTGTTCCTTAAAACACTAGTGCTTAGGAAATCTATTGGAGGAAGAAACAGTCAAGGGGAGCTTAGGGTTAGGTTTAGGGTTAGGGTTAGGTTTAGGGTACGGCTTAGGGTAAGGGTTCGGGTACGAGCTCAGGTACGGCGAAGGGTATGGGTTAGGGTTAGGGTGAGGGTTAGTTTTAGGGTTAGGGCTCGGTTTAGGTTACAGGTTAGGAGTAGGTTACGTGTTATGGTTAGGGTACGCGTTAGGGGTAGGGTAGTTACTAAACCTATCCCACTCTCTAGATACCCCTTTTGCACGTAAAGGAATATTTTTTGGGGGTCCAGCCATCGAGAAGAGTGTAGACACTAGGATATGATACGGAACACTCCCATTATAAAGAAATCACATTAGGATTCTCTTTTTAACCTGTTCCTTAAAACACTAGTGCTTAGGAAATCGATTGGAGGCAGAAGCAGTCAAGGGTGGCTTAGGGTTAGGGTTAGGGTTAGGGTACGGCTTAGGGTACGGGTTCGGGTACGGCGTAGGGTATGGGTTAGGGTTAGGGTTAGGGTTAGTTTTAGGGTTAGGGCTCAGTTTAGGTTACGGGTTAGGATTAGGGAACGTGTTAGGGTTAGGGTAGGGTTTAGGGTTAGGGTACGTGTTAGGGTTAGGGTAGTTATTAAACCTATCCCACTTTCTAGATACCCCTTAGCACGTAAAGGAATATTATTTGGGGGTCCAGCCATGGAGAAGCGTTTAGACACTAGAAAAAAATAAGGAACATACCCATTATAAAGAAATCATATTAGGATTCTCTTTTTAACCTGTTCCTTAAAAGACTAGTGCTTAGGAAATCTACTGGAGGCAGAAGCAGTCAAGGGTAGCTTAGGCTTAGGGTTAGGGTTAAGGTACGGCTTAGGGTATGGGTACGGGTACGGGTTCGGGTACGGCGCAGGGTATGGTTTAGTGTTAGGGTTAGTGTTAGTTTTAGGGTTAGGGCTCGGTTTAGGGTACGGGTTAGGATTAGGGTACGTGTTAGGGTTAGGGTTGGTGTTTGGGTTAGGATACGCGTTAGGGTTAGGGCAGTTATTAAACCTATCCCACCTCTAAACACCCCTTAGCACGTAAAGGAATATTATTTGGGGGTCCAGCCATGGAGAAGAGTTTAGACACTAGGATAAGATAAGGAACACACCCATTATCAAGAAATCACATTAGGATTCTCTTTTTAACCTGTTCCTTAAAACACTAGTGCTTAGGAAATCTATTGGAGGCAGAAGCAGTCAAGGATAGCTTAGGGTTAGGGTTAGGGTTTGGGATAGGGTTAGGGTATGGCTTAGAGGACGGGTTCTGTTAGGGGTTCGGATACGTGGTAGGGCATGGGTTAGGGTTAGTGTTAGGGTTAGGGCTCGGTTTAGGTTACGGGTTAGGATTAGGGTACGTTGTAGGGTTAGGGTAGGGGTTAGGTTTATGGTACGCGTTAGGGTTAGGGTAGTTATTAAACCTATCCCACTTTCTAGATACCCCTTAGCACGTAAAGGAATATTATTTGGGGGTCCAGCCATGGAGAAGAGTTTAGACACTAGGATAAGATAAGGAACACACCCATTATAAAGAAATCACATTAGGATTCTCTTTTTAACCTGTTCCTTAAAACACTAGTGCTTAGGAAATCTATTGGAGGCAGAAGCAGTGAAGCGTAGCTTAGGGTTAGGGTTAGGGTTAGGGTCAGGGTATGGCTTAGGGTACGGGTTCGGGTACGGCGTAGGGTATGCGTTAGGGTTAGGGTTAGGGTTAGTTTTAGGGTCAGGGCTCGGTTTAGGTTATGGGTTAGGATTAGGGTACGTGTTAGGGTTAGGGTAGGGGTTAGGGTTAGGGTACGCGTTAGGGGTACGGTAGTTACTAAACCTATCCCACTCTCTAGACACCCCTTAGCATGTAAAGGAATATTTTTTTGGGGTCCAGCCATGGAGAAAAGTTTAGACACAAGGATAAGATAAGGAACACACACATTATAAAGAAATCATATTAGGATTCTCTTTTTTACCTGTTCCTTAAAACACTAGTGCTTAGGAAATCTATTGGAGGCAGAAGCAGTCAAGGGGAGCTTAGGGTTAGTGTTAGCGTTAGGGTTAGGTTTAGGGTACGGCTTAGGGTACGGGTTCGGTTACGGGTTCGGGTACGGCGTAGGGTATGGGTTATGGTTACGGTTAGGGTTAGCTTTACGGTTAGTGCTCGATTTAGGTTACGGGTTAGGATAAGGGTACTTGTTAGGGTTAGGGTAGGGGTCAGGGTTAGGGTACGCCTTAGGGTTAGGTTAGTTATTAAACCTATCCCACTCTCTAGATACCCCTTAGTACGTAAAGGAATATTTTTTGGGGGTCCAGCCATGGAGAAGAGTTTAGACACTAGGATAAGATAAGGAACACACCCATTATAAGGAAATCACATTAGGATTCTCTTTTTTACCTGTTTCTTAAAACACTAGTGCTTAGGAAATCTATTGGAGGAAGAAACAGTCAAGGGGAGCTTAGGGTTAGGTTTAGGGTTAGGGTTAGGTTTAGGGTACGGCTTAGGGTAAGGGTTCGGGTACGAGCTCAGGTACGGCGAAGGGTATGGGTTAGGGTTAGGGTGAGGGTTAGTGTTAGGGTTAGGGCTCGGTTTAGGTTACAGGTTAGGAGTAGGTTACGTGTTATGGTTAGGGTACGCGTTAGGGGTAGGGTAGTTACTAAACCTATCCCACTCTCTAGATACCCCTTTTGCACGTAAAGGAATATTTTTTGGGGGTCCAGCCATCGAGAAGAGTGTAGACACTAGGATATGATAAGGAACACTCCCATTATAAAGAAATCACATTAGGATTCTCTTTTTAACCTGTTCCTTAAAACACTAGTGCTTAGGAAATCGATTGGAGGCAGAAGCAGTCAAGGGTGGCTTCGGGTTAGGGTTAGGGTTAGGGTACGGCTTAGGGTACGGGTTCGGGTACGGCGTAGGGTATGGGTTAAGGTTAGGGTTAGGGTTAGTTTTAGGGTTAGGGCTCAGTTTAGGTTACGGGTTAGGATTAGGGAACGTGTTAGGGTTAGGGTAGGGGTTAGGGTTAGGGTACGTGTTAGGGTTAGGGTAGTTATTAAACCTATCCCACTTTCTAGATACCCCTTAGCACGTAAAGGAATATTATTTGGGGGTCCAGCCATGGAGAAGAGTTTAGACACTAGAAAAAAATAAGGAACACACCCATTATAAAGAAATCATATTAGGATTCTCTTTTTAACCTGTTCCTTAAAAGACTAGTGCTTAGGAAATCTACTGGAGGCAGAAGCAGTCAAGGGTAGCTTAGGCTTAGGGTTAGGGTTAAGGTACGGCTTAGGGTATGGGTACGGGTACGGGTTCGGGTACGACACAGGGTATGGTTTAGTGTTAGGGTTAGTGTTAGTTTTAGGGTTAGGGCTCAGTTTAGGGTACGGGTTAGGATTAGGGTACGTGTTAGGGTTAGGGTTGGTGTTTGGGTTAGGATACGCGTTAGGGTTAGGGCAGTTATTAAACCTATCCCACCTCTAAATACCCCTTAGCACGTAAAGGAATATTATTTGGGGGTCCAGCCATGGAGAAGAGTTTAGACACTAGGATAAGATAAGGAACACACCCATTATCAAGAAATCACATTAGGATTCTCTTTTTAACCTGTTCCTTAAAACACTAGTGCTTAGGAAATCTATTGGAGGCAGAATCAGTCAAGGATAACTTAGGGTTAGGGTTAGGGATTGGGTTAGGGTATATCTTAGAGTATGGGTTCGGGTACGGCGTAGGGTATGCGTTAGGGTTAGGGTTAGGGTTAGTTTTAGGGTCAGGGCTCGGTTTAGGTTATGGGTCAGGATTAGGGTACGTGTTAGGGGTAGGGTAGGGGTTAGGGTTAGGGTACGCGTTAGGGGTACGGTAGTTACTAAACCTATCCCACTCTCTAGACACCCCTTAGCATGTAAAGGAATATTTTTTTGGGGGTCCAGCCATGGAGAAAAGTTTAGACACTAGGATATGATAAGGAACACTCCCATTATAAAGAAATCACATTAGGATTCTCTTTTTAACCTGTTCCTTAAAACACTAGTGCTTAGGAAATCTATAGGAGGCAAAAGCAGTCAAGGGTGGCTTAGGGTTAGGGTTAGGGTTAGGGTACGGCTTAGGGTACGGGTTCGGGTACTGGTTCGGGTACGGCTTAGGGTATGGGTTAGGGTTAGGGTTAGGGTTAGATTTAGGGTTAGGGCTCAGTTTAGTTTACGGGTTACGATTAGGGAACGTGTTAGGGTTAGGGTAGGGGTTAGGGTTAGGGTACGTGTTAGGGTTAGGGTAGTTATTAAACCTATCCCACTTTCTAGATACCCCTTAGCACGTAAAGGAATATTATTTGGGGTTCCAGCCATGGAGAAGAGTTTAGACACTAGAAAAAAATAAGGAACACACCCATTATAAAGAAATCATATTAGGATTCTATTTTTAACCTGTTCCTTAAAAGACTAGTGCTTAGGAAATCTACTGGAGGCAGAAGCAGTCAAGGGTAGCTTAGGCTTAGGGTTAGGGTTAAGGTACGGCTTAGGGTATGGGTACGGGTACGGGTTCGGGTACGGCGCAGGGTATGGGTTAGTGTTAGGGTTAGTGTTAGTTTTAGGGTTAGGGCTCGGTTAGGGTATGGGTTAGGATTAGGGTACGTGTTAGGGTTAGGGTTGGTGTTTGGGTTAGGATACGCGTTAGGGTTAGGGCAGTTATTAAACCTATCCCACCTCTAAATACCCCTTAGCACGTAAAGGAATATTATTTGGGGGTCCAGCCATGGGGAAGAGTTTAGACACTAGGATAAGATAAGGAACACACCCATTATCAAGAAATCACATTAGGATTCTCTTTTTAACCTGTTCCTAAAAACACTAGTGCTTAGGAAATCTATTGGAGGCAGAAGCAGTCAAGGATAGCTTAGGGTTAGGGTTAGGGTTTGGGATAGGGTTAGGGTATGGCTTAGAGTACGGGTTGTGTTAGGGGTTCGGATACCGTGTAGGGTATGGGTTAGGGTTAGTGTTAGGGTTAGGGCTTGGTTTAGGTTACGAGTTAGGATTAGGGTACGTTGTAGGGTTAGGGTAGGGGTTAGGTTTATGGTACGCGTTAGGGTTAGGGTAGTTATTAAACCTATCCCACTTTCTAGATACCCCTTAGCACGTAAAGGAATATTATTTGGGGGTCCAGCCATGGAGAAGAGTTTAGACACTAGGATAAGATAAGGAACACACCCATTATAAAGAAATCACATTAGGATTCTCTTTTTAACCTGTTCTTTAAAACACTAGTGCTTAGGAAATCTATTGGAGGCAGAAGCAGTGAAGCGTAGCTTAGGGTTAGGGTTAGGGTTAGGGTCAGGGTATGGCTTAGGGTACGGGTTCGGGTACGGCGTAGGGTATGCGTTAGGGTTAGGGTTAGGGTTAGTTTTAGGGTCAGGGCTCGGTTTAGGTTATGGGTTAGGATTAGGGTACGTGTTAGGGTTAGGTTAGGGGTTAGGGTTAGGGTACGTGTTAGGGGTACGGTAGTTACTAAACCTATCCCACTCTCTAGACACCCCTTAGCATGTAAAGGAATATTTTTTTGGGGGTCCAGCCATGGAGAAAAGTTTAGACACAAGGATAAGATAAGGAACACACACATTATAAAGAAATCATATTAGGATTCTCTTTTTTACCTGTTCCTTAAAACACTAGTGCTTAGGAAATCTATTGGAGGCAGAAGCAGTCAAGGGGAGCTTAGGGTTAGTGTTAGCGTTAGGGTTAGGTTTAGGGTACGGCTTAGGGTACGGGTTCGGTTACGGGTTCGGGTACGGCGTAGGGTATGGGTTATGGTTACGGTTAGGGTTAGCTTTACGGTTAGTGCTCGATTTAGGTTACGGGTTAGGATAAGGGTACTTGTTAGGGTTAGGGTAGGGGTCAGGGTTAGGGTACGCCTTAGGGTTAGGTTAGTTATTAAACCTATCCCACTCTCTAGATACCCCTTAGTACGTAAAGGAATATTTTTTGGGGGTCCAGCCATGGAGAAGAGTTTAGACACTAGGATAAGATAAGGAACACACCCATTATAAGGAAATCACATTAGGATTCTCTTTTTTGCCTGTTTCTTAAAACACTAGTGCTTAGGAAATCTATTGGAGGAAGAAACAGTCAAGGGGAGCTTAGGGTTAGGTTTAGGGTTAGGGTTAGGTTTAGGGTACGGCTTAGGGTAAGGGTTCGGGTACGAGCTCAGGTACGGCGAAGGGTATGGGTTAGGGTTAGGGTGAGGGTTAGTTTTAGGGTTAGGGCTCGGTTTAGGTTACAGGTTAGGAGTAGGTTACGTGTTATGGTTAGGGTACGCGTTAGGGGTAGGGTAGTTACTAAACCTATCCCACTCTCTAGATACCCCTTTTGCACGTAAAGGAATATTTTTTGGGGGTCCAGCCATCGAGAAGAGTGTAGACACTAGGATATGATAAGGAACACTCCCATTATAAAGAAATCACATTAGGATTCTCTTTTTAACCTGTTCCTTAAAACACTAGTGCTTAGGAAATCGATTGGAGGCAGAAGCAGTCAAGGGTGGCTTCGGGTTAGGGTTAGGGTTAGGGTACGGCTTAGGGTACGGGTTCGGGTACGGCGTAGGGTATGGGTTAAGGTTAGGGTTAGGGTTAGTTTTAGGGTTAGGGCTCAGTTTAGGTTACGGGTTAGGATTAGGGAACGTGTTAGGGTTAGGGTAGGGGTTAGGGTTAGGGTACGTGTTAGGGTTAGGGTAGTTATTAAACCTATCCCACTTTCTAGATACCCCTTAGCACGTAAAGGAATATTATTTGGGGGTCCAGCCATGGAGAAGAGTTTAGACACTAGAAAAAAATAAGGAACACACCCATTATAAAGAAATCATATTAGGATTCTCTTTTTAACCTGTTCCTTAAAAGACTAGTGCTTAGGAAATCTACTGGAGGCAGAAGCAGTCAAGGGTAGCTTAGGCTTAGGGTTAGGGTTAAGGTACGGCTTAGGGTATGGGTACGGGTACGGGTTCGGGTACGACACAGGGTATGGTTTAGTGTTAGGGTTAGTGTTAGTTTTAGGGTTAGGGCTCAGTTTAGGGTACGGGTTAGGATTAGGGTACGTGTTAGGGTTAGGGTTGGTGTTTGGGTTAGGATACGCGTTAGGGTTAGGGCAGTTATTAAACCTATCCCACCTCTAAATACCCCTTAGCACGTAAAGGAATATTATTTGGGGGTCCAGCCATGGAGAAGAGTTTAGACACTAGGATAAGATAAGGAACACACCCATTATCAAGAAATCACATTAGGATTCTCTTTTTAACCTGTTCCTTAAAACACTAGTGCTTAGGAAATCTATTGGAGGCAGAATCAGTCAAGGATAACTTAGGGTTAGGGTTAGGGATTGGGTTAGGGTATATCTTAGAGTATGGGTTCGGGTACGGCGTAGGGTATGCGTTAGGGTTAGGGTTAGGGTTAGTTTTAGGGTCAGGGCTCGGTTTAGGTTATGGGTCAGGATTAGGGTACGTGTTAGGGGTAGGGTAGGGGTTAGGGTTAGGGTACGCGTTAGGGGTACGGTAGTTACTAAACCTATCCCACTTTCTAGATCTAGACACCCCTTAGCATGTAAAGGAATATTTTTTTGGGGGTCCAGCCATGGAGAAAAGTTTAGACACTAGGATATGATAAGGAACACTCCCATTATAAAGAAATCACATTAGGATTCTCTTTTTAACCTGTTCCTTAAAACACTAGTGCTTAGGAAATCTATAGGAGGCAAAAGCAGTCAAGGGTGGCTTAGGGTTAGGGTTAGGGTTAGGGTACGGCTTAGGGTACGGGTTCGGGTACAGGTTCGGGTACGGCTTAGGGTATGGGTTAGGGTTAGGGTTAGGGTTAGATTTAGGGTTAGGGCTCAGTTTAGTTTACGGGTTAGGATTAGGGAACGTGTTAGGGTTAGGGTAGGGGTTAGGGTTAGGGTACGTGTTAGGGTTAGGGTAGTTATTAAACCTATCCCACTTTCTAGATACCCCTTAGCACGTAAAGGAATATTATTTGGGGTTCCAGCCATGGAGAAGAGTTTAGACACTAGAAAAAAATAAGGAACACACCCATTATAAAGAAATCATATTAGGATTCTATTTTTAACCTGTTCCTTAAAAGACTAGTGCTTAGGAAATCTACTGGAGGCAGAAGCAGTCAAGGGTAGCTTAGGCTTAGGGTTAGGGTTAAGGTACGGCTTAGGGTATGGGTACGGGTACGGGTTCGGGTACGGCGCAGGGTATGGGTTAGTGTTAGGGTTAGTGTTAGTTTTAGGGTTAGGGCTCGGTTAGGGTATGGGTTAGGATTAGGGTACGTGTTAGGGTTAGGGTTGGTGTTTGGGTTAGGATACGCGTTAGGGTTAGGGCAGTTATTAAACCTATCCCACCTCTAAATACCCCTTAGCACGTAAAGGAATATTATTTGGGGGTCCAGCCATGGGGAAGAGTTTAGACACTAGGATAAGATAAGGAACACACCCATTATCAAGAAATCACATTAGGATTCTCTTTTTAACCTGTTCCTAAAAACACTAGTGCTTAGGAAATCTATTGGAGGCAGAAGCAGTCAAGGATAGCTTAGGGTTAGGGTTAGGGTTTGGGATAGGGTTAGGGTATGGCTTAGAGTACGGGTTGTGTTAGGGGTTCGGATACCGTGTAGGGTATGGGTTAGGGTTAGTGTTAGGGTTAGGGCTTGGTTTAGGTTACGGGTTAGGATTAGGGTACGTTGTAGGGTTAGGGTAGGGGTTAGGTTTATGGTACGCGTTAGGGTTAGGGTAGTTATTAAACCTATCCCACTTTCTAGATACCCCTTAGCACGTAAAGGAATATTATTTGGGGGTCCAGCCATGGAGAAGAGTTTAGACACTAGGATAAGATAAGGAACACACCCATTATAAAGAAATCACATTAGGATTCTCTTTTTAACCTGTTCTTTAAAACACTAGTGCTTAGGAATTCTATTGGAGGCAGAAGCAGTGAAGCGTAGCTTAGGGTTAGGGTTAGGGTTAGGGTCAGGGTATGGCTTAGGGTACGGGTTCGGGTACGGCGTAGGGTATGCGTTAGGGTTAGGGTTAGGGTTAGTTTTAGGGTCAGGGCTCGGTTTAGGTTATGGGTTAGGATTAGGGTACGTGTTAGGGTTAGGTTAGGGGTTAGGGTTAGGGTACGTGTTAGGGGTACGGTAGTTACTAAACCTATCCCACTCTCTAGACACCCCTTAGCATGTAAAGGAATATTTTTTTGGGGGTCCAGCCATGGAGAAAAGTTTAGACACAAGGATAAGATAAGGAACACACACATTATAAAGAAATCATATTAGGATTCTCTTTTTTACCTGTTCCTTAAAACACTAGTGCTTAGGAAATCTATTGGAGGCAGAAGCAGTCAAGGGTAGCTTAGGGTTAGTGTTAGCGTTAGGGTTAGGTTTAGGATACGGCTTAGGGTACGGGTTCGGTTACGGGTTCGGGTACGGCGTAGGGTATGGGTTAGGGTTACGGTTAGGGTTAGCTTTACGGTTAGTGCTCGGTTTAGGTTATGGGTTAGGATAAGGGTACTTGTTAGGGTTAGGGTAGGGGTCAGGGTTAGGGTACGCCTTAGGGTTAGGGTAGTTATTAAACCTATCCCACTCTCTAGATACCCCTTAGTACGTAAAGGAATATTATTTGGGGGTCCAGCCATGGAGAAGAGTTTAGACACTAGGATAAGATAAGGAATACACCCATTATAAGGAAATCACATTAGGATTCCATTTTTTACCTGTTCCTTAAAACACTAGTGCTTAGGAAATCTATTGGAGGAAGAAACAGTCAAGGGGAGCTTAGGGTTAGGTTTAGGGTTAGGGTTAGGTTTAGGGTACGGCTTAGGGTAAGGGTTCGGGTACGGGCTCGTGTACGGCGAAGGGTACGGGTTAGGGTTAGGGTGAGGGTTAGTTTTAGGGTTAGGGCTCGGTTTAGGGTACGGGTTAGGATTAGTGTACGTGTTAGGGTTAGCGTAGTGGTTAGGGTTAGGGTACGCATTAGGGTTAGGGTAGTTATTAAACCTATCCCACTCTCTAGATACCCCTTATCACGTAAGGGTACATTATTTGGGGTCCAGCCATGGAGAAGAGTTTAGACACTAGGATAAGATAAGGAACACACCCATTATAAAGAAATCACATTAGGATTCTCTTTTTAACCTGTTCCTTAAAACACTAGTGCTTAGAAAATCTATTGGAGGCAGAAGCAGTCAAGGGTAGCTTAGGGTAAGGGTTAGGGTTAGGGTACGGCTTAGGGTACGGGTTCGGGTACGGGTTCGGGTACGGCGCAGGGTATGTGTTAGAGTTAGGGTTAGGGTTAGTTTTAGGGTTAGGGCTCGGTTTAGGGTACGGGTTAGGATTAGTGTACGTGTACGTGTTAGGGTTAGGGTTAGTTTTAGTGTTAGGGCTCGGTTTAGGGTACGGGTTAGGATTAGGGTACGTGTTAGGGATAGGGTAGTGGTTTGGTTAGGGTACGCGTTAGGTTTACGATAGTTATTAAACCTATCCCACTCTCTAGATACCCCTTAGCACGTAAAGGAATATTATTGGGGGTCCAGCCATGGAGAAGAGTTTAGACACTAGGATAAGATACGGAACACACCCATTATAAAGAAATCACATTAGGATTCTCTTTTTAACCTGTTCCTTAAAACACTAGTGCTTAGGAAATCTATTGGAGGCAGAAGCAGTCAAGGGTGGCTTAGGGTTAGGGTTAGGGTTAGGGTACGGCTTAGGGTACGGGTTCGGGTACGGCACACTGTATGTGTTAGAGTTAGGTTTAGGGTTAGTTTTAGGGTTAGGGCTCGGATTAGGGTACGAGTTAGGATTAGTGTACGTGTACGTGTTAGGGTTAGGGTTAGTTTTAGTGTTAGGGCTCGGTTTAGGGTACGGGTTATGATTAGGGTACGTGTTAGGGATAGGGTAGGGGTTAGGGTTAGGGTACGCGTTAGGTTTAGGGTAGTTATTAAACCTATCCCACTCTCTAGATACCCCTTAGCACGTTAAGGAATATTATTTGGGGGTCCAGCCATGGAGAAGAGTTTAGACACTAGGATAAGATAAGGAACACACCCATTATAAATAAATCACATTAGGATTCTCTTTTTAACCTGTTCCTTAAAACACTAGTGCTTAGGAAATCTATTGGAGGCAGAAGCAGTCAAGGATAACTTAGGGTTAGGGTTAGGGTTTGTTTTAGGGTATATCTTAGAGTATGGGTTCGGTTAGGGGTTCGGATACGGCGTAGGGTATGGGTTAGGGTTAGGGTTAGGGTTAGTGTTAGGGTTAGGGCTCGGTTTAGGTTACAGGTTAGGAGTAGGTTACATGTTATGGTTAGGGTACGCGTTAGGGGTAGGGTAGTTACTAAACCTATCCCACTCTCTAGATACCCCTTTTGCACGTAAAGGAATATTTTTTGGGGGTCCAGCCATCGAGAAGAGTGTAGACACTAGGATATGATAAGGAACACTCCCATTATAAAGAAATCACATTAGGATTCTCTTTTTAACCTGTTCCTTAAAACACTAGTGCTTAGAAAATCGATTGGAGGCAGAAGCAGTCAAGGGTGGCTTAGGGTTAGGGTTAGGGTTAGGGTACGGCTTAGGGTACGGGTTCGGGTACTGGTTCGGGTACGGCGTAGGGTATGGGTTAGGGTTAGGGTTAGGGTTAGTTTTAGGGTTAGGGCTCAGTTTAGGTTACGGGTTAGGATTAGGGAACGTGTTAGGGTTAGGGTAGGGGTTAGGGTTAGGGTACGTGTTAGGGTTAGGGTAGTTATTAAACCTATCCCACTTTCTAGATACCCCTTAGCACGTAAAGGAATATTATTTGGGGGTCCAGCCATGGAGAAGAGTTTAGACACTAGAAAAAAATAAGGAACACACCCATTATAAAGAAATCATATTAGGATTCTCTTTTTAACCTGTTCCTTAAAAGACTAGTGCTTAGGAAATCTACTGGAGTCAGAAGCAGTCAAGGGTAGCTTAGGCTTAGGGTTAGGGTTAAGGTACGGCTTAGGGTATGGGTACGGGTACGGGTTCGGGTACGGCACAGTGTATGGTTTAGTGTTAGGGTTAGTGTTAGTTTTAGGGTTAGGGCTCGGTTTAGGGTACGGGTTAGGATTAGGGTACGTGTTAGGGTTAGGGTTGGTGTTTGGGTTAGGATACGCGTTAGGGTTAGGGCAGTTATTAAACCTATCCCACCTCTAAATACCCCTTAGCACGTAAAGGAATATTATTTGGGGGTCCAGCCATGGAGAAGAGTTTAGACACTAGGATAAGATAAGGAACACACCCATTATCAAGAAATCACATTAGGATTCTCTTTTTAACCTGTTCCTTAAAACACTAGTGCTTAGGAAATCGATTGGAGGCAGAAGCAGTGAAGGGTAGCTTAGGGTTAGGGTTACGGTTAGGGTCAGGGTATGGCTTAGGGTACGGGTTCGGGTACGGCGTAGGGTATGCGTTAGGGTTAGGGTTAGGGTTAGTTTTAGGGTCAGGGCTCGGTTTAGGTTATGGGTCAGGATTAGGGTACGTGTTAGGGGTAGGGTAGGGGTTAGGGTTAGGGTACGCGTTAGGGGTACGGTAGTTACTAAACCTATCCCACTCTCTAGACACCCCTTAGCATGTAAAGGAATATTTTTTTGGGGGTCCAGCCATGGAGAAAAGTTTAGACACTAGGATATGATAAGGAACACTCCCATTATCAAGAAATCACATTAGGATTCTCTTTTTAACCTGTTCCTTAAAACACTAGTGCTTAGGAAATCTATTGGAGGCAGAAGCAGTCAAGGATAGCTTAGGGTTAGGGTTAGGGTTTGGGATAGGGTAAGGGTATGGCTTAGAGTACGGGTTGTGTTAGGGGTTCGGATACGGTGTAGGGTATGGGTTAGGGTTAGTGTTAGGGTTAGGGCTCGGTTTAGGTTACGGGTTAGGATTAGGGTACGTTGTAGGGTTAGGGTAGGGGTTAGGTTTATGGTACGCGTTAGGGTTAGGGTAGTTATTAAACCTATCCCACTTTCTAGATACCCCTTAGCACGTAAAGGAATATTATTTGGGGGTCCAGCCATGGAAAAGAGTTTAGACACTAGGATAAGATAAGGAACACACCCATTATAAAGAAATCACATTAGGATTCTCTTTTTAACCTGTTCTTTAAAACACTAGTGCTTAGGAAATCTATTGGAGGCAGAAGCAGTGAAGCGTAGCTTAGGGTTAGGGTTAGGGTTAGGGTCAGGGTATGGCTTAGGGTACGGGTTCGGGTACGGCGTAGGGTATGCGTTATGGTTAGGGTTAGGGTTAGTTTTAGGGTCAGGGCTCGGTTTAGGTTATGGGTTAGGATTAGGGTACGTGTAGGGTTAGGGTAGGGGTTAGGGTTAGGGTACGAGTTAGGGGTACGGTAGTTACTAAACCTATCCCACTCTCTAGACACCCCTTAGCATGTAAAGGAATATTTTTTTGGGGGTCCAGCCATGGAGAAAAGTTTAGACACAAGGATAAGGTAAGGAACACACACATTATAAAGAAATCAAATTAGGATTCTCTTTTTTACCTGTTCCTTAAAACACTAGTGCTTAGGAAATCTATTGGAGGCAGAAGCAGTCAAGGGTAGCTTAGGGTTAGTGTTAGCGTTAGGGTTAGGTTTAGGATACGGCTTAGGGTACGGGTTCGGTTACGGGTTCGGGTACGGCGTAGGGTATGGGTTAGAGTTACGGTTAGGGTTAGCTTTACGGTTAGTGCTCGGTTTAGGTTACGGGTTAGGATAAGGGTACTTGTTAGGGTTAGGGTAGGGGTCAGGGTTAGGGTACGCCTTAGGGTTAGGGTAGTTATTAAACCTATCCCACTCTCTAGATACCCCTTAGTATGTAAAGGAATATTATTTGGGGGTCCAGCCATAGAGAAGAGTTTAGACACTAGGATAAGATAAGGAATACACCCATTATAAGGAAATCACATTAGGATTCTCTTTTTTACCTGTTCCTTAAAACACTAGTGCTTAGGAAATCTATTGGAGGAAGAAACAGTCAAGGGGAGCTTAGGGTTAGGTTTAGGGTTAGGGTTAGGTTTAGGGTACGGCTTAGGGTAAGGGTTCGGGTACGGGCTCGGGTACGGCGAAGGGTATGGGTTAGGGTTAGGGTGAGGGTTAGTTTTAGGGTTAGGGCTCGGTTTAGGGTACGGGTTAGTATTAGTGTACGTGTTAGTGTTAGCGTAGTGGTTAGGGTTAGGGTACGCATTAGGGTTAGGGTAGTTATTAAACCTATCCCACTCTCTGGATACCCCTTATCACGTAAGGGTACATTATTTGGGGTCCAGCCATGGAGAAGAGTTTAGACACTAGGATAAATAAGGAACACACCCATTATAAAGAAATCACATTAGGATTCTCTTTTTAACCTGTTCCTTAAAACACTAGTGTTTAGAAAATCTATTG
Source organism: Eschrichtius robustus (assembly GCF_028021215.1). Classification (NCBI taxonomy): domain Eukaryota; kingdom Metazoa; phylum Chordata; class Mammalia; order Artiodactyla; family Eschrichtiidae; genus Eschrichtius; species Eschrichtius robustus. Next base: position 96,002 of record NW_027175243.1, read on the forward strand.
GAGGCAGAAGCAGTCAAGGGTAGCATAGGGTAAGTGTTAGGGTTAGGGTACGGCTTAGGGTACGGGTTCGGGTACGGGTTCGGGTACGGCGCAGGGTATGTGTTAGAGTTAGGGTTAGGGTTAGTTTTAGGGTTAGGGCTCGGTTTAGGGTACGGGTTAGGATTAGTGTACGTGTACGTGTTATGGTTAGGGTTAGTTTTAGTGTTAGGGCTCGGTTTAGGGTACGGGTTAGGATTAGGGTAAGTGTTAGGGATAGGGTAGTGGTTTGGTTAGGGTACGCGTTAGGTTTACGGTAGTTATTAAACCTATCCCACTCTCTAGATACCCCTTAGCACGTAAAGGAATATTATTGGGGGTCCAGCCATGGAGAAGAGTTTAGACACTAGGATAAGATAAGGAACACACCCATTATAAAGAAATCACATTAGGATTCTCTTTTTAACCTGTTCCTTAAAACACTAGTGCTTAGGAAATCTATTGGAGGCAGAAGCAGTCAAGGGTGGCTTAGGGTTAGGGTTAGGGATAGGGTACGGCTTAGAGTACGGGTTCGGTTACGGGTTCGGGTACGGCACAGTGTATGTGTTAGAGTTAGGTTTAGGGTTAGTTTTAGGGTTAGGGCTCGGATTAGGGTACGGGTTAGGATTAGTGTACGTGTACGTGTTAGGGTTAGGGTTAGTTTTAGTGTTAGGGCTCGGTTTAGGGTACGGGTTATGATTAGGGTACGTGTTTGGGATAGGGTAGGGGTTAGGGTTAGGGTACGCGTTAGGTTTAGGGTAGTTATTAAACCTATCCCACTCTGTAGATACCCCTTAGCCCGTTAAGGAATATTATTTGGGGGTCCAGCCATGGAGAAGAGTTTAGACACTAGGAGAAGATAAGGAACACACCCATTATAAATAAATCACATTAGGATTCTCTTTTTAACCTGTTCCTTAAAACACTAGTGCTTAGGAAATCTATTGGAGGCAGAAGCAGTCAAGGATAACTTAGGGTTAGGGTTAGGGTTTGGTTTAGGGTATATCTTAGAGTATGGGTTCGGTTAGGGGTTCGGATACGGTGTAGGGTATGGGTTAGGGTTAGGGCTAGGGTTAGTGTTAGGGTTAGGGCTCGGTTTAGGTTACAGGTTAGGAGTAGGTTACGTGTTATGGTTAGGGTATGCGTTAGGGGTAGGGTACTTACTAAACCTATCCCACTCTCTAGATACCCCTTTTTCACGTAAAGGAATATTTTTTGGGGGTCCAGCCATCGAGAAGAGTGTAGACACTAGGATATGATAAGGAACACTCCCATTATAAAGAAATCACATTAGGATTCTCTTTTTAACCTGTTCCTTAAAACACTAGTGCTTAGGAAATCTATTGGAGGCAGAAGCAGTCAAGGGTGGCTTAGGGTTAGGGTTAGGGTTAGGGTACGGCTTAGGGTACGGGTTCGGGTACTGGTTCGGGTACGGCGTAGGGTATGGGTTAGGGTTAGGGTTAGGGTTAGTTTTAGGGTTAGGGCTCAGTTTAGGTTATGGGTTAGGATTAGGGAACGTGTTAGGGTTAGGGTAGGGGTTAGGGTTAGGGTACGTGTTAGGGTTAGGGTAGTTATTAAACCTATCCCACTTTCTAGATACCCCTTAGCATGTAAAGGAATATTATTTGGGGGTCCAGCCATGGAGAAGAGTTTAGACACTAGAAAAAAATAAGGAACACACCCATTATAAAGAAATCATATTAGGATTCTCTTTTTAACCTGTTCCTTAAAAGACTAGTGCTTAGGAAATCTACTGGAGGCAGAAGCAGTCAAGGGTAGCTTAGGCTTAGGGTTAGGGTTAAGGTACGGCTTAGGGTATGGGTACGGGTACGGGTTCGGGTACGGCGCAGGGTATGGTTTAGTGTTAGGGTTAGTGTTAGTTTTAGGGTTAGGGCTCGGTTTAGGGTACGGGTTAGGATTAGGGTACGTGTTAGGGTTAGGGTTGGTGTTTGGGTTAGGATACGCGTTAGGGTTAGGGCAGTTATTAAACCTATCCCACCTCTAAATACCCCTTAGCACGTAAAGGAATATTATTTGGGGGTCCAGCCATGGAGAAGAGTTTAATCACTAGGATAAGATAAGGAACACACCCATTATCAAGAAATCACATTAGGATTCTCTTTTTAACCTGTTCCTTAAAACACTAGTGCTTAGGAAATCTATTGGAGGCAGAAGCAGTGAAGGGTAGCTTAGGGTTAGTGTTAGGGTTAGGGTCAGGGTATGGCTTAGGGTACGTGTTCGGGAACGGAGTAGGGTATGCGTTAGGGTTAGGGTTAGGGTTAGTTTTAGGGTCAGGGTTCGGTTTAGGTTATGGGTCAGGATTAGGGTACGTGTTAGGGTTAGGGTAGGGGTTAGGGTTAGGGTACGCGTTAGGGGTACGGTAGTTACTAAACCTATCCCACTCTCTAGACACCCCTTAGCATGTAAAGGAATATTTTTTTGGGGGTCCAGCCATGGAGAAAAGTTTAGACACTAGGATAAGATAAGGAACACACACATTATAAAGAAATCATATTAGGATTCTCTTTTTTACCTGTTCCTTAAAACACTAGTGCTTAGGAAATCTATTGGAGGCAGAAGCAGTCAAGGGTAGCTTAGGGTTAGTGTTAGCGTTAGGGTTAGGGTTAGGGTACGGCTTAGGGTACGGGTTCGGTTACGGGTTCGGGTACGGCGTAGGGTATGGGTTAGGGTTACGGTTAGGGTTAGCTTTACGGTTAGTGTTCGGTTTAGGTTACGGGTTAGGATTAGGGTACTTGTTAGGGTTAGGGTAGGGGTCAGGGTTAGGGTACGCCTTAGGGTTAGGGTAGTTATTAAACCTATCCCACTTTCTAGATACCCCTTAGCACGTAAAGGAATATTATTTGGGGTCCAGCCATGGAGAAGAGTTTAGACACTAGAAAAAAATAAGGAACACACCCATTATAAAGAAATCATATTAGGATTCTCTTTTTAACCTGTTCCTTAAAAGACTAGTGCTTAGGAAATCTACTGGAGGCAGAAGCAGTCAAGGGTAGCTTAGGCTTAGGGTTAGGGTTAAGGTACGGCTTAGGGTATGGGTACGGGTACGGGTTCGGGTACGGCGCAGGGTATGGTTTAGTGTTAGGGTTAGTGTTAGTTTTAGGGTTAGGGCTCGGTTTAGGGTACGGGTTAGGATTAGGGTACGTGTTAGGGTTAGGGTTGGTGTTTGGGTTAGGATAGGCGTTAGGGTTAGGGCAGTTATTAAACCTATCCCACCTCTAAATACCCCTTAGCACGTAAAGGAATATTATTTGGGGGTCCAGCCATGGAGAAGAGTTTAGACACTAGGATAAGATAAGGAACACACCCATTATCAAGAAATCACATTAGGATTCTCTTTTTAACCTGTTCCTTAAAACATTAGTGCTTAGGAAATCTATTGGAGGCAGAAGCAGTCAAGGATAGCTTAGGGTTAGGGTTAGGGTTTGGGATAGGGTTAGGGTATGGCTTAGAGTACGGATTCTGTTAGGGGTTCGGATACGGTGTAGGGTATGGGTTAGGGTTAGTGTTAGGGTTAGGGCTCGGTTTAGGTTACGGGTTAGGATTAGGGTACGTTGTAGGGTTAGGGTAGGGGTTAGGTTTATGGTACGCGTTAGGGTTAGGGTAGTTATTAAACCTATCCCACTTTCTAGATACCCCTTAGCACGTAAAGGAATATTATTTGGGGGTCCAGCCATGGAGAAGAGTTTAGACACTAGGATAAGATAAGGAACACACCCATTATCAAGAAATCACATTAGGATTCTCTTTTTAACCTGTTCCTTAAAACATTAGTGCTTAGGAAATCTATTGGAGGCAGAAGCAGTCAAGGATAGGTTAGGGTTAGGGTTAGAGTTTGGGTTAGGGTTAGGGTATGGCTTAGAGTACGGGTTCTGTTAGGGGTTCAGATACGGTGTAGGGTATGGGTTAGGGTTAGGGTTAGGGTTAGTGTTAGGGTTAGGGCTCGGTTTAGGTTACGGGTTAGGATTAGGGTACGTTGTAAGGTTAGGGTAGGGGTTAGGTTTAGGGTACGCGTTAGGGTTAGGGTAGTTATTAAACCTATCCCACTTTCTAGATACCCCTTAGCACGTAAAGGAATATTATTTGGGGGTCCAGCCATGGAGAAGAGTTTAGACACTAGGATAAGATAAGGAACACACCCATTATAAAGAAATCACATTAGGATTCTCTTTTTAACCTGTTCCTTAAAACACTAGTGCTTAGGAAATCTATTGGAGGCAGAAGCAGTGAAGGGTAGCTTAGGGTTAGGGTTAGGGTTAGGGTCAGGGTATGGCTTAGGGTACGGGTTCGGGTACGGCCTAGGGTATGCGTTAGGGTTAGGGTTAGGGTTAGTTTTAGGGTCAGGGCTCGGTTTAGGTTATGGGTTAGGATTAGGGTACGTGTTAGGGTTAGGGTAGGGGTTAGGGTTAGGGTACGCGTTAGGGGTACGGTAGTTACTAAACCTATCCCACTCTCTAGATACCCCTTAGCATGTAAAGGAATAGTTTTTTGGGGGTCCAGACATGGAGAAAAGTTTAGACACTAGGATAAGATAAGGAACACACACATTATAAAGAAATCATATTAGGATTCTCTTTTTTACCTGTTCCTTAAAACACTAGTGGTTAGGAAATCTATTGGAGGCAGAAGCAGTCAAGGGTAGCTTAGTGTTAGTGTTAGCGTTAGGGTTAGGGTTAGGGTACGGCTTAGGGTACGGGTTCGGTTACGGGTTCGGGTACGGCGTAGGGTATGGGTTAGGGTTACGGTTAGGGTTAGCTTTACGGTTAGTGTTCGGTTTAGGTTACGGGTTAGGATTAGGGTACTTATTAGGGTTAGGGTAGGGGTCAGGGTTAGGGTACGCCTTAGGGTTAGGGTAGTTATTAAACCTATCCCACTCTCTAGATACCCCTTAGTACGTAAAGGAATATTATTTGGGGGTCCAGCCATGGAGAAGAGTTTAGACACTAGGATAAGATAAGGAACACACCCATTATAAGGAAATCACATTAGGATTCTATTTTTTACCTGTTCCTTAAAACACTAGTGCTTAGGAAATCTATTGGAGGAAGAAGCAGTCAAGGGGAGCTTAGGGTTAGGTTTAGGGTTAGGGTTAGGTTTAGGGTACGGCTTAGGATAAGGGTTCGGGTACGGGCTCGGGTACGGCGAAGGGTACGGGTTAGGGTTAGGGTGAGTGTTCGTTTTAGGGTTAGGGCTCGGTTTAGGGTACGCGTTAGGATTAGTGTACGTGTTAGGGTTAGGGTAGTGGTTAGGGTTAGGGTACGCATTAGGGTTAGGGTAGTTATTAAACCTATCCCACTCTCTAGATACCCCTTATCACGTAAAGGTATATTATTTGGGGTCCAGCCATGGAGAAGAGTTTAGACAATACGATAAGATAAGGAACACACCCATTATAAAGAAATCACATTAGGATTCTCTTTTTAACCTGTTCCTTAAAACACTAGTGCTTAGAAAATCTATTGGAGGCAGAAGCAGTCAAGAGTAGCTTAGGGTTAGGGTTAGGGTACGGCTTAGGGTACGGGTTCGGGTACGGGTTCGGGTACGGCGCAGGGTATGTGTTAGAGTTAGGGTTAGGGTTAGTTTTAGGGTTAGGGCTCGGTTTAGGGTACGGGTTAGGATTAGTGTACGTGTTAGTTTTAGGGTTAGGGTTAGTTTTAGTGTTAGGGCTCGGTTTAGGGTACGGGTTAGGATTAGGGTACGTGTTAGGGATAGGGTAGTTATTAAACCTATCCCACTCTCTAGATACCCCTTAGCACGTAAAGGAATATTATTTGGGGGTCCAGCCATGGAGAAGAGTTTAGACACTAGGATAAGATAAGGAACACACCCATTATAAAGAAATCACATTAGGATTCTCTTTTTAACCTGTTCCTTAAAACACTAGTGCTTAGGAAATCTATTGGAGGCAGAAGCAGTCAAGGATAACTTAGGGTTAGGGTTAGGGTTTGGGTTAGGGTATATCTTAGAGTATGGGTTCGGTTAGGGGTTCGGATCCGGCGTAGGGTATGGTTTAGGGTTAGGGTTAGGGTTAGTGTTAGGGTTAGGGCTCGGTTTAGGTTACAGGTTAGGAGTAGGTTACGTGTTATGGTTAGGGTACGCGTTAGGGGTAGGGTAGTTACTAAACCTATCCCACTCTCTAGATACCCCTTTTGCACGTAAAGGAATATTTTTTGGGGGTCCAGCCATGGAGAAGAGTTTAGACACTAGGATATGATAAGGAACACTCCCATTATAAAGAAATCACATTAGGATTCTCTTTTTAACCTGTTCCTTAAAACACTAGTGCTTAGGAAATCTATTGGAGGCAAAAGCAGTCAAGGGTGGCTTAGGGTTAGGGTTAGGGTTAGGGTACGGCTTAGGGTACGGGTTCAGGTACTGGTTCGGGTACGGCTTAGGGTATGGGTTAGGGTTAGGGTTAGGGTTAGATTTAGGGTTAGGGCTCAGTTTAGTTTACGGGTTAGGATTAGGGAACGTGTTAGGGTTAGGGTAGGGGTTAGGGTTAGGGTACGTGTTAGGGTTAGGGTAGTTATTAAACCTATCCCACTTTCTAGATACCCCTTAGCACGTAAAGGAATATTATTTGGGGGTCCAGCCATGGAGAAGAGTTTAGACACTAGAAAAAAATAAGGAACACACCCATTATAAAGAAATCATATTAGGATTCTCTTTTTAACCTGTTCCTTAAAAGACTAGTGCTTAGGAAATCTACTGGAGGCAGAAGCAGTCAAGGGTAGCTTAGGCTTAGGGTTAGGGTTAAGGTACGGCTTAGGGTATGGGTACGGGTACGGGTTCGGGTACGGCGCAGGGTATGGGTTAGTGTTAGGGTTAGTGTTAGTTTTAGGGTTAGGGCTCGGTTAGGGTATGGGTTAGGATTAGGGTACGTGTTAGGGTTAGGGTTGGTGTTTGGGTTAGGATACGCGTTAGGGTTAGGGCAGTTATTAAACCTATCCCACCTCTAAATACCCCTTAGCACGTAAAGGAATATTATTTGGGGGTCCAGCCATGGAGAAGAGTTTAATCACTAGGATAAGATAAGGAACACACCCATTATCAAGAAATCACATTAGGATTCTCTTTTTAACCTGTTCCTTAAAACACTAGTGCTTAGGAAATCTATTGGAGGCAGAAGCAGTGAAGGGTAGCTTAGGGTTAGGGTTAGGGTTAGGGTCAGGGTATGGCTTAGGGTACGGGTTCGGGTACGGCGTAGGGTATGCATTAGGGTTAGGGTTAGGGTTAGTTTTAGGGTCAGGGCTCGGTTTAGGTTATGGGTCAGGATTAGGGTACGTGTTAGGGTTAGGGTAGGGGTTAGGGTTAGGGTACGCGTTAGGGGTACGGTAGTTACTAAACCTATCCCACTCTCTAGACACCCCTTAGCATGTAAAGGAATATTTTTTGGGGGGTCCAGACATGGAGAAAAGTTTAGACACTAGGATAAGATAAGGAACACACACATTATAAAGAAATCATATTAGGATTCTCTTTTTTACCTGTTCCTTAAAACACTAGTGCTTAGGAAATCTATTGGAGGCAGAAGCAGTCAAGGGTAGCTTAGGGTTAGTGTTAGCGTTAGGGTTAGGGTTAGGGTACGGCTTAGGGTACGGGTTCGGTTACGGGTTCGGGTACGGCGTAGGGTATGGGTTAGGGTTACGGTTAGGGTTAGCTTTACGGTTAGTGCTCGGTTTAGGTTATGGGTTAGGATAAGGGTACTTGTTAGGGTTAGGGTAGGGGTCAGGGTTAGGGTACGCCTTAGGGTTAGGGTAGTTATTAAACCTATCCCACTCTCTAGATACCCCTTAGTACGTAAAGGAATATTATTTGGGGGTCCAGCCATGGAGAAGAGTTTAGACACTAGGATAAGATAAGGAATACACCCATTATAAGGAAATCACATTAGGATTCCCTTTTTTACCTGTTCCTTAAAACACTAGTGCTTAGGAAATCTATTGGAGGAAGAAACAGTCAAGGGGAGCTTAGGGTTAGGTTTAGGGTTAGGGTTAGGTTTAGGGTACGGCTTAGGGTAAGGGTTCGGGTACGGGCTCGTGTACGGCGAAGGGTACGGGTTAGGGTTAGGGTGAGGGTTAGTTTTAGGGTGAGGGCTCGGTTTAGGGTACGGGTTAGGATTAGTGTACGTGTTAGGGTTAGCGTAGTGGTTAGGGTTAGGGTACGCATTAGGGTTAGGGTAGTTATTAAACCTATCCCACTCTCTAGATACCCCTTATCACGTAAGGGTACATTATTTGGGGTCCAGCCATGGAGAAGAGTTTAGACACTAGGATAAGATAAGGAACACACCCATTATAAAGAAATCACATTAGGATTCTCTTTTTAACCTGTTCCTTAAAACACTAGTGCTTAGAAAATCTATTGGAGGCAGAAGCAGTCAAGGGTAGCTTAGGGTAAGGGTTAGGGTTAGGGTACGGCTTAGGGTACGGGTTCGGGTACGGGTTCGGGTACGGCGCAGGGTATGTGTTAGAGTTAGGGTTAGGGTTAGTTTTAGGGTTAGGGCTCGGTTTAGGGTACGGGTTAGGATTAGTGTACGTGTACGTGTTAGGGTTAGGGTTAGTTTTAGTGTTAGGGCTCGGTTTAGGGTACGGGTTAGGATTAGGGTACGTGTTAGGGATAGGGTAGTGGTTTGGTTAGGGTACGCGTTAGGTTTATGATAGTTATTAAACCTATCCCACTCTCTAGATACCCCTTAGCACGTAAAGGAATATTATTGGGGGTCCAGCCATGGAGAAGAGTTTAGACACTAGGATAAGATACGGAACACACCCATTATAAAGAAATCACATTAGGATTCTCTTTTTAACCTGTTCCTTAAAACACTAGTGCTTAGGAAATCTATTGGAGGCAGAAGCAGTCAAGGGTGGCTTAGGGTTAGGGTTAGGGTTAGGGTACGGCTTAGGGTACGGGTTCGGGTACGGCACACTGTATGTGTTAGAGTTAGGTTTAGGGTTAGTTTTAGGGTTAGGGCTCGGATTAGGGTACGGGTTAGGATTAGTGTACGTGTACGTGTTAGGGTTAGGGTTAGTTTTAGTGTTAGGGCTCGGTTTAGGGTACGGGTTATGATTAGGGTACGTGTTAGGGATAGGGTAGGGGTTAGGGTTAGGGTACGCGTTAGGTTTAGGGTAGTTATTAAACCTATCCCACTCTCTAGATACCCCTTAGCACGTTAAGGAATATTATTTGGGGGTCCAGCCATGGAGAAGAGTTTAGACACTAGGATAAGATAAGGAACACACCCATTATAAATAAATCACATTAGGATTCTCTTTTTAACCTGTTCCTTAAAACACTAGTGCTTAGGAAATCTATTGGAGGCAGAAGCAGTCAAGGATAACTTAGGGTTAGGGTTAGGGTTTGTTTTAGGGTATATCTTAGAGTATGGGTTCGGTTAGGGGTTCGGATACGGCGTAGGGTATGGGTTAGGGTTAGGCTTAGGGTTAGGGTTAAGGTACGGCTTAGGGTATGGGTACGGGTACGGGTTCGGGTACGGCACAGTGTATGGTTTAGTGTTAGGGTTAGTGTTAGTTTTAGGGTTAGGGCTCGGTTTAGGGTACGGGTTAGGATTAGGGTACGTGTTAGGGTTAGGGTTGGTGTTTGGGTTAGGATACGCGTTAGGGTTAGGGCAGTTATTAAACCTATCCCACCTCTAAATACCCCTTAGCACGTAAAGGAATATTATTTGGGGGTCCAGCCATGGAGAAGAGTTTAGACACTAGGATAAGATAAGGAACACACCCATTATCAAGAAATCACATTAGGATTCTCTTTTTAACCTGTTCCTTAAAACACTAGTGCTTAGGAAATCGATTGGAGGCAGAAGCAGTGAAGGGTAGCTTAGGGTTAGGGTTACGGTTAGGGTCAGGGTATGGCTTAGGGTACGGGTTCGGGTACGGCGTAGGGTATGCGTTAGGGTTAGGGTTAGGGTTAGTTTTAGGGTCAGGGCTCGGTTTAGGTTATGGGTCAGGATTAGGGTACGTGTTAGGGGTAGGGTAGGGGTTAGGGTTAGGGTACGCGTTAGGGGTACGGTAGTTACTAAACCTATCCCACTCTCTAGACACCCCTTAGCATGTAAAGGAATAGTTTTTTGGGGGTCCAGCCATGGAGAAAAGTTTAGACACTAGGATATGATAAGGAACACTCCCATTATCAAGAAATCACATTAGGATTCTCTTTTTAACCTGTTCCTTAAAACACTAGTGCTTAGGAAATCTATTGGAGGCAGAAGCAGTCAAGGATAGCTTAGGGTTAGGGTTAGGGTTTGGGATAGGGTAAGGGTATGGCTTAGAGTACGGGTTGTGTTAGGGGTTCGGATACGGTGTAGGGTATGGGTTAGGGTTAGTGTTAGGGTTAGGGCTCGGTTTAGGTTACGGGTTAGGATTAGGGTACGTTGTAGGGTTAGGGTAGGGGTTAGGTTTATGGTACGCGTTAGGGTTAGGGTAGTTATTAAACCTATCCCACTTTCTAGATACCCCTTAGCACGTAAAGGAATATTATTTGGGGGTCCAGCCATGGAAAAGAGTTTAGACACTAGGATAAGATAAGGAACACACCCATTATAAAGAAATCACATTAGGATTCTCTTTTTAACCTGTTCTTTAAAACACTAGTGCTTAGGAAATCTATTGGAGGCAGAAGCAGTGAAGCGTAGCTTAGGGTTAGGGTTAGGGTTAGGGTCAGGGTATGGCTTAGGGTACGGGTTCGGGTTCGGCGTAGGGTATGCGTTATGGTTAGGGTTAGGGTTAGTTTTAGGGTCAGGGCTCGGTTTAGGTTATGGGTTAGGATTAGGGTACGTGTAGGGTTAGGGTAGGGGTTAGGGTTAGGGTACGAGTTAGGGGTACGGTAGTTACTAAACCTATCCCACTCTCTAGACACCCCTTAGCATGTAAAGGAATATTTTTTTGGGGGTCCAGCCATGGAGAAAAGTTTAGACACAAGGATAAGGTAAGGAACACACACATTATAAAGAAATCAAATTAGGATTCTCTTTTTTACCTGTTCCTTAAAACACTAGTGCTTAGGAAATCTATTGGAGGCAGAAGCAGTCAAGGGTAGCTTAGGGTTAGTGTTAGCGTTAGGGTTAGGTTTAGGATACGGCTTAGGGTACGGGTTCGGTTACGGGTTCGGGTACGGCGTAGGGTATGGGTTAGAGTTACGGTTAGGGTTAGCTTTAGGGTTAGTGCTCGGTCTAGGTTACGGCTTAGGATAAGGGTACTTGTTAGGGTTAGGGTAGGGGTCAGGGTTAGGGTACGCCTTAGGGTTAGGGTAGTTATTAAACCTATCCCACTCTCTAGATACCCCTTAGTATGTAAAGGAATATTATTTGGGGGTCCAGCCATAGAGAAGAGTTTAGACACTAGGATAAGATAAGGAATACACCCATTATAAGGAAATCACATTAGGATTCTCTTTTTTACCTGTTCCTTAAAACACTAGTGCTTAGGAAATCTATTGGAGGAAGAAACAGTCAAGGGGAGCTTAGGGTTAGGTTTAGGGTTAGGGTTAGGTTTAGGGTACGGCTTAGGGTAAGGGTTCGGGTACGGGCTCGGGTACGGCGAAGGGTATGGGTTAGGGTTAGGGTGAGGGTTAGTTTTAGGGTTAGGGCTCGGTTTAGGGTACGGGTTAGTATTAGTGTACGTGTTAGTGTTAGCGTAGTGGTTAGGGTTAGGGTACGCATTAGGGTTAGGGTAGTTATTAAACCTATCCCACTCTCTGGATACCCCTTATCACGTAAGGGTACATTATTTGGGGTCCAGCCATGGAGAAGAGTTTAGACACTAGGATAAATAAGGAACACACCCATTATAAAGAAATCACATTAGGATTCTCTTTTTAACCTGTTCCTTAAAACACTAGTGTTTAGAAAATCTATTGGAGGCAGAAGCAGTCAAGGGTAGCATAGGGTAAGTGTTAGGGTTAGGGTACGGCTTAGGGTACGGGTTCGGGTACGGGTTCGGGTACGGCGCAGGGTATGTGTTAGAGTTAGGGTTAGGGTTAGTTTTAGGGTTAGGGCTCGGTTTAGGGTACGGGTTAGGATTAGTGTACGTGTACGTGTTATGGTTAGGGTTAGTTTTAGTGTTAGGGCTCGGTTTAGGGTACGGGTTAGGATTAGGGTAAGTGTTAGGGATAGGGTAGTGGTTTGGTTAGGGTACGCGTTAGGTTTACGGTAGTTATTAAACCTATCCCACTCTCTAGATACCCCTTAGCACGTAAAGGAATATTATTGGGGGTCCAGCCATGGAGAAGAGTTTAGACACTAGGATAAGATAAGGAACACACCCATTATAAAGAAATCACATTAGGATTCTCTTTTTAACCTGTTCCTTAAAACACTAGTGCTTAGGAAATCTATTGGAGGCAGAAGCAGTCAAGGGTGGCTTAGGGTTAGGGTTAGGGATAGGGTACGGCTTAGAGTACGGGTTCGGGTACGGGTTCGGGTACGGCACAGTGTATGTGTTAGAGTTAGGTTTAGGGTTAGTTTTAGGGTTAGGGCTCGGATTAGGGTACGGGTTAGGATTAGTGTACGTGTACGTGTTAGGGTTAGGGTTAGTTTTAGTGTTAGGGCTCGGTTTAGGGTACGGGTTATGATTAGGGTACGTGTTTGGGATAGGGTAGGGGTTAGGGTTAGGGTACGCGTTAGGTTTAGGGTAGTTATTAAACCTATCCCACTCTGTAGATACCCCTTAGCCCGTTAAGGAATATTATTTGGGGGTCCAGCCATGGAGAAGAGTTTAGACACTAGGAGAAGATAAGGAACACACCCATTATAAATAAATCACATTAGGATTCTCTTTTTAACCTGTTCCTTAAAACACTAGTGCTTAGGAAATCTATTGGAGGCAGAAGCAGTCAAGGATAACTTAGGGTTAGGGTTAGGGTTTGGTTTAGGGTATATCTTAGAGTATGGGTTCGGTTAGGGGTTCGGATACGGTGTAGGGTATGGGTTAGGGTTAGGGCTAGGGTTAGTGTTAGGGTTAGGGCTCGGTTTAGGTTACAGGTTAGGAGTAGTTTACGTGTTATGGTTAGGGTATGCGTTAGGGGTAGGGTACTTACTAAACCTATCCCACTCTCTAGATACCCCTTTTTCACGTAAAGGAATATTTTTTGGGGGTCCAGCCATCGAGAAGAGTGTAGACACTAGGATATGATAAGGAATACACCCATTATAAAGAAATCACATTAGGATTCTCTTTTTAACCTGTTCCTTAAAACACTAGTGCTTAGGAAATCTATTGGAGGCAGAAGCAGTCAAGGGTGGCTTAGGGTTAGGGTTAGGGTTAGGGTACGGCTTAGGGTACGGGTTCAGGTACTGGTTCGGGTACGGCTTAGGGTATGGGTTAGGGTTAGGGTTAGGGTTAGTTTTAGGGTTAGGGCTCAGTATAGGTTATGGGTTAGTATTAGGGAACGTGTTAGGGTTAGGGTAGGGGTTAGGGTTAGGGTACGTGTTAGGGTTAGGGTAGTTATTAAACCTATCCCACTTTCTAGATACCCCTTAGCATGTAAAGGAATATTATTTGGGGGTCCAGCCATGGAGAAGAGTTTAGACACTAGAAAAAAATAAGGAACACACCCATTATAAAGAAATCATATTAGGATTCTCTTTTTAACCTGTTCCTTAAAAGACTAGTGCTTAGGAAATCTACTGGAGGCAGAAGCAGTCAAGGGTAGCTTAGGCTTAGGGTTAGGGTTAAGGTACGGCTTAGGGTATGGGTTCGGGTACGGGTTCGGGTACGGCGCAGGGTATGGTTTAGTGTTAGGGTTAGTGTTAGTTTTAGGGTTAGGGCTCGGTTTAGGGTACGGGTTAGGATTAGGGTACGTGTTAGGGTTAGGGTTGGTGTTTGGGTTAGGATACGCGTTAGGGTTAGGGCAGTTATTAAACCTATCCCACCTCTAAATACCCCTTAGCACGTAAAGGAATATTATTTGGGGGTCCAGCCATGGAGAAGAGTTTAATCACTAGGATAAGATAAGGAACACACCCATTATCAAGAAATCACATTAGGATTCTCTTTTTAACCTGTTCCTTAAAACACTAGTGCTTAGGAAATCTATTGGAGGCAGAAGCAGTGAAGGGTAGCTTAGGGTTAGTGTTAGGGTTAGGGTCAGGGTATGGCTTAGGGTACGTGTTCGGGAACGGAGTAGGGTATGCGTTAGGGTTAGGGTTAGGGTTAGTTTTAGGGTCAGGGTTCGGTTTAGGTTATGGGTCAGGATTAGGGTACGTGTTAGGGTTAGGGTAGGGGTTAGGGTTAGGGTACGCGTTAGGGGTACGGTAGTTACTAAACCTATCCCACTCTCTAGACACCCCTTAGCATGTAAAGGAATATTTTTTTGGGGGTCCAGCCATGGAGAAAAGTTTAGACACTAGGATAAGATAAGGAACACACACATTATAAAGAAATCATATTAGGATTCTCTTTTTTACCTGTTCCTTAAAACACTAGTGCTTAGGAAATCTATTGGAGGCAGAAGCAGTCAAGGGTAGCTTAGGGTTAGTGTTAGCGTTAGGGTTAGGGTTAGGGTACGGCTTAGGGTACGGGTTCGGTTACGGGTTCGGGTACGGCGTAGGGTATGGGTTAGGGTTACGGTTAGGGTTAGCTTTACGGTTAGTGTTCGGTTTAGGTTACGGGTTAGGATTAGGGTACTTGTTAGGGTTAGGGTAGGGGTCAGGGTTAGGGTACGCCTTAGGGTTAGGGTAGTTATTAAACCTATCCCACTTTCTAGATACCCCTTAGCACGTAAAGGAATATTATTTGGGGTCCAGCCATGGAGAAGAGTTTAGACACTAGAAAAAAATAAGGAACACACCCATTATAAAGAAATCATATTAGGATTCTCTTTTTAACCTGTTCCTTAAAAGACTAGTGCTTAGGAAATCTACTGGAGGCAGAAGCAGTCAAGGGTAGCTTAGGCTTAGGGTTAGGGTTAAGGTACGGCTTAGGGTATGGGTACGGGTACGGGTTCGGGTACGGCGCAGGGTATGGTTTAGTGTTAGGGTTAGTGTTAGTTTTAGGGTTAGGGCTCGGTTTAGGGTACGGGTTAGGATTAGGGTACGTGTTAGGGTTAGGGTTGGTGTTTGGGTTAGGATACGCGTTAGGGTTAGGGCAGTTATTAAACCTATCCCACCTCTAAATACCCCTTAGCACGTAAAGGAATATTATTTGGGGGTCCAGCCATGGAGAAGAGTTTAGACACTAGGATAAGATAAGGAACACACCCATTATCAAGAAATCACATTAGGATTCTCTTTTTAACCTGTTCCTTAAAACACTAGTGCTTAGGAAATCTATTGGAGGCAGAAGCAGTCAAGGATAGCTTAGGGTTAGGGTTAGGGTTTGGGATAGGGTTAGGGTATGGCTTAGAGTACGGATTCTGTTAGGGGTTCGGATACGGTGTAGGGTATGGGTTAGGGTTAGTGTTAGGGTTAGGGCTCGGTTTAGGTTACGGGTTAGGATTAGGGTACGTTGTAGGGTTAGGGTAGGGGTTAGGTTTATGGTACGCGTTAGGGTTAGGGTAGTTATTAAACCTATCCCACTTTCTAGATACCCCTTAGCACGTAAAGGAATATTATTTGGGGGTCCAGCCATGGAGAAGAGTTTAGACACTAGGATAAGATAAGGAACACACCCATTATCAAGAAATCACATTAGGATTCTCTTTTTAACCTGTTCCTTAAAACATTAGTGCTTAGGAAATCTATTGGAGGCAGAAGCAGTCAAGGATAGGTTAGGGTTAGGGTTAGAGTTTGGGTTAGGGTTAGGGTATGGCTTAGAGTACGGGTTCTGTTAGGGGTTCAGATACGGTGTAGGGTATGGGTTAGGGTTAGGGTTAGGGTTAGTGTTAGGGTTAGGGCTCGGTTTAGGTTACGGGTTAGGATTAGGGTACGTTGTAAGGTTAGGGTAGGGGTTAGGTTTAGGGTACGCGTTAGGGTTAGGGTAGTTATTAAACCTATCCCACTTTCTAGATACCCCTTAGCACGTAAAGGAATATTATTTGGGGGTCCAGCCATGGAGAAGAGTTTAGACACTAGGATAAGATAAGGAACACACCCATTATAAAGAAATCACATTAGGATTCTCTTTTTAACCTGTTCCTTAAAACACTAGTGCTTAGGAAATCTATTGGAGGCAGAAGCAGTGAAGGGTAGCTTAGGGTTAGGGTTAGGGTTAGGGTCAGGGTATGGCTTAGGGTACGGGTTCGGGTACGGCCTAGGGTATGCGTTAGGGTTAGGGTTAGGGTTAGTTTTAGGGTCAGGGCTCGGTTTAGGTTATGGGTTAGGATTAGGGTACGTGTTAGGGTTAGGGTAGGGGTTAGGGTTAGGGTACGCGTTAGGGGTACGGTAGTTACTAAACCTATCCCACTCTCTAGATACCCCTTAGCATGTAAAGGAATAGTTTTTTGGGGGTCCAGACATGGAGAAAAGTTTAGACACTAGGATAAGATAAGGAACACACACATTATCAAGAAATCACATTAGGATTCTCTTTTTAACCTGTTCCTTAAAACACTAGTGGTTAGGAAATCTATTGGAGGCAGAAGCAGTCAAGGGTAGCTTAGTGTTAGTGTTAGCGTTAGGGTTAGGGTTAGGGTACGGCTTAGGGTACGGGTTCGGTTACGGGTTCGGGTACGGCGTAGGGTATGGGTTAGGGTTACGGTTAGGGTTAGCTTTACGGTTAGTGTTCGGTTTAGGTTACGGGTTAGGATTAGGGTACTTATTAGGGTTAGGGTAGGGGTCAGGGTTAGGGTACGCCTTAGGGTTAGGGTAGTTATTAAACCTATCCCACTCTCTAGATACCCCTTAGTACGTAAAGGAATATTATTTGGGGGTCCAGCCATGGAGAAGAGTTTAGACACTAGGATAAGATAAGGAACACACCCATTATAAGGAAATCACATTAGGATTCTATTTTTTACCTGTTCCTTAAAACACTAGTGCTTAGGAAATCTATTGGAGGAAGAAGCAGTCAAGGGGAGCTTAGGGTTAGGTTTAGGGTTAGGGTTAGGTTTAGGGTACGGCTTAGGGTAAGGGTTCGGGTACGGGCTCGGGTACGGCGAAGGGTACGGGTTAGGGTTAGGGTGAGTGTTCGTTTTAGGGTTAGGGCTCGGTTTAGGGTACGCGTTAGGATTAGTGTACGTGTTAGGGTTAGGGTAGTGGTTAGGGTTAGGGTACGCATTAGGGTTAGGGTAGTTATTAAACCTATCCCACTCTCTAGATACCCCTTATCACGTAAAGGTATATTATTTGGGGTCCAGCCATGGAGAAGAGTTTAGACAATACGATAAGATAAGGAACACACCCATTATAAAGAAATCACATTAGGATTCTCTTTTTAACCTGTTCCTTAAAACACTAGTGCTTAGAAAATCTATTGGAGGCAGAAGCAGTCAAGAGTAGCTTAGGGTTAGGGTTAGGGTACGGCTTAGGGTACGGGTTCGGGTACGGGTTCGGGTACGGCGCAGGGTATGTGTTAGAGTTAGGGTTAGGGTTAGTTTTAGGGTTAGGGCTCGGTTTAGGGTACGGGTTAGGATTAGTGTACGTGTTAGTTTTAGGGTTAGGGTTAGTTTTAGTGTTAGGGCTCGGTTTAGGGTACGGGTTAGGATTAGGGTACGTGTTAGGGATAGGGTAGTTATTAAACCTATCCCACTCTCTAGATACCCCTTAGCACGTAAAGGAATATTATTTGGGGGTCCAGCCATGGAGAAGAGTTTAGACACTAGGATAAGATAAGGAACACACCCATTATAAAGAAATCACATTAGGATTCTCTTTTTAACCTGTTCCTTAAAACACTAGTGCTTAGGAAATCTATTGGAGGCAGAAGCAGTCAAGGATAACTTAGGGTTAGGGTTAGGGTATGGGTTAGGGTATATCTTAGAGTATGGGTTCGGTTAGGGGTTCGGATCCGGCGTAGGGTATGGTTTAGGGTTAGGGTTAGGGTTAGTGTTAGGGTTAGGGCTCGGTTTAGGTTACAGGTTAGGAGTAGGTTACGTGTTATGGTTAGGGTACGCGTTAGGGGTAGGGTAGTTACTAAACCTATCCCACTCTCTAGATACCCCTTTTGCACGTAAAGGAATATTTTTTGGGGGTCCAGCCATGGAGAAGAGTTTAGACACTAGGATATGATAAGGAACACTCCCATTATAAAGAAATCACATTAGGATTCTCTTTTTAACCTGTTCCTTAAAACACTAGTGCTTAGGAAATCTATTGGAGGCAAAAGCAGTCAAGGGTGGCTTAGGGTTAGGGTTAGGGTTAGGGTACGGCTTAGGGTACGGGTTCAGGTACTGGTTCGGGTACGGCTTAGGGTATGGGTTAGGGTTAGGGTTAGGGTTAGATTTAGGGTTAGGGCTCAGTTTAGTTTACGGGTTAGGATTAGGGAACGTGTTAGGGTTAGGGTAGGGGTTAGGGTTAGGGTACGTGTTAGGGTTAGGGTAGTTATTAAACCTATCCCACTTTCTAGATACCCCTTAGCACGTAAAGGAATATTATTTGGGGGTCCAGCCATGGAGAAGAGTTTAGACACTAGAAAAAAATAAGGAACACACCCATTATAAAGAAATCATATTAGGATTCTCTTTTTAACCTGTTCCTTAAAAGACTAGTGCTTAGGAAATCTACTGGAGGCAGAAGCAGTCAAGGGTAGCTTAGGCTTAGGGTTAGGGTTAAGGTACGGCTTAGGGTATGGGTACGGGTACGGGTTCGGGTACGGCGCAGGGTATGGGTTAGTGTTAGGGTTAGTGTTAGTTTTAGGGTTAGGGCTCGGTTAGGGTATGGGTTAGGATTAGGGTACGTGTTAGGGTTAGGGTTGGTGTTTGGGTTAGGATACGCGTTAGGGTTAGGGCAGTTATTAAACCTATCCCACCTCTAAATACCCCTTAGCACGTAAAGGAATATTATTTGGGGGTCCAGCCATGGAGAAGAGTTTAATCACTAGGATAAGATAAGGAACACACCCATTATCAAGAAATCACATTAGGATTCTCTTTTTAACCTGTTCCTTAAAACACTAGTGCTTAGGAAATCTATTGGAGGCAGAAGCAGTGAAGGGTAGCTTAGGGTTAGGGTTAGGGTTAGGGTCAGGGTATGGCTTAGGGTACGGGTTCGGGTACGGCGTAGGGTATGCGTTAGGGTTAGGGTTAGGGTTAGTTTTAGGGTCAGGGCTCGGTTTAGGTTATGGGTCAGGATTAGGGTACGTGTTAGGGTTAGGGTAGGGGTTAGGGTTAGGGTACGCGTTAGGGGTACGGTAGTTACTAAACCTATCCCACTCTCTAGACACCCCTTAGCATGTAAAGGAATATTTTTTGGGGGGTCCAGACATGGAGAAAAGTTTAGACACTAGGATAAGATAAGGAACACACACATTATAAAGAAATCATATTAGGATTCTCTTTTTTACCTGTTCCTTAAAACACTAGTGCTTAGGAAATCTATTGGAGGCAGAAGCAGTCAAGGGTAGCTTAGGGTTAGTGTTAGCGTTAGGGTTAGGGTTAGGGTACGGCTTAGGGTACGGGTTCGGTTACGGGTTCGGGTACGGCGTAGGGTATGGGTTAGGGTTACGGTTAGGGTTAGCTTTACGGTTAGTGCTCGGTTTAGGTTATGGGTTAGGATAAGGGTACTTGTTAGGGTTAGGGTAGGGGTCAGGGTTAGGGTACGCCTTAGGGTTAGGGTAGTTATTAAACCTATCCCACTCTCTAGATACCCCTTAGTACGTAAAGGAATATTATTTGGGGGTCCAGCCATGGAGAAGAGTTTAGACACTAGGATAAGATAAGGAATACACCCATTATAAGGAAATCACATTAGGATTCCCTTTTTTACCTGTTCCTTAAAACACTAGTGCTTAGGAAATCTATTGGAGGAAGAAACAGTCAAGGGGAGCTTAGGGTTAGGTTTAGGGTTAGGGTTAGGTTTAGGGTACGGCTTAGGGTAAGGGTTCGGGTACGGGCTCGTGTACGGCGAAGGGTACGGGTTAGGGTTAGGGTGAGGGTTAGTTTTAGGGTTAGGGCTCGGTTTAGGGTACGGGTTAGGATTAGTGTACGTGTTAGGGTTAGCGTAGTGGTTAGGGTTAGGGTACGCATTAGGGTTAGGGTAGTTATTAAACCTATCCCACTCTCTAGATACCCCTTATCACGTAAGGGTACATTATTTGGGGTCCAGCCATGGAGAAGAGTTTAGACACTAGGATAAGATAAGGAACACACCCATTATAAAGAAATCACATTAGGATTCTCTTTTTAACCTGTTCCTTAAAACACTAGTGCTTAGAAAATCTATTGGAGGCAGAAGCAGTCAAGGGTAGCTTAGGGTAAGGGTTAGGGTTAGGGTACGGCTTAGGGTACGGGTTCGGGTACGGGTTCGGGTACGGCGCAGGGTATGTGTTAGAGTTAGGGTTAGGGTTAGTTTTAGGGTTAGGGCTCGGTTTAGGGTACGGGTTAGGATTAGTGTACGTGTACGTGTTAGGGTTAGGGTTAGTTTTAGTGTTAGGGCTCGGTTTAGGGTACGGGTTAGGATTAGGGTACGTGTTAGGGATAGGGTAGTGGTTTGGTTAGGGTACGCGTTAGGTTTACGATAGTTATTAAACCTATCCCACTCTCTAGATACCCCTTAGCACGTAAAGGAATATTATTGGGGGTCCAGCCATGGAGAAGAGTTTAGACACTAGGATAAGATACGGAACACACCCATTATAAAGAAATCACATTAGGATTCTCTTTTTAACCTGTTCCTTAAAACACTAGTGCTTAGGAAATCTATTGGAGGCAGAAGCAGTCAAGGGTGGCTTAGGGTTAGGGTTAGGGTTAGGGTACGGCTTAGGGTACGGGTTCGGGTACGGCACACTGTATGTGTTAGAGTTAGGTTTAGGGTTAGTTTTAGGGTTAGGGCTCGGATTAGGGTACGGGTTAGGATTAGTGTACGTGTACGTGTTAGGGTTAGGGTTAGTTTTAGTGTTAGGGCTCGGTTTAGGGTACGGGTTATGATTAGGGTACGTGTTAGGGATAGGGTAGGGGTTAGGGTTAGGGTACGCGTTAGGTTTAGGGTAGTTATTAAACCTATCCCACTCTCTAGATACCCCTTAGCACGTTAAGGAATATTATTTGGGGGTCCAGCCATGGAGAAGAGTTTAGACACTAGGATAAGATAAGGAACACACCCATTATAAATAAATCACATTAGGATTCTCTTTTTAACCTGTTCCTTAAAACACTAGTGCTTAGGAAATCTATTGGAGGCAGAAGCAGTCAAGGATAACTTAGGGTTAGGGTTAGGGTTTGTTTTAGGGTATATCTTAGAGTATGGGTTCGGTTAGGGGTTCGGATACGGCGTAGGGTATGGGTTAGGGTTAGGGTTAGGGTTAGTGTTAGGGTTAGGGCTCGGTTTAGGTTACAGGTTAGGAGTAGGTTACATGTTATGGTTAGGGTACGCGTTAGGGGTAGGGTAGTTACTAAACCTATCCCACTCTCTAGATACCCCTTTTGCACGTAAAGGAATATTTTTTGGGGGTCCAGCCATCGAGAAGAGTGTAGACACTAGGATATGATAAGGAACACTCCCATTATAAAGAAATCACATTAGGATTCTCTTTTTAACCTGTTCCTTAAAACACTAGTGCTTAGAAAATCGATTGGAGGCAGAAGCAGTCAAGGGTGGCTTAGGGTTAGGGTTAGGGTTAGGGTACGGCTTAGGGTACGGGTTCGGGTACTGGTTCGGGTACGGCGTAGGGTATGGGTTAGGGTTAGGGTTAGGGTTAGTTTTAGGGTTAGGGCTCAGTTTAGGTTACGGGTTAGGATTAGGGAACGTATTAGGGTTAGGGTAGGGGTTAGGGTTAGGGTACGTGTTAGGGTTAGGGTAGTTATTAAACCTATCCCACTTTCTAGATACCCCTTAGCACGTAAAGGAATATTATTTGGGGGTCCAGCCATGGAGAAGAGTTTAGACACTAGAAAAAAATAAGGAACACACCCATTATAAAGAAATCATATTAGGATTCTCTTTTTAACCTGTTCCTTAAAAGACTAGTGCTTAGGAAATCTACTGGAGTCAGAAGCAGTCAAGGGTAGCTTAGGCTTAGGGTTAGGGTTAAGGTACGGCTTAGGGTATGGGTACGGGTACGGGTTCGGGTACGGCACAGTGTATGGTTTAGTGTTAGGGTTAGTGTTAGTTTTAGGGTTAGGGCTCGGTTTAGGGTACGGGTTAGGATTAGGGTACGTGTTAGGGTTAGGGTTGGTGTTTGGGTTAGGATACGCGTTAGGGTTAGGGCAGTTATTAAACCTATCCCACCTCTAAATACCCCTTAGCACGTAAAGGAATATTATTTGGGGGTCCAGCCATGGAGAAGAGTTTAGACACTAGGATAAGATAAGGAACACACCCATTATCAAGAAATCACATTAGGATTCTCTTTTTAACCTGTTCCTTAAAACACTAGTGCTTAGGAAATCGATTGGAGGCAGAAGCAGTGAAGGGTAGCTTAGGGTTAGGGTTACGGTTAGGGTCAGGGTATGGCTTAGGGTACGGGTTCGGGTACGGCGTAGGGTATGCGTTAGGGTTAGGGTTAGGGTTAGTTTTAGGGTCAGGGCTCGGTTTAGGTTATGGGTCAGGATTAGGGTACGTGTTAGGGGTAGGGTAGGGGTTAGGGTTAGGGTACGCGTTAGGGGTACGGTAGTTACTAAACCTATCCCACTCTCTAGACACCCCTTAGCATGTAAAGGAATATTTTTTTGGGGGTCCAGCCATGGAGAAAAGTTTAGACACTAGGATATGATAAGGAACACTCCCATTATCAAGAAATCACATTAGGATTCTCTTTTTAACCTGTTCCTTAAAACACTAGTGCTTAGGAAATCTATTGGAGGCAGAAGCAGTCAAGGATAGCTTAGGGTTAGGGTTAGGGTTTGGGATAGGGTAAGGGTATGGCTTAGAGTACGGGTTGTGTTAGGGGTTCGGATACGGTGTAGGGTATGGGTTAGGGTTAGTGTTAGGGTTAGGGCTCGGTTTAGGTTACGGGTTAGGATTAGGGTACGTTGTAGGGTTAGGGTAGGGGTTAGGTTTATGGTACGCGTTAGGGTTAGGGTAGTTATTAAACCTATCCCACTTTCTAGATACCCCTTAGCACGTAAAGGAATATTATTTGGGGGTCCAGCCATGGAAAAGAGTTTAGACACTAGGATAAGATAAGGAACACACCCATTATAAAGAAATCACATTAGGATTCTCTTTTTAACCTGTTCTTTAAAACACTAGTGCTTAGGAAATCTATTGGAGGCAGAAGCAGTGAAGCGTAGCTTAGGGTTAGGGTTAGGGTTAGGGTCAGGGTATGGCTTAGGGTACGGGTTCGGGTACGGCGTAGGGTATGCGTTATGGTTAGGGTTAGGGTTAGTTTTAGGGTCAGGGCTCGGTTTAGGTTATGGGTTAGGATTAGGGTACGTGTAGGGTTAGGGTAGGGGTTAGGGTTAGGGTACGAGTTAGGGGTACGGTAGTTACTAAACCTATCCCACTCTCTAGACACCCCTTAGCATGTAAAGGAATATTTTTTTGGGGGTCCAGCCATGGAGAAAAGTTTAGACACAAGGATAAGGTAAGGAACACACACATTATAAAGAAATCAAATTAGGATTCTCTTTTTTACCTGTTCCTTAAAACACTAGTGCTTAGGAAATCTATTGGAGGCAGAAGCAGTCAAGGGTAGCTTAGGGTTAGTGTTAGCGTTAGGGTTAGGTTTAGGATACGGCTTAGGGTACGGGTTCGGTTACGGGTTCGGGTACGGCGTAGGGTATGGGTTAGAGTTACGGTTAGGGTTAGCTTTACGGTTAGTGCTCGGTTTAGGTTACGGGTTAGGATAAGGGTACTTGTTAGGGTTAGGGTAGGGGTCAGGGTTAGGGTACGCCTTAGGGTTAGGGTAGTTATTAAACCTATCCCACTCTCTAGATACCCCTTAGTATGTAAAGGAATATTATTTGGGGGTCCAGCCATAGAGAAGAGTTTAGACACTAGGATAAGATAAGGAATACACCCATTATAAGGAAATCACATTAGGATTCTCTTTTTTACCTGTTCCTTAAAACACTAGTGCTTAGGAAATCTATTGGAGGAAGAAACAGTCAAGGGGAGCTTAGGGTTAGGTTTAGGGTTAGGGTTAGGTTTAGGGTACGGCTTAGGGTAAGGGTTCGGGTACGGGCTCGGGTACGGCGAAGGGTATGGGTTAGGGTTAGGGTGAGGGTTAGTTTTAGGGTTAGGGCTCGGTTTAGGGTACGGGTTAGTATTAGTGTACGTGTTAGTGTTAGCGTAGTGGTTAGGGTTAGGGTACGCATTAGGGTTAGGGTAGTTATTAAACCTATCCCACTCTCTGGATACCCCTTATCACGTAAGGGTACATTATTTGGGGTCCAGCCATGGAGAAGAGTTTAGACACTAGGATAAATAAGGAACACACCCATTATAAAGAAATCACATTAGGATTCTCTTTTTAACCTGTTCCTTAAAACACTAGTGTTTAGAAAATCTATTGGAGGCAGAAGCAGTCAAGGGTAGCATAGGGTAAGTGTTAGGGTTAGGGTACGGCTTAGGGTACGGGTTCGGGTACGGGTTCGGGTACGGCGCAGGGTATGTGTTAGAGTTAGGGTTAGGGTTAGTTTTAGGGTTAGGGCTCGGTTTAGGGTACGGGTTAGGATTAGTGTACGTGTACGTGTTATGGTTAGGGTTAGTTTTAGTGTTAGGGCTCGGTTTAGGGTACGGGTTAGGATTAGGGTAAGTGTTAGGGATAGGGTAGTGGTTTGGTTAGGGTACGCGTTAGGTTTACGGTAGTTATTAAACCTATCCCACTCTCTAGATACCCCTTAGCACGTAAAGGAATATTATTGGGGGTCCAGCCATGGAGAAGAGTTTAGACACTAGGATAAGATAAGGAACACACCCATTATAAAGAAATCACATTAGGATTCTCTTTTTAACCTGTTCCTTAAAACACTAGTGCTTAGGAAATCTATTGGAGGCAGAAGCAGTCAAGGGTGGCTTAGGGTTAGGGTTAGGGATAGGGTACGGCTTAGAGTACGGGTTCGGGTACGGGTTCGGGTACGGCACAGTGTATGTGTTAGAGTTAGGTTTAGGGTTAGTTTTAGGGTTAGGGCTCGGATTAGGGTACGGGTTAGGATTAGTGTACGTGTACGTGTTAGGGTTAGGGTTAGTTTTAGTGTTAGGGCTCGGTTTAGGGTACGGGTTAGGATTAGGGTAAGTGTTAGGGATAGGGTAGTGGTTTGGTTAGGGTACGCGTTAGGTTTACGGTAGTTATTAAACCTATCCCACTCTCTAGATACCCCTTAGCCCGTTAAGGAATATTATTTGGGGGTCCAGCCATGGAGAAGAGTTTAGACACTAGGAGAAGATAAGGAACACACCCATTATAAATAAATCACATTAGGATTCTCTTTTTAACCTGTTCCTTAAAACACTAGTGCTTAGGAAATCTATTGGAGGCAGAAGCAGTCAAGGATAACTTAGGGTTAGGGTTAGGGTTTGGTTTAGGGTATATCTTAGAGTATGGGTTCGGTTAGGGGTTCGGATACGGTGTAGGGTATGGGTTAGTGTTAGGGCTAGGGTTAGTGTTAGGGTTAGGGCTCGGTTTAGGTTACAGGTTAGGAGTAGGTTACGTGTTATGGTTAGGGTATGCGTTAGGGGTAGGGTACTTACTAAACCTATCCCACTCTCTAGATACCCCTTTTTCACGTAAAGGAATATTTTTTGGGGGTCCAGCCATCGAGAAGAGTGTAGACACTAGGATATGATAAGGAACACTCCCATTATAAAGAAATCACATTAGGATTCTCTTTTTAACCTGTTCCTTAAAACACTAGTGCTTAGGAAATCTATTGGAGGCAGAAGCAGTCAAGGGTGGCTTAGGGTTAGGGTTAGGGTTAGGGTACGGCTTAGGGTACGGGTTCGGGTACTGGTTCGGGTACGGCGTAGGGTATGGGTTAGGGTTAGGGTTAGGGTTAGTTTTAGGGTTAGGGCTCAGTTTAGGTTATGGGTTAGGATTAGGGAACGTGTTAGGGTTAGGGTAGGGGTTAGGGTTAGGGTACGTGTTAGGGTTAGGGTAGTTATTAAACCTATCCCACTTTCTAGATACCCCTTAGCATGTAAAGGAATATTATTTGGGGGTCCAGCCATGGAGAAGAGTTTAGACACTAGAAAAAAATAAGGAACACACCCATTATAAAGAAATCATATTAGGATTCTCTTTTTAACCTGTTCCTTAAAAGACTAGTGCTTAGGAAATCTACTGGAGGCAGAAGCAGTCAAGGGTAGCTTAGGCTTAGGGTTAGGGTTAAGGTACGGCTTAGGGTATGGGTACGGGTACGGGTTCGGGTACGGCGCAGGGTATGGTTTAGTGTTAGGGTTAGTGTTAGTTTTAGGGTTAGGGCTCGGTTTAGGGTACGGGTTAGGATTAGGGTACGTGTTAGGGTTAGGGTTGGTGTTTGGGTTAGGATACGCGTTAGGGTTAGGGCAGTTATTAAACCTATCCCACCTCTAAATACCCCTTAGCACGTAAAGGAATATTATTTGGGGGTCCAGCCATGGAGAAGAGTTTAATCACTAGGATAAGATAAGGAACACACCCATTATCAAGAAATCACATTAGGATTCTCTTTTTAACCTGTTCCTTAAAACACTAGTGCTTAGGAAATCTATTGGAGGCAGAAGCAGTGAAGGGTAGCTTAGGGTTAGTGTTAGGGTTAGGGTCAGGGTATGGCTTAGGGTACGTGTTCGGGAACGGAGTAGGGTATGCGTTAGGGTTAGGGTTAGGGTTAGTTTTAGGGTCAGGGTTCGGTTTAGGTTATGGGTCAGGATTAGGGTACGTGTTAGGGTTAGGGTAGGGGTTAGGGTTAGGGTACGCGTTAGGGGTACGGTAGTTACTAAACCTATCCCACTCTCTAGACACCCCTTAGCATGTAAAGGAATATTTTTTTGGGGGTCCAGCCATGGAGAAAAGTTTAGACACTAGGATAAGATAAGGAACACACACATTATAAAGAAATCATATTAGGATTCTCTTTTTTACCTGTTCCTTAAAACACTAGTGCTTAGGAAATCTATTGGAGGCAGAAGCAGTCAAGGGTAGCTTAGGGTTAGTGTTAGCGTTAGGGTTAGGGTTAGGGTACGGCTTAGGGTACGGGTTCGGTTACGGGTTCGGGTACGGCGTAGGGTATGGGTTAGGGTTACGGTTAGGGTTAGCTTTACGGTTAGTGTTCGGTTTAGGTTACGGGTTAGGATTAGGGTACTTGTTAGGGTTAGGGTAGGGGTCAGGGTTAGGGTACGCCTTAGGGTTAGGGTAGTTATTAAACCTATCCCACTTTCTAGATACCCCTTAGCACGTAAAGGAATATTATTTGGGGTCCAGCCATGGAGAAGAGTTTAGACACTAGAAAAAAATAAGGAACACACCCATTATAAAGAAATCATATTAGGATTCTCTTTTTAACCTGTTCCTTAAAAGACTAGTGCTTAGGAAATCTACTGGAGGCAGAAGCAGTCAAGGGTAGCTTAGGCTTAGGGTTAGGGTTAAGGTACGGCTTAGGGTATGGGTACGGGTACGGGTTCGGGTACGGCGCAGGGTATGGTTTAGTGTTAGGGTTAGTGTTAGTTTTAGGGTTAGGGCTCGGTTTAGGGTACGGGTTAGGATTAGGGTACGTGTTAGGGTTAGGGTTGGTGTTTGGGTTAGGATACGCGTTAGGGTTAGGGCAGTTATTAAACCTATCCCACCTCTAAATACCCCTTAGCACGTAAAGGAATATTATTTGGGGGTCCAGCCATGGAGAAGAGTTTAGACACTAGGATAAGATAAGGAACACACCCATTATCAAGAAATCACATTAGGATTCTCTTTTTAACCTGTTCCTTAAAACACTAGTGCTTAGGAAATCTATTGGAGGCAGAAGCAGTCAAGGATAGCTTAGGGTTAGGGTTAGGGTTTGGGATAGGGTTAGGGTATGGCTTAGAGTACGGATTCTGTTAGGGGTTCGGATACGGTGTAGGGTATGGGTTAGGGTTAGTGTTAGGGTTAGGGCTCGGTTTAGGTTACGGGTTAGGATTAGGGTACGTTGTAGGGTTAGGGTAGGGGTTAGGTTTATGGTACGCGTTAGGGTTAGGGTAGTTATTAAACCTATCCCACTTTCTAGATACCCCTTAGCACGTAAAGGAATATTATTTGGGGGTCCAGCCATGGAGAAGAGTTTAGACACTAGGATAAGATAAGGAACACACCCATTATCAAGAAATCACATTAGGATTCTCTTTTTAACCTGTTCCTTAAAACATTAGTGCTTAGGAAATCTATTGGAGGCAGAAGCAGTCAAGGATAGGTTAGGGTTAGGGTTAGAGTTTGGGTTAGGGTTAGGGTATGGCTTAGAGTACGGGTTCTGTTAGGGGTTCAGATACGGTGTAGGGTATGGGTTAGGGTTAGGGTTAGGGTTAGTGTTAGGGTTAGGGCTCGGTTTAGGTTACGGGTTAGGATTAGGGTACGTTGTAAGGTTAGGGTAGGGGTTAGGTTTAGGGTACGCGTTAGGGTTAGGGTAGTTATTAAACCTATCCCACTTTCTAGATACCCCTTAGCACGTAAAGGAATATTATTTGGGGGTCCAGCCATGGAGAAGAGTTTAGACACTAGGATAAGATAAGGAACACACCCATTATAAAGAAATCACATTAGGATTCTCTTTTTAACCTGTTCCTTAAAACACTAGTGCTTAGGAAATCTATTGGAGGCAGAAGCAGTGAAGGGTAGCTTAGGGTTAGGGTTAGGGTTAGGGTCAGGGTATGGCTTAGGGTACGGGTTCGGGTACGGCCTAGGGTATGCGTTAGGGTTAGGGTTAGGGTTAGTTTTAGGGTCAGGGCTCGGTTTAGGTTATGGGTTAGGATTAGGGTACGTGTTAGGGTTAGGGTAGGGGTTAGGGTTAGGGTACGCGTTAGGGGTACGGTAGTTACTAAACCTATCCCACTCTCTAGATACCCCTTAGCATGTAAAGGAATAGTTTTTTGGGGGTCCAGACATGGAGAAAAGTTTAGACACTAGGATAAGATAAGGAACACACACATTATAAAGAAATCATATTAGGATTCTCTTTTTTACCTGTTCCTTAAAACACTAGTGGTTAGGAAATCTATTGGAGGCAGAAGCAGTCAAGGGTAGCTTAGTGTTAGTGTTAGCGTTAGGGTTAGGGTTAGGGTACGGCTTAGGGTACGGGTTCGGTTACGGGTTCGGGTACGGCGTAGGGTATGGGTTAGGGTTACGGTTAGGGTTAGCTTTACGGTTAGTGTTCGGTTTAGGTTACGGGTTAGGATTAGGGTACTTATTAGGGTTAGGGTAGGGGTCAGGGTTAGGGTACGCCTTAGGGTTAGGGTAGTTATTAAACCTATCCCACTCTCTAGATACCCCTTAGTACGTAAAGGAATATTATTTGGGGGTCCAGCCATGGAGAAGAGTTTAGACACTAGGATAAGATAAGGAACACACCCATTATAAGGAAATCACATTAGGATTCTATTTTTTACCTGTTCCTTAAAAGACTAGTGCTTAGGAAATCTACTGGAGTCAGAAGCAGTCAAGGGTAGCTTAGGCTTAGGGTTAGGGTTAAGGTACGGCTTAGGGTATGGGTACGGGTACGGGTTCGGGTACGGCACAGTGTATGGTTTAGTGTTAGGGTTAGTGTTAGTTTTAGGGTTAGGGCTCGGTTTAGGGTACGGGTTAGGATTAGGGTACGTGTTAGGGTTAGGGTTGGTGTTTGGGTTAGGATACGCGTTAGGGTTAGGGCAGTTATTAAACCTATCCCACCTCTAAATACCCCTTAGCACGTAAAGGAATATTATTTGGGGGTCCAGCCATGGAGAAGAGTTTAGACACTAGGATAAGATAAGGAACACACCCATTATCAAGAAATCACATTAGGATTCTCTTTTTAACCTGTTCCTTAAAACACTAGTGCTTAGGAAATCGATTGGAGGCAGAAGCAGTGAAGGGTAGCTTAGGGTTAGGGTTACGGTTAGGGTCAGGGTATGGCTTAGGGTACGGGTTCGGGTACGGCGTAGGGTATGCGTTAGGGTTAGGGTTAGGGTTAGTTTTAGGGTCAGGGCTCGGTTTAGGTTATGGGTCAGGATTAGGGTACGTGTTAGGGGTAGGGTAGGGGTTAGGGTTAGGGTACGCGTTAGGGGTACGGTAGTTACTAAACCTATCCCACTCTCTAGACACCCCTTAGCATGTAAAGGAATATTTTTTTGGGGGTCCAGCCATGGAGAAAAGTTTAGACACTAGGATATGATAAGGAACACTCCCATTATCAAGAAATCACATTAGGATTCTCTTTTTAACCTGTTCCTTAAAACACTAGTGCTTAGGAAATCTATTGGAGGCAGAAGCAGTCAAGGATAGCTTAGGGTTAGGGTT
The DNA here is from genome assembly GCF_028021215.1 of Eschrichtius robustus. Taxonomy (NCBI): domain Eukaryota; kingdom Metazoa; phylum Chordata; class Mammalia; order Artiodactyla; family Eschrichtiidae; genus Eschrichtius; species Eschrichtius robustus. The sequence goes on from NW_027175243.1 coordinate 126,466, forward strand.
AGGGTTTGGGATAGGGTAAGGGTATGGCTTAGAGTACGGGTTGTGTTAGGGGTTCGGATACGGTGTAGGGTATGGGTTAGGGTTAGTGTTAGGGTTAGGGCTCGGTTTAGGTTACGGGTTAGGATTAGGGTACGTTGTAGGGTTAGGGTAGGGGTTAGGTTTATGGTACGCGTTAGGGTTAGGGTAGTTATTAAACCTATCCCACTTTCTAGATACCCCTTAGCACGTAAAGGAATATTATTTGGGGGTCCAGCCATGGAAAAGAGTTTAGACACTAGGATAAGATAAGGAACACACCCATTATAAAGAAATCACATTAGGATTCTCTTTTTAACCTGTTCTTTAAAACACTAGTGCTTAGGAAATCTATTGGAGGCAGAAGCAGTGAAGCGTAGCTTAGGGTTAGGGTTAGGGTTAGGGTCAGGGTATGGCTTAGGGTACGGGTTCGGGTACGGCGTAGGGTATGCGTTATGGTTAGGGTTAGGGTTAGTTTTAGGGTCAGGGCTCGGTTTAGGTTATGGGTTAGGATTAGGGTACGTGTAGGGTTAGGGTAGGGGTTAGGGTTAGGGTACGAGTTAGGGGTACGGTAGTTACTAAACCTATCCCACTCTCTAGACACCCCTTAGCATGTAAAGGAATATTTTTTTGGGGGTCCAGCCATGGAGAAAAGTTTAGACACAAGGATAAGGTAAGGAACACACACATTATAAAGAAATCAAATTAGGATTCTCTTTTTTACCTGTTCCTTAAAACACTAGTGCTTAGGAAATCTATTGGAGGCAGAAGCAGTCAAGGGTAGCTTAGGGTTAGTGTTAGCGTTAGGGTTAGGTTTAGGATACGGCTTAGGGTACGGGTTCGGTTACGGGTTCGGGTACGGCGTAGGGTATGGGTTAGAGTTACGGTTAGGGTTAGCTTTACGGTTAGTGCTCGGTTTAGGTTACGGGTTAGGATAAGGGTACTTGTTAGGGTTAGGGTAGGGGTCAGGGTTAGGGTACGCCTTAGGGTTAGGGTAGTTATTAAACCTATCCCACTCTCTAGATACCCCTTAGTATGTAAAGGAATATTATTTGGGGGTCCAGCCATAGAGAAGAGTTTAGACACTAGGATAAGATAAGGAATACACCCATTATAAGGAAATCACATTAGGATTCTCTTTTTTACCTGTTCCTTAAAACACTAGTGCTTAGGAAATCTATTGGAGGAAGAAACAGTCAAGGGGAGCTTAGGGTTAGGTTTAGGGTTAGGGTTAGGTTTAGGGTACGGCTTAGGGTAAGGGTTCGGGTACGGGCTCGGGTACGGCGAAGGGTATGGGTTAGGGTTAGGGTGAGGGTTAGTTTTAGGGTTAGGGCTCGGTTTAGGGTACGGGTTAGTATTAGTGTACGTGTTAGTGTTAGCGTAGTGGTTAGGGTTAGGGTACGCATTAGGGTTAGGGTAGTTATTAAACCTATCCCACTCTCTGGATACCCCTTATCACGTAAGGGTACATTATTTGGGGTCCAGCCATGGAGAAGAGTTTAGACACTAGGATAAATAAGGAACACACCCATTATAAAGAAATCACATTAGGATTCTCTTTTTAACCTGTTCCTTAAAACACTAGTGTTTAGAAAATCTATTGGAGGCAGAAGCAGTCAAGGGTAGCATAGGGTAAGTGTTAGGGTTAGGGTACGGCTTAGGGTACGGGTTCGGGTACGGGTTCGGGTACGGCGCAGGGTATGTGTTAGAGTTAGGGTTAGGGTTAGTTTTAGGGTTAGGGCTCGGTTTAGGGTACGGGTTAGGATTAGTGTACGTGTACGTGTTATGGTTAGGGTTAGTTTTAGTGTTAGGGCTCGGTTTAGGGTACGGGTTAGGATTAGGGTAAGTGTTAGGGATAGGGTAGTGGTTTGGTTAGGGTACGCGTTAGGTTTACGGTAGTTATTAAACCTATCCCACTCTCTAGATACCCCTTAGCACGTAAAGGAATATTATTGGGGGTCCAGCCATGGAGAAGAGTTTAGACACTAGGATAAGATAAGGAACACACCCATTATAAAGAAATCACATTAGGATTCTCTTTTTAACCTGTTCCTTAAAACACTAGTGCTTAGGAAATCTATTGGAGGCAGAAGCAGTCAAGGGTGGCTTAGGGTTAGGGTTAGGGATAGGGTACGGCTTAGAGTACGGGTTCGGGTACGGGTTCGGGTACGGCACAGTGTATGTGTTAGAGTTAGGTTTAGGGTTAGTTTTAGGGTTAGGGCTCGGATTAGGGTACGGGTTAGGATTAGTGTACGTGTACGTGTTAGGGTTAGGGTTAGTTTTAGTGTTAGGGCTCGGTTTAGGGTACGGGTTAGGATTAGGGTAAGTGTTAGGGATAGGGTAGTGGTTTGGTTAGGGTACGCGTTAGGTTTACGGTAGTTATTAAACCTATCCCACTCTCTAGATACCCCTTAGCCCGTTAAGGAATATTATTTGGGGGTCCAGCCATGGAGAAGAGTTTAGACACTAGGAGAAGATAAGGAACACACCCATTATAAATAAATCACATTAGGATTCTCTTTTTAACCTGTTCCTTAAAACACTAGTGCTTAGGAAATCTATTGGAGGCAGAAGCAGTCAAGGATAACTTAGGGTTAGGGTTAGGGTTTGGTTTAGGGTATATCTTAGAGTATGGGTTCGGTTAGGGGTTCGGATACGGTGTAGGGTATGGGTTAGTGTTAGGGCTAGGGTTAGTGTTAGGGTTAGGGCTCGGTTTAGGTTACAGGTTAGGAGTAGGTTACGTGTTATGGTTAGGGTATGCGTTAGGGGTAGGGTACTTACTAAACCTATCCCACTCTCTAGATACCCCTTTTTCACGTAAAGGAATATTTTTTGGGGGTCCAGCCATCGAGAAGAGTGTAGACACTAGGATATGATAAGGAACACTCCCATTATAAAGAAATCACATTAGGATTCTCTTTTTAACCTGTTCCTTAAAACACTAGTGCTTAGGAAATCTATTGGAGGCAGAAGCAGTCAAGGGTGGCTTAGGGTTAGGGTTAGGGTTAGGGTACGGCTTAGGGTACGGGTTCGGGTACTGGTTCGGGTACGGCGTAGGGTATGGGTTAGGGTTAGGGTTAGGGTTAGTTTTAGGGTTAGGGCTCAGTTTAGGTTATGGGTTAGGATTAGGGAACGTGTTAGGGTTAGGGTAGGGGTTAGGGTTAGGGTACGTGTTAGGGTTAGGGTAGTTATTAAACCTATCCCACTTTCTAGATACCCCTTAGCATGTAAAGGAATATTATTTGGGGGTCCAGCCATGGAGAAGAGTTTAGACACTAGAAAAAAATAAGGAACACACCCATTATAAAGAAATCATATTAGGATTCTCTTTTTAACCTGTTCCTTAAAAGACTAGTGCTTAGGAAATCTACTGGAGGCAGAAGCAGTCAAGGGTAGCTTAGGCTTAGGGTTAGGGTTAAGGTACGGCTTAGGGTATGGGTACGGGTACGGGTTCGGGTACGGCGCAGGGTATGGTTTAGTGTTAGGGTTAGTGTTAGTTTTAGGGTTAGGGCTCGGTTTAGGGTACGGGTTAGGATTAGGGTACGTGTTAGGGTTAGGGTTGGTGTTTGGGTTAGGATACGCGTTAGGGTTAGGGCAGTTATTAAACCTATCCCACCTCTAAATACCCCTTAGCACGTAAAGGAATATTATTTGGGGGTCCAGCCATGGAGAAGAGTTTAATCACTAGGATAAGATAAGGAACACACCCATTATCAAGAAATCACATTAGGATTCTCTTTTTAACCTGTTCCTTAAAACACTAGTGCTTAGGAAATCTATTGGAGGCAGAAGCAGTGAAGGGTAGCTTAGGGTTAGTGTTAGGGTTAGGGTCAGGGTATGGCTTAGGGTACGTGTTCGGGAACGGAGTAGGGTATGCGTTAGGGTTAGGGTTAGGGTTAGTTTTAGGGTCAGGGTTCGGTTTAGGTTATGGGTCAGGATTAGGGTACGTGTTAGGGTTAGGGTAGGGGTTAGGGTTAGGGTACGCGTTAGGGGTACGGTAGTTACTAAACCTATCCCACTCTCTAGACACCCCTTAGCATGTAAAGGAATATTTTTTTGGGGGTCCAGCCATGGAGAAAAGTTTAGACACTAGGATAAGATAAGGAACACACACATTATAAAGAAATCATATTAGGATTCTCTTTTTTACCTGTTCCTTAAAACACTAGTGCTTAGGAAATCTATTGGAGGCAGAAGCAGTCAAGGGTAGCTTAGGGTTAGTGTTAGCGTTAGGGTTAGGGTTAGGGTACGGCTTAGGGTACGGGTTCGGTTACGGGTTCGGGTACGGCGTAGGGTATGGGTTAGGGTTACGGTTAGGGTTAGCTTTACGGTTAGTGTTCGGTTTAGGTTACGGGTTAGGATTAGGGTACTTGTTAGGGTTAGGGTAGGGGTCAGGGTTAGGGTACGCCTTAGGGTTAGGGTAGTTATTAAACCTATCCCACTTTCTAGATACCCCTTAGCACGTAAAGGAATATTATTTGGGGTCCAGCCATGGAGAAGAGTTTAGACACTAGAAAAAAATAAGGAACACACCCATTATAAAGAAATCATATTAGGATTCTCTTTTTAACCTGTTCCTTAAAAGACTAGTGCTTAGGAAATCTACTGGAGGCAGAAGCAGTCAAGGGTAGCTTAGGCTTAGGGTTAGGGTTAAGGTACGGCTTAGGGTATGGGTACGGGTACGGGTTCGGGTACGGCGCAGGGTATGGTTTAGTGTTAGGGTTAGTGTTAGTTTTAGGGTTAGGGCTCGGTTTAGGGTACGGGTTAGGATTAGGGTACGTGTTAGGGTTAGGGTTGGTGTTTGGGTTAGGATACGCGTTAGGGTTAGGGCAGTTATTAAACCTATCCCACCTCTAAATACCCCTTAGCACGTAAAGGAATATTATTTGGGGGTCCAGCCATGGAGAAGAGTTTAGACACTAGGATAAGATAAGGAACACACCCATTATCAAGAAATCACATTAGGATTCTCTTTTTAACCTGTTCCTTAAAACACTAGTGCTTAGGAAATCTATTGGAGGCAGAAGCAGTCAAGGATAGCTTAGGGTTAGGGTTAGGGTTTGGGATAGGGTTAGGGTATGGCTTAGAGTACGGATTCTGTTAGGGGTTCGGATACGGTGTAGGGTATGGGTTAGGGTTAGTGTTAGGGTTAGGGCTCGGTTTAGGTTACGGGTTAGGATTAGGGTACGTTGTAGGGTTAGGGTAGGGGTTAGGTTTATGGTACGCGTTAGGGTTAGGGTAGTTATTAAACCTATCCCACTTTCTAGATACCCCTTAGCACGTAAAGGAATATTATTTGGGGGTCCAGCCATGGAGAAGAGTTTAGACACTAGGATAAGATAAGGAACACACCCATTATCAAGAAATCACATTAGGATTCTCTTTTTAACCTGTTCCTTAAAACATTAGTGCTTAGGAAATCTATTGGAGGCAGAAGCAGTCAAGGATAGGTTAGGGTTAGGGTTAGAGTTTGGGTTAGGGTTAGGGTATGGCTTAGAGTACGGGTTCTGTTAGGGGTTCAGATACGGTGTAGGGTATGGGTTAGGGTTAGGGTTAGGGTTAGTGTTAGGGTTAGGGCTCGGTTTAGGTTACGGGTTAGGATTAGGGTACGTTGTAAGGTTAGGGTAGGGGTTAGGTTTAGGGTACGCGTTAGGGTTAGGGTAGTTATTAAACCTATCCCACTTTCTAGATACCCCTTAGCACGTAAAGGAATATTATTTGGGGGTCCAGCCATGGAGAAGAGTTTAGACACTAGGATAAGATAAGGAACACACCCATTATAAAGAAATCACATTAGGATTCTCTTTTTAACCTGTTCCTTAAAACACTAGTGCTTAGGAAATCTATTGGAGGCAGAAGCAGTGAAGGGTAGCTTAGGGTTAGGGTTAGGGTTAGGGTCAGGGTATGGCTTAGGGTACGGGTTCGGGTACGGCCTAGGGTATGCGTTAGGGTTAGGGTTAGGGTTAGTTTTAGGGTCAGGGCTCGGTTTAGGTTATGGGTTAGGATTAGGGTACGTGTTAGGGTTAGGGTAGGGGTTAGGGTTAGGGTACGCGTTAGGGGTACGGTAGTTACTAAACCTATCCCACTCTCTAGATACCCCTTAGCATGTAAAGGAATAGTTTTTTGGGGGTCCAGACATGGAGAAAAGTTTAGACACTAGGATAAGATAAGGAACACACACATTATAAAGAAATCATATTAGGATTCTCTTTTTTACCTGTTCCTTAAAACACTAGTGGTTAGGAAATCTATTGGAGGCAGAAGCAGTCAAGGGTAGCTTAGTGTTAGTGTTAGCGTTAGGGTTAGGGTTAGGGTACGGCTTAGGGTACGGGTTCGGTTACGGGTTCGGGTACGGCGTAGGGTATGGGTTAGGGTTACGGTTAGGGTTAGCTTTACGGTTAGTGTTCGGTTTAGGTTACGGGTTAGGATTAGGGTACTTATTAGGGTTAGGGTAGGGGTCAGGGTTAGGGTACGCCTTAGGGTTAGGGTAGTTATTAAACCTATCCCACTCTCTAGATACCCCTTAGTACGTAAAGGAATATTATTTGGGGGTCCAGCCATGGAGAAGAGTTTAGACACTAGGATAAGATAAGGAACACACCCATTATAAGGAAATCACATTAGGATTCTATTTTTTACCTGTTCCTTAAAACACTAGTGCTTAGGAAATCTATTGGAGGAAGAAGCAGTCAAGGGGAGCTTAGGGTTAGGTTTAGGGTTAGGGTTAGGTTTAGGGTACGGCTTAGGGTAAGGGTTCGGGTACGGGCTCGGGTACGGCGAAGGGTACGGGTTAGGGTTAGGGTGAGTGTTCGTTTTAGGGTTAGGGCTCGGTTTAGGGTACGCGTTAGGATTAGTGTACGTGTTAGGGTTAGGGTAGTGGTTAGGGTTAGGGTACGCATTAGGGTTAGGGTAGTTATTAAACCTATCCCACTCTCTAGATACCCCTTATCACGTAAAGGTATATTATTTGGGGTCCAGCCATGGAGAAGAGTTTAGACAATACGATAAGATAAGGAACACACCCATTATAAAGAAATCACATTAGGATTCTCTTTTTAACCTGTTCCTTAAAACACTAGTGCTTAGAAAATCTATTGGAGGCAGAAGCAGTCAAGAGTAGCTTAGGGTTAGGGTTAGGGTACGGCTTAGGGTACGGGTTCGGGTACGGGTTCGGGTACGGCGCAGGGTATGTGTTAGAGTTAGGGTTAGGGTTAGTTTTAGGGTTAGGGCTCGGTTTAGGGTACGGGTTAGGATTAGTGTACGTGTTAGTTTTAGGGTTAGGGTTAGTTTTAGTGTTAGGGCTCGGTTTAGGGTACGGGTTAGGATTAGGGTACGTGTTAGGGATAGGGTAGTTATTAAACCTATCCCACTCTCTAGATACCCCTTAGCACGTAAAGGAATATTATTTGGGGGTCCAGCCATGGAGAAGAGTTTAGACACTAGGATAAGATAAGGAACACACCCATTATAAAGAAATCACATTAGGATTCTCTTTTTAACCTGTTCCTTAAAACACTAGTGCTTAGGAAATCTATTGGAGGCAGAAGCAGTCAAGGATAACTTAGGGTTAGGGTTAGGGTTTGGGTTAGGGTATATCTTAGAGTATGGGTTCGGTTAGGGGTTCGGATCCGGCGTAGGGTATGGTTTAGGGTTAGGGTTAGGGTTAGTGTTAGGGTTAGGGCTCGGTTTAGGTTACAGGTTAGGAGTAGGTTACGTGTTATGGTTAGGGTACGCGTTAGGGGTAGGGTAGTTACTAAACCTATCCCACTCTCTAGATACCCCTTTTGCACGTAAAGGAATATTTTTTGGGGGTCCAGCCATGGAGAAGAGTTTAGACACTAGGATATGATAAGGAACACTCCCATTATAAAGAAATCACATTAGGATTCTCTTTTTAACCTGTTCCTTAAAACACTAGTGCTTAGGAAATCTATTGGAGGCAAAAGCAGTCAAGGGTGGCTTAGGGTTAGGGTTAGGGTTAGGGTACGGCTTAGGGTACGGGTTCAGGTACTGGTTCGGGTACGGCTTAGGGTATGGGTTAGGGTTAGGGTTAGGGTTAGATTTAGGGTTAGGGCTCAGTTTAGTTTACGGGTTAGGATTAGGGAACGTGTTAGGGTTAGGGTAGGGGTTAGGGTTAGGGTACGTGTTAGGGTTAGGGTAGTTATTAAACCTATCCCACTTTCTAGATACCCCTTAGCACGTAAAGGAATATTATTTGGGGGTCCAGCCATGGAGAAGAGTTTAGACACTAGAAAAAAATAAGGAACACACCCATTATAAAGAAATCATATTAGGATTCTCTTTTTAACCTGTTCCTTAAAAGACTAGTGCTTAGGAAATCTACTGGAGGCAGAAGCAGTCAAGGGTAGCTTAGGCTTAGGGTTAGGGTTAAGGTACGGCTTAGGGTATGGGTACGGGTACGGGTTCGGGTACGGCGCAGGGTATGGGTTAGTGTTAGGGTTAGTGTTAGTTTTAGGGTTAGGGCTCGGTTAGGGTATGGGTTAGGATTAGGGTACGTGTTAGGGTTAGGGTTGGTGTTTGGGTTAGGATACGCGTTAGGGTTAGGGCAGTTATTAAACCTATCCCACCTCTAAATACCCCTTAGCACGTAAAGGAATATTATTTGGGGGTCCAGCCATGGAGAAGAGTTTAATCACTAGGATAAGATAAGGAACACACCCATTATCAAGAAATCACATTAGGATTCTCTTTTTAACCTGTTCCTTAAAACACTAGTGCTTAGGAAATCTATTGGAGGCAGAAGCAGTGAAGGGTAGCTTAGGGTTAGGGTTAGGGTTAGGGTCAGGGTATGGCTTAGGGTACGGGTTCGGGTACGGCGTAGGGTATGCGTTAGGGTTAGGGTTAGGGTTAGTTTTAGGGTCAGGGCTCGGTTTAGGTTATGGGTCAGGATTAGGGTACGTGTTAGGGTTAGGGTAGGGGTTAGGGTTAGGGTACGCGTTAGGGGTACGGTAGTTACTAAACCTATCCCACTCTCTAGACACCCCTTAGCATGTAAAGGAATATTTTTTGGGGGGTCCAGACATGGAGAAAAGTTTAGACACTAGGATAAGATAAGGAACACACACATTATAAAGAAATCATATTAGGATTCTCTTTTTTACCTGTTCCTTAAAACACTAGTGCTTAGGAAATCTATTGGAGGCAGAAGCAGTCAAGGGTAGCTTAGGGTTAGTGTTAGCGTTAGGGTTAGGGTTAGGGTACGGCTTAGGGTACGGGTTCGGTTACGGGTTCGGGTACGGCGTAGGGTATGGGTTAGGGTTACGGTTAGGGTTAGCTTTACGGTTAGTGTTCGGTTTAGGTTACGGGTTAGGATTAGGGTACTTGTTAGGGTTAGGGTAGGGGTCAGGGTTAGGGTACGCCTTAGGGTTAGGGTAGTTATTAAACCTATCCCACTCTCTAGATACCCCTTAGTACGTAAAGGAATATTATTTGGGGGTCCAGCCATGGAGAAGAGTTTAGACACTAGGATAAGATAAGGAACACACCCATTATAAGGAAATCACATTAGGATTCTATTTTTTACCTGTCCTTAAAACACTAGTGCTTAGGAAATCTATTGGAGGAAGAAGCAGTCAAGGGGAGCTTAGGGTTAGGTTTAGGGTTAGGGTTAGGTTTAGGGTACGGCTTAGGGTAAGGGATCGGGTACGGGCTCGGGTACGGCGAAGGGTACGGGTTAGGGTTAGGGTGAGTGTTCGTTTTAGGGTTAGGGCTCGGTTTAGGGTACGGGTTAGGATTAGTGTACGTGTTAGGGTTAGGGTAGTGGTTAGGGTTAGGGTACGCATTAGGGTTAGGGTAGTTATTAAACCTATCCCACTCTCTAGATACCCCTTATCACGTAAAGGTATATTATTTGGGGTCCAGCCATGGAGAAGAGTTTAGACAATACGATAAGATAAGGAACACACCCATTATAAAGAAATCACATTAGGATTCTCTTTTTAACCTGTTCCTTAAAACACTAGTGCTTAGAAAATCTATTGGAGGCAGAAGCAGTCAAGGGTAGCTTAGGGTTAGGGTTAGGGTTAGGGTACGGCTTAGGGTACGGGTTCGGGTACGGGTTCGGGTACGGCGCAGGGTATGTGTTAGAGTTAGGGTTAGGGTTAGTTTTAGGGTTAGGGCTCGGTTTAGGGTACGGGTTTGGATTAGTGTACGTGTTAGTTTTAGGGTTAGGGTTAGTTTTAGTGTTAGGGCTCGGTTTAGGGCACGGGTTAGGATTAGGGTACGTGTTAGGGATAGGGTAGTTATTAAACCTATCCCACTCTGTAGATACCCCTTAGCACGTAAAGGAATATTATTTGGGGGTCCAGCCATGGAGAAGAGTTTAGACACTAGGATAAGATAAGGAACACTCCCATTATAAAGAAATCACATTAGGATTCTCTTTTTAACCTGTTCCTTAAAACACTAGTGCTTAGGAAATATATTGGAGGCAGAAGCAGTCAAGGATAACTTAGGGTTAGGGTTAGGGTTTGGGTTAGGGTATATCTTAGAGTATGGGTTCGGTTAGGGGTTCGGATACGGCGTAGGGTATGGGTTAGTGTTAGGGTTAGGGTTAGTGTCAGGGTTAGGGCTCGGTTTAGGTTACAGGATAGGAGTAGGTTACGTGTTATGGTTAGGGTACGCGTTAGGGGTAGGGTAGTTACTAAACCTATCCCACTCTCTAGATACCCCTTTTACACGTAAAGGAATATTTTTTGGGGGTCCAGCCATGGAGAAGAGTTTAGACACTAGGATATGATAAGGAACACTCCCATTATAAAGAAATCACATTAGGATTCTCTTTTTAACCTGTTCCTTAAAACACTAGTGCTTAGGAAATCTATTGGAGGCAAAAGCAGTCAAGGGTGGCTTAGGGTTAGGGTTAGGGTTAGGGTACGGCTTAGGGTACGGGTTCGGGTACTGGTTCGGGTACGGCTTAGGGTATGGGTTAGGGTTAGGGTTAGGGTTAGTTTTAGGGTTAGGGCTCAATTTAGGTTACGGGTTAGGATTAGGGAACGTGTTAGGGTTAGGGTAGGGGTTAGGGTTAGGGTACGTGTTAGGGTTAGGGTAGTTATTAAACCTATCCCACTTTCTAGATACCCCTTAGCACGTAAAGGAATATTATTTGGGGGTCCAGCCATGGAGAAGAGTTTAGACACTAGAGAAAAATAAGGAACACACCCATTATAAAGAAATCATATTAGGATTCTCTTTTTAACCTGTTCCTTAAAAGACTAGTGCTTAGGAAATCTACTGGAGGCAGAAGCAGTCAAGGGTAGCTTAGGCTTAGGGTTAGGGTTAAGGTACGGCTTAGGGTATGGGTACGGGTACGGGTTCGGGTACGGCGCAGGGTATGGTTTAGTGTTAGGGTTAGTGTTAGTTTTAGGGTTAGGGCTCGGTTTAGGGTACGGGTTAGGATTAGGGTACGTGTTAGGGTTAGGGTTGGTGTTTGGGTTAGGATACGCGTTAGGGTTAGGGCAGTTATTAAACCTATCCCACCTCTAAATACCCCTTAGCACGTAAAGGAATATTATTTGGGGGTCCAGCCATGGAGAAGAGTTTAGACACTAGGATAAGATAAGGAACACACCCATTATCAAGAAATCACATTAGGATTCTCTTTTTAACCTGTTCCTTAAAACACTAGTGCTTAGGAAATCTATTGGAGGCAGAAGCAGTGAAGGGTAGCTTAGGGTTAGGGTTAGGGTTAGGGTCAGGGTATGGCTTAGGGTACGGGTTCGGGTACGGCGTAGGGTATGCGTTAGGGTTAGGGTTAGGGTTAGTTTTAGGGTCAGGGCTCGGTTTAGGTTAGGGGTCAGGATTAGGGTACGTGTTAGGGTTAGGGTAGGGGTTAGGGTTAGGGTACGCGTTAGGGGTACGGTAGTTACTAAACTTATCCCACTCTCTAGACACCCCTTAGCATGTAAAGGAATATTCTTTTGGGGGTCCAGCCATGGAGAAAAGTTTAGACACTAGGATAAGATAAGGAACACACACATTATAAAGAAATCATATTAGGATTCTCTTTTTTACCTGTTCCTTAAAACACTAGTGCTTAGGAAATCTATTGGAGGCAGAAGCAGTCAAGGGTAGCTTAGGGTTAGTGTTAGCGTTAGGGTTAGGGTTAGGGTACGGCTTAGGGTACGGGTTCGGTTACGGGTTCGGGTACGGCGTTGGGTATGGGTTAGGCTTACGGTTAGGGTTAGCTTTACGGTTAGTGTTCGGTTTAGGTTACGGGTTAGGATTAGGGTACTTGTTAGGGTTAGGGTAGGGGTCAGGTTTAGGGTACGCCTTAGGGTTAGGGTAGTTATTAAACCTATCCCACTCTCTAGATACCCCTTAGTACGTAAAGGAATATTATTTGGGGGTCCAGCCATGGAGAAGAGTTTAGACACTAGAATAAGATAAGGAACACACCCATTATAAGGAAATCACATTAGGATTCTATTTTTTACCTGTTCCTTAAAACACTAGTGCTTAGGAAATCTATTGGAGGAAGAAGCAGTCAAGGAGAGCTTAGGGTTAGGTTTAGGGTTAGGGTTAGGTTTAGGGTACGGCTTAGGGTAAGGGATCGGGTACGGGCTCGGGTACGGCGAAGGGTACGGGTTAGGGTTAGGGAGAGTGTTCGTTTTAGGGTTAGGGCTCGGTTTAGGGTACGGGTTAGGATTAGTGTACGTGTTAGGGTTAGGGTAGTGGTTAGGGTTAGGGTACGCATTAGGGTTAGGGTAGTTATTAAACCTATTCCACTCTCTAGATACCCCTTATCACGTAAAGGTATATTATTTGGGGTCCAGCCATGGAGAAGAGTTTAGACAATACGATAAGATAAGGAACACACCCATTATAAAGAAATCACATTAGGATTCTCTTTTTAACCTGTTCCTTAAAACACTAGTGCTAAGAAAATCTATTGGAGGCAGAAGCAGTCAAGGGTAGCTTAGGGTTAGGGTTAGGGTACGGCTTAGGGTACGGGTTCGGGTACGGGTTCGGGTACGGCGCAGGGTATGTGTTAGAGTTAGGGTTAGGGTTAGTTTTAGGGTTAGGGATCGGTTTAGGGTACGGGTTAGGATTAGTGTACGTGTTAGTTTTAGGGTTAGGGTTAGTTTTAGTGTTAGGGCTCGGTTTAGGGCACGGGATAGGATTAGGGTACGTGTTAGGGATAGGGTAGTTATTAAACCTATCCCACTCTCTAGATACCCCTTAGCACGTAAAGGAATATTATTTGGGGGTCCAGCCATGGAGAAGAGTTTAGACACTAGGATAAGATAAGGAACACACCCATTATAAAGAAATCACATTAGGATTCTCTTTTTAACATGTTCCTTAAAACACTAGTGCTTAGGAAATCTATTGGAGGCAGAAGCAGTCAAGGATAACTTAGGGTTAGGGTTAGGGTTTGGGTTAGGGTATATCTTAGAGTATGGGTTCGGTTAGGGGTTCGGATACGGCGTATGGTATGGGTTAGTGTTAGGGTTAGGGTTAGTGTCAGGGTTAGGGCTCGGTTTAGGTTACAGGTTAGGAGTAGGTTACGTGTTATGGTTAGGGTACGCGTTAGGGGTAGGGTAGTTACTAAACCTATGCCACTCTCTAGATACCCCTTTTGCACGTAAAGGAATATTTTTTGGGGGTCCAGCCATGGAGAAGAGTTTAGACACTAGGATATGATAAGGAACACTCCCATTATAAAGAAATCACATTAGGATTCTCTTTTTAACCTGTTCCTTAAAACACTAGTGCTTAGGAAATCTATTGGAGGCAAAAGCAGTCAAGGGTGGCTTAGGGTTAGGGTTAGGGTTAGGGTACGGCTTAGGGTACAGGTTCGGGTACTGGTTCGGGTACGGCTTAGGGTATGGGTTAGGGTTAGGGTTAGGGTTAGATTTAGGGTTAGGGCTCAGTTTAGTTTACGGGTTAGGATTAGGGAACGTGTTAGGGTTAGGGTAGGGGTTAGGGTTAAGGTACGTGTTAGGGTTAGGGTAGTTATTAAACCTATCCCACTTTCTAGATACCCCTTAGCACGTAAAGGAATATTATTTGGGGGTCCAGCCATGGAGAAGAGTTTAGACACTAGAAAAAAATAAGGAACACACCCATTATAAAGAAATCATATTAGGATTCTCTTTTTAACCTGTTCCTTAAAAGAGTAGTGCTTAGGAAATCTACTGGAGGCAGAAGCAGTCAAGGGTAGCTTAGGCTTAGGGTTAGGGTTAAGGTACGGCTTAGGGTATGGGTACGGGTACGGGTTCGGGTACGGCGCAGGGTATGGTTTAGTGTTAGGGTTAGTGTTAGTTTTAGGGTTAGGGCTCGGTTTAGGGTACGGGTTAGGATTAGGGTACGTGTTAGGGTTAGGGTTGGTGTTTGGGTTAGGATACGCGTTAGGGTTAGGGCAGTTATTAAACCTATCCCACCTCTAAATACCCCTTAGCACGTAAAGGAATATTATTTGGGGGTCCAGCCATGGAAAAGAGTTTAGACACTAGGATAAGATAAGGAACACACCCATTATCAAGAAATCATATTAGGATTCTCTTTTTAACCTGTTCCTTAAAACACTAGTGCTTAGGAAATCTATTGGAGGCAGAAGCAGTCAAGGGTGGCTTAGGGTTAGTGTTAGGGTTAGGGTACGGCTTAGGGTACGGGTTCGGGTACTGGTTCGGGTACGGCGTAGGGTATGGGTTAGGGTTAGGGTGAGGGTTAGTTTTAGGGTTAGGGCTCAGTTTAGGTTACGGGTTAGGATTAGGGAACGTGTTAGGGTTAGGTTAGGGGTTAGGGTTAGGGTACGTGTTAGGGTTAGGGTAGTTATTAAACCTATCCCACTTCCTAGATACCCCTTAGCACGTAAAGGAATATTATTTGGGGGTCCAGCCATGGAGAAGCGTTTAGACACTAGAAAAAAATAAGGAACATACCCATTATAAAGAAATCATATTAGGATTCTCTTTTTAACCTGTTCCTTAAAAGACTAGTGCTTAGGAAATCTACTGGAGGCAGAAGAAGTCAAGGATAACTTAGGGTTAGGGTTAGGGTTTGGGTTAGGGTATATCTTAGAGTATGGGTTCGGTTAGGGGTTCGGATACGGCGTAGGGTATGGGTTAGTGTTAGGGTTAGGGTTAGTGTCAGGGTTAGGGCTCGGTTTAGGTTACAGGATAGGAGTAGGTTACGTGTTATGGTTAGGGTACGCGTTAGGGGTAGGGTAGTTACTAAACCTATCCCACTCTCTAGATACCCCTTTTACACGTAAAGGAATATTTTTTGGGGGTCCAGCCATGGAGAAGAGTTTAGACACTAGGATATGATAAGGAACACTCCCATTATAAAGAAATCACATTAGGATTCTCTTTTTAACCTGTTCCTTAAAACACTAGTGCTTAGGAAATCTATTGGAGGCAAAAGCAGTCAAGGGTGGCTTAGGGTTAGGGTTAGGGTTAGGGTACGGCTTAGGGTACGGGTTCGGGTACTGGTTCGGGTACGGCTTAGGGTATGGGTTAGGGTTAGGGTTAGGGTTAGTTTTAGGGTTAGGGCTCAATTTAGGTTACGGGTTAGGATTAGGGAACGTGTTAGGGTTAGGGTAGGGGTTAGGGTTAGGGTACGTGTTAGGGTTAGGGTAGTTATTAAACCTATCCCACTTTCTAGATACCCCTTAGCACGTAAAGGAATATTATTTGGGGGTCCAGCCATGGAGAAGAGTTTAGACACTAGAGAAAAATAAGGAACACACCCATTATAAAGAAATCATATTAGGATTCTCTTTTTAACCTGTTCCTTAAAAGACTAGTGCTTAGGAAATCTACTGGAGGCAGAAGCAGTCAAGGGTAGCTTAGGCTTAGGGTTAGGGTTAAGGTACGGCTTAGGGTATGGGTACGGGTACGGGTTCGGGTACGGCGCAGGGTATGGTTTAGTGTTAGGGTTAGTGTTAGTTTTAGGGTTAGGGCTCGGTTTAGGGTACGGGTTAGGATTAGGGTACGTGTTAGGGTTAGGGTTGGTGTTTGGGTTAGGATACGCGTTAGGGTTAGGGCAGTTATTAAACCTATCCCACCTCTAAATACCCCTTAGCACGTAAAGGAATATTATTTGGGGGTCCAGCCATGGAGAAGAGTTTAGACACTAGGATAAGATAAGGAACACACCCATTATCAAGAAATCACATTAGGATTCTCTTTTTAACCTGTTCCTTAAAACACTAGTGCTTAGGAAATCTATTGGAGGCAGAAGCAGTGAAGGGTAGCTTAGGGTTAGGGTTAGGGTTAGGGTCAGGGTATGGCTTAGGGTACGGGTTCGGGTACGGCGTAGGGTATGCGTTAGGGTTAGGGTTAGGGTTAGTTTTAGGGTCAGGGCTCGGTTTAGGTTAGGGGTCAGGATTAGGGTACGTGTTAGGGTTAGGGTAGGGGTTAGGGTTAGGGTACGCGTTAGGGGTACGGTAGTTACTAAACTTATCCCACTCTCTAGACACCCCTTAGCATGTAAAGGAATATTCTTTTGGGGGTCCAGCCATGGAGAAAAGTTTAGACACTAGGATAAGATAAGGAACACACACATTATAAAGAAATCATATTAGGATTCTCTTTTTTACCTGTTCCTTAAAACACTAGTGCTTAGGAAATCTATTGGAGGCAGAAGCAGTCAAGGGTAGCTTAGGGTTAGTGTTAGCGTTAGGGTTAGGGTTAGGGTACGGCTTAGGGTACGGGTTCGGTTACGGGTTCGGGTACGGCGTTGGGTATGGGTTAGGCTTACGGTTAGGGTTAGCTTTACGGTTAGTGTTCGGTTTAGGTTACGGGTTAGGATTAGGGTACTTGTTAGGGTTAGGGTAGGGGTCAGGTTTAGGGTACGCCTTAGGGTTAGGGTAGTTATTAAACCTATCCCACTCTCTAGATACCCCTTAGTACGTAAAGGAATATTATTTGGGGGTCCAGCCATGGAGAAGAGTTTAGACACTAGAATAAGATAAGGAACACACCCATTATAAGGAAATCACATTAGGATTCTATTTTTTACCTGTTCCTTAAAACACTAGTGCTTAGGAAATCTATTGGAGGAAGAAGCAGTCAAGGAGAGCTTAGGGTTAGGTTTAGGGTTAGGGTTAGGTTTAGGGTACGGCTTAGGGTAAGGGATCGGGTACGGGCTCGGGTACGGCGAAGGGTACGGGTTAGGGTTAGGGAGAGTGTTCGTTTTAGGGTTAGGGCTCGGTTTAGGGTACGGGTTAGGATTAGTGTACGTGTTAGGGTTAGGGTAGTGGTTAGGGTTAGGGTACGCATTAGGGTTAGGGTAGTTATTAAACCTATTCCACTCTCTAGATACCCCTTATCACGTAAAGGTATATTATTTGGGGTCCAGCCATGGAGAAGAGTTTAGACAATACGATAAGATAAGGAACACACCCATTATAAAGAAATCACATTAGGATTCTCTTTTTAACCTGTTCCTTAAAACACTAGTGCTAAGAAAATCTATTGGAGGCAGAAGCAGTCAAGGGTAGCTTAGGGTTAGGGTTAGGGTACGGCTTAGGGTACGGGTTCGGGTACGGGTTCGGGTACGGCGCAGGGTATGTGTTAGAGTTAGGGTTAGGGTTAGTTTTAGGGTTAGGGATCGGTTTAGGGTACGGGTTAGGATTAGTGTACGTGTTAGTTTTAGGGTTAGGGTTAGTTTTAGTGTTAGGGCTCGGTTTAGGGCACGGGATAGGATTAGGGTACGTGTTAGGGATAGGGTAGTTATTAAACCTATCCCACTCTCTAGATACCCCTTAGCACGTAAAGGAATATTATTTGGGGGTCCAGCCATGGAGAAGAGTTTAGACACTAGGATAAGATAAGGAACACACCCATTATAAAGAAATCACATTAGGATTCTCTTTTTAACATGTTCCTTAAAACACTAGTGCTTAGGAAATCTATTGGAGGCAGAAGCAGTCAAGGATAACTTAGGGTTAGGGTTAGGGTTTGGGTTAGGGTATATCTTAGAGTATGGGTTCGGTTAGGGGTTCGGATACGGCGTATGGTATGGGTTAGTGTTAGGGTTAGGGTTAGTGTCAGGGTTAGGGCTCGGTTTAGGTTACAGGTTAGGAGTAGGTTACGTGTTATGGTTAGGGTACGCGTTAGGGGTAGGGTAGTTACTAAACCTATGCCACTCTCTAGATACCCCTTTTGCACGTAAAGGAATATTTTTTGGGGGTCCAGCCATGGAGAAGAGTTTAGACACTAGGATATGATAAGGAACACTCCCATTATAAAGAAATCACATTAGGATTCTCTTTTTAACCTGTTCCTTAAAACACTAGTGCTTAGGAAATCTATTGGAGGCAAAAGCAGTCAAGGGTGGCTTAGGGTTAGGGTTAGGGTTAGGGTACGGCTTAGGGTACAGGTTCGGGTACTGGTTCGGGTACGGCTTAGGGTATGGGTTAGGGTTAGGGTTAGGGTTAGATTTAGGGTTAGGGCTCAGTTTAGTTTACGGGTTAGGATTAGGGAACGTGTTAGGGTTAGGGTAGGGGTTAGGGTTAAGGTACGTGTTAGGGTTAGGGTAGTTATTAAACCTATCCCACTTTCTAGATACCCCTTAGCACGTAAAGGAATATTATTTGGGGGTCCAGCCATGGAGAAGAGTTTAGACACTAGAAAAAAATAAGGAACACACCCATTATAAAGAAATCATATTAGGATTCTCTTTTTAACCTGTTCCTTAAAAGAGTAGTGCTTAGGAAATCTACTGGAGGCAGAAGCAGTCAAGGGTAGCTTAGGCTTAGGGTTAGGGTTAAGGTACGGCTTAGGGTATGGGTACGGGTACGGGTTCGGGTACGGCGCAGGGTATGGTTTAGTGTTAGGGTTAGTGTTAGTTTTAGGGTTAGGGCTCGGTTTAGGGTACGGGTTAGGATTAGGGTACGTGTTAGGGTTAGGGTTGGTGTTTGGGTTAGGATACGCGTTAGGGTTAGGGCAGTTATTAAACCTATCCCACCTCTAAATACCCCTTAGCACGTAAAGGAATATTATTTGGGGGTCCAGCCATGGAAAAGAGTTTAGACACTAGGATAAGATAAGGAACACACCCATTATCAAGAAATCATATTAGGATTCTCTTTTTAACCTGTTCCTTAAAACACTAGTGCTTAGGAAATCTATTGGAGGCAGAAGCAGTCAAGGGTGGCTTAGGGTTAGTGTTAGGGTTAGGGTACGGCTTAGGGTACGGGTTCGGGTACTGGTTCGGGTACGGCGTAGGGTATGGGTTAGGGTTAGGGTGAGGGTTAGTTTTAGGGTTAGGGCTCAGTTTAGGTTACGGGTTAGGATTAGGGAACGTGTTAGGGTTAGGTTAGGGGTTAGGGTTAGGGTACGTGTTAGGGTTAGGGTAGTTATTAAACCTATCCCACTTCCTAGATACCCCTTAGCACGTAAAGGAATATTATTTGGGGGTCCAGCCATGGAGAAGCGTTTAGACACTAGAAAAAAATAAGGAACATACCCATTATAAAGAAATCATATTAGGATTCTCTTTTTAACCTGTTCCTTAAAAGACTAGTGCTTAGGAAATCTACTGGAGGCAGAAGAAGTCAAGGGTAGCTTAGGCTTAGGGTTAGGTTTAAGGTACGGCTTAGGGTATGGGTACGGGTACGGGTTCGGGTACGGCGCAGGGTATGGTTTAGTGTTAGGGTTAGTGTTAGTTTTAGGGTTAGGGCTCGGTTTAGGGTACGGGTTAGGATTAGGGTACGTGTTAGGGTTAGGGTTGGTGTTTGGGTTAGGATACGCGTTAGGGTTAGGGCAGTTATTAAACCTATCCCACCTCTAAACACCCCTTAGCACGTAAAGGAATATTATTTGGGGGTCCAGCCATGGAGAAGAGTTTAGACACTAGGATAAGGTAAGGAACACACCCATTATCAAGAAATCACATTAGGATTCTCTTTTTAACCTGTTCCTTAAAACACTAGTGCTTAGGAAATCTATTGGAGGCAGAAGCAGTCAAGGATAGCTTAGGGTTAGGGTTAGGGTTTGGGATAGGGTTAGGGTATGGCTTAGAGTACGGGTTCTGTTAGGGGTTCGGATACGGTGTAGGGCATGGGTTAGGGTTAGTGTTAGGGTTAGGGCTCGGTTTAGGTTACGGGTTAGGATTAGGGTACGTTGTAGGGTTAGGGTAGGGGTTAGGTTTATGGTACGCGTTAGGGTTAGGGTAGTTATTAAACCTATCCCACTTTCTAGATACCCCTTAGCACGTAAAGGAATATTATTTGGGGGTCCAGCCATGGAGAAGAGTTTAGACACTAGGATAAGATAAGGAACACACCCATTATAAAGAAATCACATTAGGATTCTCTTTTTAACCTGTTCCTTAAAACACTAGTGCTTAGGAAATCTATTGGAGGCAGAAGCAGTGAAGCGTAGCTTAGGGTTAGGGTTAGGGTTAGGGTCAGGGTATGGCTTAGGGTACGGGTTCGGGTACGGCGTAGGGTATGCGTTAGGGTTAGGGTTAGGGTTAGTTTTAGGGTCAGGGCTCGGTTTAGGTTATGGGTTAGGATTAGGGTACGTGTTAGGGTTAGGGTAGGGGTTAGGGTTAGGGTACGCGTTAGGGGTACGGTAGTTACTAAACCTATCCCACTCTCTAGACACCCCTTAGCATGTAAAGGAATATTTTTTTGGGGTCCAGCCATGGAGAAAAGTTTAGACACAAGGATAAGATAAGGAACACACACATTATAAAGAAATCATATTAGGATTCTCTTTTTTACCTGTTCCTTAAAACACTAGTGCTTAGGAAATCTATTGGAGGCAGAAGCAGTCAAGGGGAGCTTAGGGTTAGTGTTAGCGTTAGGGTTAGGTTTAGGGTACGGCTTAGGGTACGGGTTCGGTTACGGGTTCGGGTACGGCGTAGGGTATGGGTTAGGGTTACGGTTAGGGTTAGCTTTACGGTTAGTGCTCGATTTAGGTTACGGGTTAGGATAAGGGTACTTGTTAGGGTTAGGGTAGGGGTCAGGGTTAGGGTACGCCTTAGGGTTAGGTTAGTTATTAAACCTATCCCACTCTCTAGATACCCCTTAGTACGTAAAGGAATATTTTTTGGGGGTCCAGCCATGGAGAAGTGTTTAGACACTAGGATAAGATAAGGAACACACCCATTATAAGGAAATCACATTAGGATTCTCTTTTTTACCTGTTCCTTAAAACACTAGTGCTTAGGAAATCTATTGGAGGAAGAAACAGTCAAGGGGAGCTTAGGGTTAGGTTTAGGGTTAGGGTTAGGTTTAGGGTACGGCTTAGGGTAAGGGTTCGGGTACGAGCTCAGGTACGGCGAAGGGTATGGGTTAGGGTTAGGGTGAGGGTTAGTTTTAGGGTTAGGGCTCGGTTTAGGTTACAGGTTAGGAGTAGGTTACGTGTTATGGTTAGGGTACGCGTTAGGGGTAGGGTAGTTACTAAACCTATCCCACTCTCTAGATACCCCTTTTGCACGTAAAGGAATATTTTTTGGGGGTCCAGCCATCGAGAAGAGTGTAGACACTAGGATATGATACGGAACACTCCCATTATAAAGAAATCACATTAGGATTCTCTTTTTAACCTGTTCCTTAAAACACTAGTGCTTAGGAAATCGATTGGAGGCAGAAGCAGTCAAGGGTGGCTTAGGGTTAGGGTTAGGGTTAGGGTACGGCTTAGGGTACGGGTTCGGGTACGGCGTAGGGTATGGGTTAGGGTTAGGGTTAGGGTTAGTTTTAGGGTTAGGGCTCAGTTTAGGTTACGGGTTAGGATTAGGGAACGTGTTAGGGTTAGGGTAGGGGTTAGGGTTAGGGTACGTGTTAGGGTTAGGGTAGTTATTAAACCTATCCCACTTTCTAGATACCCCTTAGCACGTAAAGGAATATTATTTGGGGGTCCAGCCATGGAGAAGAGTTTAGACACTAGAAAAAAATAAGGAACACACCCATTATAAAGAAATCATATTAGGATTCTCTTTTTAACCTGTTCCTTAAAAGACTAGTGCTTAGGAAATCTACTGGAGGCAGAAGCAGTCAAGGGTAGCTTAGGCTTAGGGTTAGGGTTAAGGTACGGCTTAGGGTATGGGTACGGGTACGGGTTCGGGTACGGCACAGGGTATGGTTTAGTGTTAGGGTTAGTGTTAGTTTTAGGGTTAGGGCTCGGTTTAGGGTACGGGTTAGGATTAGGGTACGTGTTAGGGTTAGGGTTGGTGTTTGGGTTAGGATACGCGTTAGGGTTAGGGCAGTTATTAAACCTATCCCACCTCTAAATACCCCTTAGCACGTAAAGGAATATTATTTGGGAGTCC
Organism: Eschrichtius robustus; assembly: GCF_028021215.1. Taxonomy (NCBI): domain Eukaryota; kingdom Metazoa; phylum Chordata; class Mammalia; order Artiodactyla; family Eschrichtiidae; genus Eschrichtius; species Eschrichtius robustus. Next base: position 148,732 of record NW_027175243.1, read on the forward strand.
AGCCATGGAGAAGAGTTTAGACACTAGGATAAGATAAAGAACACACCCATTATCAAGAAATCACATTAGGATTCTCTTTTTAACCTGTTCCTTAAAACACTAGTGCTTAGGAAATCTATTGGAGGCAGAAGCAGTGAAGGGTAGCTTAGGGTTAGGGTTAGGGTTAGGGTCAGGGTATGGCTTAGGGTACGGGTTCGGGTACGGCGTAGGGTATGCGTTAGGGTTAGGGTTAGGGTTAGTTTTAGGGTCAGGGCTCGGTTTAGGTTAGGGGTCAGGATTAGGGTACGTGTTAGGGTTAGGGTAGGGGTTAGGGTTAGGGTACGCGTTAGGGGTACGGTAGTTACTAAACTTATCCCACTCTCTAGACACCCCTTAGCATGTAAAGGAATATTCTTTTGGGGGTCCAGCCATGGAGAAAAGTTTAGACACTAGGATAAGTTAAGGAACACACACATTATAAAGAAATCATATTAGGATTCTCTTTTTTACCTGTTCCTTAAAACACTAGTGCTTAGGAAATCTATTGGAGGCAGAAGCAGTCAAGGGTAGCTTAGGGTTAGTGTTAGCGTTAGGGTTAGGGTTAGGGTACGGCTTAGGGTACGGGTTCGGTTACGGGTTCGGGTACGGCGTTGGGTATGGGTTAGGCTTACGGTTAGGGTTAGCTTTACGGTTAGTGTTCGGTTTAGGTTACGGGTTAGGATTAGGGTACTTGTTAGGGTTAGGGTAGGGGTCAGGGTTAGGGTACGCCTTAGGGTTAGGGTAGTTATTAAACCTATCCCACTCTCTAGATACCCCTTAGTACGTAAAGGAATATTATTTGGGGGTCCAGCCATGGAGAAGAGTTTAGACACTAGAATAAGATAAGGAACACACCCATTATAAGGAAATCACATTAGGATTCTATTTTTTACCTGTTCCTTAAAACACTAGTGCTTAGGAAATCTATTGGAGGAAGAAGCAGTCAAGGAGAGCTTAGGGTTAGGTTTAGGGTTAGGGTTAGGTTTAGGGTACGGCTTAGGGTAAGGGATCGGGTACGGGCTCGGGTACGGCGAAGGGTACGGGTTAGGGTTAGGGAGAGTGTTCGTTTTAGGGTTAGGGCTCGGTTTAGGGTACGGGTTAGGATTAGTGTACGTGTTAGGGTTAGGGTAGTGGTTAGGGTTAGGGTACGCATTAGGGTTAGGGTAGTTATTAAACCTATTCCACTCTCTAGATACCCCTTATCACGTAAAGGTATATTATTTGGGGTCCAGCCATGGAGAAGAGTTTAGACAATACGATAAGATAAGGAACACACCCATTATAAAGAAATCACATTAGGATTCTCTTTTTAACCTGTTCCTTAAAACACTAGTGCTAAGAAAATCTATTGGAGGCAGAAGCAGTCAAGGGTAGCTTAGGGTTAGGGTTAGGGTACGGCTTAGGGTACGGGTTCGGGTACGGGTTCGGGTACGGCGCAGGGTATGTGTTAGAGTTAGGGTTAGGGTTAGTTTTAGGGTTAGGGATCGGTTTAGGGTACGGGTTAGGATTAGTGTACGTGTTAGTTTTAGGGTTAGGGTTAGTTTTAGTGTTAGGGCTCGGTTTAGGGCACGGGATAGGATTAGGGTACGTGTTAGGGATAGGGTAGTTATTAAACCTATCCCACTCTCTAGATACCCCTTAGCACGTAAAGGAATATTATTTGGGGGTCCAGCCATGGAGAAGAGTTTAGACACTAGGATAAGATAAGGAACACACCCATTATAAAGAAATCACATTAGGATTCTCTTTTTAACATGTTCCTTAAAACACTAGTGCTTAGGAAATCTATTGGAGGCAGAAGCAGTCAAGGATAACTTAGGGTTAGGGTTAGGGTTTGGGTTAGGGTATATCTTAGAGTATGGGTTCGGTTAGGGGTTCGGATACGGCGTATGGTATGGGTTAGTGTTAGGGTTAGGGTTAGTGTCAGGGTTAGGGCTCGGTTTAGGTTACAGGTTAGGAGTAGGTTACGTGTTATGGTTAGGGTACGCGTTAGGGGTAGGGTAGTTACTAAACCTATGCCACTCTCTAGATACCCCTTTTGCACGTAAAGGAATATTTTTTGGGGGTCCAGCCATGGAGAAGAGTTTAGACACTAGGATATGATAAGGAACACTCCCATTATAAAGAAATCACATTAGGATTCTCTTTTTAACCTGTTCCTTAAAACACTAGTGCTTAGGAAATCTATTGGAGGCAAAAGCAGTCAAGGGTGGCTTAGGGTTAGGGTTAGGGTTAGGGTACGGCTTAGGGTACAGGTTCGGGTACTGGTTCGGGTACGGCTTAGGGTATGGGTTAGGGTTAGGGTTAGGGTTAGATTTAGGGTTAGGGCTCAGTTTAGTTTACGGGTTAGGATTAGGGAACGTGTTAGGGTTAGGGTAGGGGTTAGGGTTAAGGTACGTGTTAGGGTTAGGGTAGTTATTAAACCTATCCCACTTTCTAGATACCCCTTAGCACGTAAAGGAATATTATTTGGGGGTCCAGCCATGGAGAAGAGTTTAGACACTAGAAAAAAATAAGGAACACACCCATTATAAAGAAATCATATTAGGATTCTCTTTTTAACCTGTTCCTTAAAAGAGTAGTGCTTAGGAAATCTACTGGAGGCAGAAGCAGTCAAGGGTAGCTTAGGCTTAGGGTTAGGGTTAAGGTACGGCTTAGGGTATGGGTACGGGTACGGGTTCGGGTACGGCGCAGGGTATGGTTTAGTGTTAGGGTTAGTGTTAGTTTTAGGGTTAGGGCTCGGTTTAGGGTACGGGTTAGGATTAGGGTACGTGTTAGGGTTAGGGTTGGTGTTTGGGTTAGGATACGCGTTAGGGTTAGGGCAGTTATTAAACCTATCCCACCTCTAAATACCCCTTAGCACGTAAAGGAATATTATTTGGGGGTCCAGCCATGGAAAAGAGTTTAGACACTAGGATAAGATAAGGAACACACCCATTATCAAGAAATCATATTAGGATTCTCTTTTTAACCTGTTCCTTAAAACACTAGTGCTTAGGAAATCTATTGGAGGCAGAAGCAGTCAAGGGTGGCTTAGGGTTAGGGTTAGGGTTAGGGTACGGCTTAGGGTACGGGTTCGGGTACTGGTTCGGGTACGGCGTAGGGTATGGGTTAGGGTTAGGGTGAGGGTTAGTTTTAGGGTTAGGGCTCAGTTTAGGTTACGGGTTAGGATTAGGGAACGTGTTAGGGTTAGGTTAGGGGTTAGGGTTAGGGTACGTGTTAGGGTTAGGGTAGTTATTAAACCTATCCCACTTCCTAGATACCCCTTAGCACGTAAAGGAATATTATTTGGGGGTCCAGCCATGGAGAAGCGTTTAGACACTAGAAAAAAATAAGGAACATACCCATTATAAAGAAATCATATTAGGATTCTCTTTTTAACCTGTTCCTTAAAAGACTAGTGCTTAGGAAATCTACTGGAGGCAGAAGAAGTCAAGGGTAGCTTAGGCTTAGGGTTAGGTTTAAGGTACGGCTTAGGGTATGGGTACGGGTACGGGTTCGGGTACGGCGCAGGGTATGGTTTAGTGTTAGGGTTAGTGTTAGTTTTAGGGTTAGGGCTCGGTTTAGGGTACGGGTTAGGATTAGGGTACGTGTTAGGGTTAGGGTTGGTGTTTGGGTTAGGATACGCGTTAGGGTTAGGGCAGTTATTAAACCTATCCCACCTCTAAACACCCCTTAGCACGTAAAGGAATATTATTTGGGGGTCCAGCCATGGAGAAGAGTTTAGACACTAGGATAAGATAAGGAACACACCCATTATCAAGAAATCACATTAGGATTCTCTTTTTAACCTGTTCCTTAAAACACTAGTGCTTAGGAAATCTATTGGAGGCAGAAGCAGTCAAGGATAGCTTAGGGTTAGGGTTAGGGTTTGGGATAGGGTTAGGGTATGGCTTAGAGTACGGGTTCTGTTAGGGGTTCGGATACGGTGTAGGGCATGGGTTAGGGTTAGTGTTAGGGTTAGGGCTCGGTTTAGGTTACGGGTTAGGATTAGGGTACGTTGTAGGGTTAGGGTAGGGGTTAGGTTTATGGTACGCGTTAGGGTTAGGGTAGTTATTAAACCTATCCCACTTTCTAGATACCCCTTAGCACGTAAAGGAATATTATTTGGGGGTCCAGCCATGGAGAAGAGTTTAGACACTAGGATAAGATAAGGAACACACCCATTATAAAGAAATCACATTAGGATTCTCTTTTTAACCTGTTCCTTAAAACACTAGTGCTTAGGAAATCTATTGGAGGCAGAAGCAGTGAAGCGTAGCTTAGGGTTAGGGTTAGGGTTAGGGTCAGGGTATGGCTTAGGGTACGGGTTCGGGTACGGCGTAGGGTATGCGTTAGGGTTAGGGTTAGGGTTAGTTTTAGGGTCAGGGCTCGGTTTAGGTTATGGGTTAGGATTAGGGTACGTGTTAGGGTTAGGGTAGGGGTTAGGGTTAGGGTACGCGTTAGGGGTACGGTAGTTACTAAACCTATCCCACTCTCTAGACACCCCTTAGCATGTAAAGGAATATTTTTTGGGGTCCAGCCATGGAGAAAAGTTTAGACACAAGGATAAGATAAGGAACACACACATTATAAAGAAATCATATTAGGATTCTCTTTTTTACCTGTTCCTTAAAACACTAGTGCTTAGGAAATCTATTGGAGGCAGAAGCAGTCAAGGGGAGCTTAGGGTTAGTGTTAGCGTTAGGGTTAGGTTTAGGGTACGGCTTAGGGTACGGGTTCGGTTACGGGTTCGGGTACGGCGTAGGGTATGGGTTAGGGTTACGGTTAGGGTTAGCTTTACGGTTAGTGCTCGATTTAGGTTACGGGTTAGGATAAGGGTACTTGTTAGGGTTAGGGTAGGGGTCAGGGTTAGGGTACGCCTTAGGGTTAGGTTAGTTATTAAACCTATCCCACTCTCTAGATACCCCTTAGTACGTAAAGGAATATTTTTTGGGGGTCCAGCCATGGAGAAGTGTTTAGACACTAGGATAAGATAAGGAACACACCCATTATAAGGAAATCACATTAGGATTCTCTTTTTTACCTGTTCCTTAAAACACTAGTGCTTAGGAAATCTATTGGAGGAAGAAACAGTCAAGGGGAGCTTAGGGTTAGGTTTAGGGTTAGGGTTAGGTTTAGGGTACGGCTTAGGGTAAGGGTTCGGGTACGAGCTCAGGTACGGCGAAGGGTATGGGTTAGGGTTAGGGTGAGGGTTAGTTTTAGGGTTAGGGCTCGGTTTAGGTTACAGGTTAGGAGTAGGTTACGTGTTATGGTTAGGGTACGCGTTAGGGGTAGGGTAGTTACTAAACCTATCCCACTCTCTAGATACCCCTTTTGCACGTAAAGGAATATTTTTTGGGGGTCCAGCCATCGAGAAGAGTGTAGACACTAGGATATGATACGGAACACTCCCATTATAAAGAAATCACATTAGGATTCTCTTTTTAACCTGTTCCTTAAAACACTAGTGCTTAGGAAATCGATTGGAGGCAGAAGCAGTCAAGGGTGGCTTCGGGTTAGGGTTAGGGTTAGGGTACGGCTTAGGGTACGGGTTCGGGTACGGCGTAGGGTATGGGTTAGGGTTAGGGTTAGGGTTAGTTTTAGGGTTAGGGCTCAGTTTAGGTTACGGGTTAGGATTAGGGTAGGGGTTAGGGTTAGGGTACGTGTTAGGGTTAGGGTAGTTATTAAACCTATCCCACTTTCTAGATACCCCTTAGCACGTAAAGGAATATTATTTGGGGGTCCAGCCATGGAGAAGAGTTTAGACACTAGAAAAAAATAAGGAACACACCCATTATAAAGAAATCATATTAGGATTCTCTTTTTAACCTGTTCCTTAAAAGACTAGTGCTTAGGAAATCTACTGGAGGCAGAAGCAGTCAAGGGTAGCTTAGGCTTAGGGTTAGGGTTAAGGTACGGCTTAGGGTATGGGTACGGGTACGGGTTCGGGTACGGCACAGGGTATGGTTTAGTGTTAGGGTTAGTGTTAGTTTTAGGGTTAGGGCTCGGTTTAGGGTACGGGTTAGGATTAGGGTACGTGTTAGGGTTAGGGTTGGTGTTTGGGTTAGGATATGCGTTAGGGTTAGGGCAGTTATTAAACCTATCCCACCTCTAAATACCCCTTAGCACGTAAAGGAATATTATTTGGGGGTCCAGCCATGGAGAAGAGTTTAGACACTAGGATAAGATAAGGAACACACCCATTATCAAGAAATCACATTAGGATTCTCTTTTTAACCTGTTCCTTAAAACACTAGTGCTTAGGAAATCGATTGGAGGCAGAAGCAGTGAAGGGTAGCTTAGGGTTAGGGTTACGGTTAGGGTCAGGGTATGGCTTAGGGTACGGGTTCGGGTACGGCGTAGGGTATGCGTTAGGGTTAGGGTTAGGGTTAGTTTTAGGGTCAGGGCTCGGTTTAGGTTATGGGTCAGGATTAGGGTACGTGTTAGGGGTAGGGTAGGGGTTAGGTTTAGGGTACGCGTTAGGGGTACGGTAGTTACTAAACCTATCCCACTCTCTAGACACCCCTTAGCATGTAAAGGAATATTTTTTTGGGGGTCCAGCCATGGAGAAAAGTTTAGACACTAGGATATGATAAGGAACACTCCCATTATAAAGAAATCACATTAGGATTCTCTTTTTAACCTGTTCCTTAAAACACTAGTGCTTAGGAAATCTATAGGAGGCAAAAGCAGTCAAGGGTGGCTTAGGGTTAGGGTTAGGGTTAGGGTACGGCTTAGGGTACGGGTTCGGGTACTGGTTCGGGTATGGCTTAGGGTATGGGTTAGGGTTAGGGTTAGGGTTAGATTTAGGGTTAGGGCTCAGTTTAGTTTACGGGTTAGGATTAGGGAACGTGTTAGGGTTAGGGTAGGGGTTAGGGTTAGGTTACGTGTTAGGGTTAGGGTAGTTATTAAACCTATCCCACTTTCTAGATACCCCTTAGCACGTAAAGGAATATTATTTGGGGTTCCAGCCATGGAGAAGAGTTTAGACACTAGAAAAAAATAAGGAACACACCCATTATAAAGAAATCATAATACGATTCTCTTTTTAACCTGTTCCTTAAAAGACTAGTGCTTAGGAAATCTACTGGAGGCAGAAGCAGTCAAGGGTAGCTTAGGCTTAGGGTTAGGGTTACGGTACGGCTTAGGGTATGGGTACGGGTACGGGTTCGGGTACGGCGCACGGTATGGGTTAGTGTTAGGGTTAGTGTTAGTTTTAGGGTTAGGGCTCGGTTAGGGTATGGGTTAGGATTAGGGTACGTGTTAGGGTTAGGGTTGGTGTTTGGGTTAGGATACGCGTTAGGGTTAGGGCAGTTATTAAACCTATCCCACCTCTAAATACCCCTTAGCACGTAAAGGAATATTATTTGGGGGTCCAGCCATGGAGAAGAGTTTAGACACTAGGATAAGATAAGGAACACACCCATTATCAAGAAATCATATTAGGATTCTCTTTTTAACCTGTTCCTTAAAACACTAGTGCTTAGGAAATCTATTGGAGGCAGAAGCAGTCAAGGGTGGCTTAGGGTTAGGGTTAGGGTTAGGGTACGGCTTAGGGTACGGGTTCGGGTACTGGTTCGGGTACGGCGTAGGGTATGGGTTAGGGTTAGGGTTAGGGTTAGTTTTAGGGTTAGGGCTTAGTTTAGGTTACGGGTTAGGATTAGGGAACGTGTTAGGGTTAGGTTAGGGGTTAGGGTTAGGGTACGTGTTAGGGTTAGGGTAGTTATTAAACCTATCCTACTTTCTAGATACCCCTTAGCACGTAAAGGAATATTATTTGGGGGTCCAGCCATGGAGAAGCGTTTAGACACTAGAAAAAAATAAGGAACATACCCATTATAAAGAAATCATATTAGGATTCTCTTTTTAACCTGTTCCTTAAAAGACTAGTGCTTAGGAAATCTACTGGAGGCAGAAGCAGTCAAGGGTAGCTTAGGCTTAGGGTTAGGGTTAAGGTACGGCTTAGGGTATGGGTACGGGTACCGGTTCGGGTACGGCGCAGGGTATGGTTTAGTGTTAGGGTTAGTGTTAGTTTTAGGGTTAGGGCTCGGTTTAGGGTACGGGTTAGGATTAGGGTACGTGTTAGGGTTAGGGTTGGTGTTTGGGTTAGGATACGCGTTAGGGTTAGGGCAGTTATTAAACCTATCCCACCTCTAAACACCCCTTAGCACGTAAAGGAATATTATTTGGGGGTCCAGCCATGGAGAAGAGTTTAGACACTAGGATAAGATAAGGAACACACCCATTATCAAGAAATCACATTAGGATTCTCTTTTTAACCTGTTCCTTAAAACACTAGTGCTTAGGAAATCTATTGGAGGCAGAAGCAGTCAAGGATAGCTTAGGGTTAGGGTTAGGGTTTGGGATAGGGTTAGGGTATGGCTTAGAGGACGGGTTCTGTTAGGGGTTCGGATACGTTGTAGGGCATGGGTTAGGGTTAGTGTTAGGGTTAGGGCTCGGTTTAGGTTACGGGTTAGGATTAGGGTACGTTGTAGGGTTAGGGTAGGGGTTAGGTTTATGGTACGCGTTAGGGTTAGGGTAGTTATTAAACCTATCCCACTTTCTAGATACCCCTTAGCACGTAAAGGAATATTATTTGGGGGTCCAGCCATGGAGAAGAGTTTAGACACTAGGATAAGATAAGGAACACACCCATTATAAAGAAATCACATTAGGATTCTCTTTTTAACCTGTTCCTTAAAACACTAGTGCTTAGGAAATCTATTGGAGGCAGAAGCAGTGAAGCGTAGCTTAGGGTTAGGGTTAGGGTTAGGGTCAGGGTATGGCTTAGGGTACGGGTTCGGGTACGGCGTAGGGTATGCGTTAGGGTTAGGGTTAGGGTTAGTTTTAGGGTCAGGGCTCGGTTTAGGTTATGGGTTAGGATTAGGGTACGTGTTAGGGTTAGGGTAGGGGTTAGGGTTAGGGTACGCGTTAGGGGTACGGTAGTTACTAAACCTATCCCACTCTCTAGACACCCCTTAGCATGTAAAGGAATATTTTTTTGGGGTCCAGCCATGGAGAAAAGTTTAGACACAAGGATAAGATAAGGAACACACACATTATAAAGAAATCATATTAGGATTCTCTTTTTTACCTGTTCCTTAAAACACTAGTGCTTAGGAAATCTATTGGAGGCAGAAGCAGTCAAGGGGAGCTTAGGGTTAGTCTTAGCGTTAGGGTTAGGTTTAGGGTACGGCTTAGGGTACGGGTTCGGTTACGGGTTCGGGTACGGCGTAGGGTATGGGTTATGGTTACGGTTAGGGTTAGCTTTACGGTTAGTGCTCGATTTAGGTTACGGGTTAGGATAAGGGTACTTGTTAGGGTTAGGGTAGGGGTCAGGGTTAGGGTACGCCTTAGGGTTAGGTTAGTTATTAAACCTATCCCACTCTCTAGATACCCCTTAGTACGTAAAGGAATATTTTTTGGGGGTCCAGCCATGGAGAAGAGTTTAGACACTAGGATAAGATAAGGAACACACCCATTATAAGGAAATCACATTAGGATTCTCTTTTTTACCTGTTTCTTAAAACACTAGTGCTTAGGAAATCTATTGGAGGAAGAAACAGTCAAGGGGAGCTTAGGGTTAGGTTTAGGGTTAGGGTTAGGTTTAGGGTACGGCTTAGGGTAAGGGTTCGGGTACGAGCTCAGGTACGGCGAAGGGTATGGGTTAGGGTTAGGGTGAGGGTTAGTTTTAGGGTTAGGGCTCGGTTTAGGTTACAGGTTAGGAGTAGGTTACGTGTTATGGTTAGGGTACGCGTTAGGGGTAGGGTAGTTACTAAACCTATCCCACTCTCTAGATACCCCTTTTGCACGTAAAGGAATATTTTTTGGGGGTCCAGCCATCGAGAAGAGTGTAGACACTAGGATATGATAAGGAACACTCCCATTATAAAGAAATCACATTAGGATTCTCTTTTTAACCTGTTCCTTAAAACACTAGTGCTTAGGAAATCGATTGGAGGCAGAAGCAGTCAAGGGTGGCTTCGGGTTAGGGTTAGGGTTAGGGTACGGCTTAGGGTACGGGTTCGGGTACGGCGTAGGGTATGGGTTAAGGTTAGGGTTAGGGTTAGTTTTAGGGTTAGGGCTCAGTTTAGGTTACGGGTTAGGATTAGGGAACGTGTTAGGGTTAGGGTAGGGGTTAGGGTTAGGGTACGTGTTAGGGTTAGGGTAGTTATTAAACCTATCCCACTTTCTAGATACCCCTTAGCACGTAAAGGAATATTATTTGGGGGTCCAGCCATGGAGAAGAGTTTAGACACTAGAAAAAAATAAGGAACACACCCATTATAAAGAAATCATATTAGGATTCTCTTTTTAACCTGTTCCTTAAAAGACTAGTGCTTAGGAAATCTACTGGAGGCAGAAGCAGTCAAGGGTAGCTTAGGCTTAGGGTTAGGGTTAAGGTACGGCTTAGGGTATGGGTACGGGTACGGGTTCGGGTACGACACAGGGTATGGTTTAGTGTTAGGGTTAGTGTTAGTTTTAGGGTTAGGGCTCAGTTTAGGGTACGGGTTAGGATTAGGGTACGTGTTAGGGTTAGGGTTGGTGTTTGGGTTAGGATACGCGTTAGGGTTAGGGCAGTTATTAAACCTATCCCACCTCTAAATACCCCTTAGCACGTAAAGGAATATTATTTGGGGGTCCAGCCATGGAGAAGAGTTTAGACACTAGGATAAGATAAGGAACACACCCATTATCAAGAAATCACATTAGGATTCTCTTTTTAACCTGTTCCTTAAAACACTAGTGCTTAGGAAATCTATTGGAGGCAGAATCAGTCAAGGATAACTTAGGGTTAGGGTTAGGGATTGGGTTAGGGTATATCTTAGAGTATGGGTTCGGGTACGGCGTAGGGTATGCGTTAGGGTTAGGGTTAGGGTTAGTTTTAGGGTCAGGGCTCGGTTTAGGTTAGGGGTCAGGATTAGGGTACGTGTTAGGGGTAGGGTAGGGGTTAGGGTTAGGGTACGCGTTAGGGGTACGGTAGTTACTAAACCTATCCCACTCTCTAGACACCCCTTAGCATGTAAAGGAATATTTTTTTGGGGGTCCAGCCATGGAGAAAAGTTTAGACACTAGGATATGATAAGGAACACTCCCATTATAAAGAAATCACATTAGGATTCTCTTTTTAACCTGTTCCTTAAAACACTAGTGCTTAGGAAATCTATAGGAGGCAAAAGCAGTCAAGGGTGGCTTAGGGTTAGGGTTAGGGTTAGGGTACGGCTTAGGGTACGGGTTCGGGTACTGGTTCGGGTACGGCTTAGGGTATGGGTTAGGGTTAGGGTTAGGGTTAGATTTAGGGTTAGGGCTCAGTTTAGTTTACGGGTTAGGATTAGGGAACGTGTTAGGGTTAGGGTAGGGGTTAGGGTTAGGGTACGTGTTAGGTTTAGGGTAGTTATTAAACCTATCCCACTTTCTAGATACCCCTTAGCACGTAAAGGAATATTATTTGGGGTTCCAGCCATGGAGAAGAGTTTAGACACTAGAAAAAAATAAGGAACACACCCATTATAAAGAAATCATATTAGGATTCTATTTTTAACCTGTTCCTTAAAAGACTAGTGCTTAGGAAATCTACTGGAGGCAGAAGCAGTCAAGGGTAGCTTAGGCTTAGGGTTAGGGTTAAGGTACGGCTTAGGGTATGGGTACGGGTACGGGTTCGGGTACGGCACAGGGTATGGGTTAGTGTTAGGGTTAGTGTTAGTTTTAGGGTTAGGGCTCGATTAGGGTATGGGTTAGGATTAGGGTACGTGTTAGGGTTAGGTTTGGTGTTTGGGTTAGGATACGCGTTAGGGTTAGGGCAGTTATTAAACCTATCCCACCTCTAAATACCCCTTAGCACGTAAAGGAATATTATTTGGGGGTCCAGCCATGGGGAAGAGTTTAGACACTAGGATAAGATAAGGAACACACCCATTATCAAGAAATCACATTAGGATTCTCTTTTTAACCTGTTCCTAAAAACACTAGTGCTTAGGAAATCTATTGGAGGCAGAAGCAGTCAAGGATAGCTTAGGGTTAGGGTTAGGGTTTGGGATAGGGTTAGGGTATGGCTTAGAGTACGGGTTGTGTTAGGGGTTCGGATACCGTGTAGGGTATGGGTTAGGGTTAGTGTTAGGGTTAGGGCTTGGTTTAGGTTACGGGTTAGGATTAGGGTACGTTGTAGGGTTAGGGTAGGGGTTAGGTTTATGGTACGCGTTAGGGTTAGGGTAGTTATTAAACCTATCCCACTTTCTAGATACCCCTTAGCACGTAAAGGAATATTATTTGGGTGTCCAGCCATGGAGAAGAGTTTAGACACTAGGATAAGATAAGGAACACACCCATTATAAAGAAATCACATTAGGATTCTCTTTTTAACCTGTTCTTTAAAACACTAGTGCTTAGGAAATCTATTGGAGGCAGAAGCAGTGAAGCGTAGCTTAGGGTTAGGGTTAGGGTTAGGGTCAGGGTATGGCTTAGGGTACGGGTTCGGGTACGGCGTAGGGTATGCGTTAGGGTTAGGGTTAGGGTTAGTTTTAGGGTCAGGGCTCGGTTTAGGTTATGGGTTAGGATTAGGGTACGTGTTAGGGTTAGGTTAGGGGTTAGGGTTAGGGTACGTGTTAGGGGTACGGTAGTTACTAAACCTATCCCACTCTCTAGACACCCCTTAGCATGTAAAGGAATATTTTTTTGGGGGTCCAGCCATGGAGAAAAGTTTAGACACAAGGATAAGATAAGGAACACACACATTATAAAGAAATCATATTAGGATTCTCTTTTTTACCTGTTCCTTAAAACACTAGTGCTTAGGAAATCTATTGGAGGCAGAAGCAGTCAAGGGTAGCTTAGGGTTAGTGTTAGCGTTAGGGTTAGGTTTAGGATACGGCTTAGGGTACGGGTTCGGTTACGGGTTCGGGTACGGCGTAGGGTATGGGTTAGGGTTACGGTTAGGGTTAGCTTTACGGTTAGTGCTCGGTTTAGGTTATGGGTTAGGATAAGGGTACTTGTTAGGGTTAGGGTAGGGGTCAGGGTTAGGGTACGCCTTAGGGTTAGGGTAGTTATTAAACCTATCCCACTCTCTAGATACCCCTTAGTACGTAAAGGAATATTATTTGGGGGTCCAGCCATGGAGAAGAGTTTAGACACTAGGATAAGATAAGGAATACACCCATTATAAGGAAATCACATTAGGATTCCCTTTTTTACCTGTTCCTTAAAACACTAGTGCTTAGGAAATCTATTGGAGGAAGAAACAGTCAAGGGGAGCTTAGGGTTAGGTTTAGGGTTAGGGTTAGGTTTAGGGTACGGCTTAGGGTAAGGGTTCGGGTACGGGCTCGTGTACGGCGAAGGGTACGGGTTAGGGTTAGGGTGAGGGTTAGTTTTAGGGTTAGGGCTCGGTTTAGGGTACGGGTTAGGATTAGTGTACGTGTTAGGGTTAGCGTAGTGGTTAGGGTTAGGGTACGCATTAGGGTTAGGGTAGTTATTAAACCTATCCCACTCTCTAGATACCCCTTATCACGTAAGGGTACATTATTTGGGGTCCAGCCATGGAGAAGAGTTTAGACACTAGGATAAGATAAGGAACACACCCATTATAAAGAAATCACATTAGGATTCTCTTTTTAACCTGTTCCTTAAAACACTAGTGCTTAGAAAATCTATTGGAGGCAGAAGCAGTCAAGGGTAGCTTAGGGTAAGGGTTAGGGTTAGGGTACGGCTTAGGGTACGGGTTCGGGTACGCGTTCGGGTACGGCGCAGGGTATGTGTTAGAGTTAGGGTTAGGGTTAGTTTTAGGGTTAGGGCTCGGTTTAGGGTACGGGTTAGGATTAGTGTACGTGTACGTGTTAGGGTTAGGGTTAGTTTTAGTGTTAGGGCTCGGTTTAGGGTACGGGTTAGGATTAGGGTACGTGTTAGGGATAGGGTAGTGGTTTGGTTAGGGTACGCGTTAGGTTTACGATAGTTATTAAACCTATCCCACTCTCTAGATACCCCTTAGCACGTAAAGGAATATTATTGGGGGTCCAGCCATGGAGAAGAGTTTAGACACTAGGATAAGATACGGAACACACCCATTATAAAGAAATCACATTAGGATTCTCTTTTTAACCTGTTCCTTAAAACACTAGTGCTTAGGAAATCTATTGGAGGCAGAAGCAGTCAAGGGTGGCTTAGGGTTAGGGTTAGGGTTAGGGTACGGCTTAGGGTACGGGTTCGGGTACGGCACACTGTATGTGTTAGAGTTAGGTTTAGGGTTAGTTTTAGGGTTAGGGCTCGGATTAGGGTACGGGTTAGGATTAGTGTACGTGTACGTGTTAGGGTTAGGGTTAGTTTTAGTGTTAGGGCTCGGTTTAGGGTACGGGTTATGATTAGGGTACGTGTTAGGGATAGGGTAGGGGTTAGGGTTAGGGTACGCGTTAGGTTTAGGGTAGTTATTAAACCTATCCCACTCTGTAGATACCCCTTAGCACGTTAAGGAATATTATTTGGGGGTCCAGCCATGGAGAAGAGTTTAGACACTAGGATAAGATAAGGAACACACCCATTATAAATAAATCACATTAGGATTCTCTTTTTAACCTGTTCCTTAAAACACTAGTGCTTAGGAAATCTATTGGAGGCAGAAGCAGTCAAGGATAACTTAGGGTTAGGGTTAGGGTTTGTTTTAGGGTATATCTTAGAGTATGGGTTCGGTTAGGGGTTCGGATACGGCGTAGGGTATGGGTTAGGGTTAGGGTTAGGGTTAGTGTTAGGGTTAGGGCTCGGTTTAGGTTACAGGTTAGGAGTAGGTTACATGTTATGGTTAGGGTACGCGTTAGGGGTAGGGTAGTTACTAAACCTATCCCACTCTCTAGATACCCCTTTTGCACGTAAAGGAATATTTTTTGGGGGTCCAGCCATCGAGAAGAGTGTAGACACTAGGATATGATAAGGAACACTCCCATTATAAAGAAATCACATTAGGATTCTCTTTTTAACCTGTTCCTTAAAACACTAGTGCTTAGAAAATCGATTGGAGGCAGAAGCAGTCAAGGGTGGCTTAGGGTTAGGGTTAGGGTTAGGGTACGGCTTAGGGTACGGGTTCGGGTACTGGTTCGGGTACGGCGTAGGGTATGGGTTAGGGTTAGGGTTAGGGTTAGTTTTAGGTTTAGGGCTCAGTTTAGGTTACGGGTTAGGATTAGGGAACGTGTTAGGGTTAGGGTAGGGGTTAGGGTTAGGGTACGTGTTAGGGTTAGGGTAGTTATTAAACCTATCCCACTTTCTAGATACCCCTTAGCACGTAAAGGAATATTATTTGGGGGTCCAGCCATGGAGAAGAGTTTAGACACTAGAAAAAAATAAGGAACACACCCATTATAAAGAAATCATATTAGGATTCTCTTTTTAACCTGTTCCTTAAAAGACTAGTGCTTAGGAAATCTACTGGAGTCAGAAGCAGTCAAGGGTAGCTTAGGCTTAGGGTTAGGGTTAAGGTACGGCTTAGGGTATGGGTACGGGTACGGGTTCGGGTACGGCACAGTGTATGGTTTAGTGTTAGGGTTAGTGTTAGTTTTAGGGTTAGGGCTCGGTTTAGGGTACGGGTTAGGATTAGGGTACGTGTTAGGGTTAGGGTTGGTGTTTGGGTTAGGATACGCGTTAGGGTTAGGGCAGTTATTAAACCTATCCCACCTCTAAATACCCCTTAGCACGTAAAGGAATATTATTTGGGGGTCCAGCCATGGAGAAGAGTTTAGACACTAGGATAAGATAAGGAACACACCCATTATCAAGAAATCACATTAGGATTCTCTTTTTAACCTGTTCCTTAAAACAGTAGTGCTTAGGAAATCGATTGGAGGCAGAAGCAGTGAAGGGTAGCTTAGGGTTAGGGTTACGGTTAGGGTCAGGGTATGGCTTAGGGTACGGGTTCGGGTACGGCGTAGGGTATGCGTTAGGGTTAGGGTTAGGGTTAGTTTTAGGGTCAGGGCTCGGTTTAGGTTATGGGTCAGGATTAGGGTACGTGTTAGGGGTAGGGTAGGGGTTAGGGTTAGGTTACGCGTTAGGGGTACGGTAGTTACTAAACCTATCCCACTCTCTAGACACCCCTTAGCATGTAAAGGAATATTTTTTTGGGGGTCCAGCCATGGAGAAAAGTTTAGACACTAGGATATGATAAGGAACACTCCCATTATCAAGAAATCACATTAGGATTCTCTTTTTAACCTGTTCCTTAAAACACTAGTGCTTAGGAAATCTATTGGAGGCAGAAGCAGTCAAGGATAGCTTAGGGTTAGGGTTAGGGTTTGGGATAGGGTAAGGGTATGGCTTAGAGTACGGGTTGTGTTAGGGGTTCGGATACGGTGTAGGGTATGGGTTAGGGTTAGTGTTAGGGTTAGGGCTCGGTTTAGGTTACGGGTTAGGATTAGGGTACGTTGTAGGGTTAGGGTAGGGGTTAGGTTTATGGTACGCGTTAGGGTTAGGGTAGTTATTAAACCTATCCCACTTTCTAGATACCCCTTAGCACGTAAAGGAATATTATTTGGGGGTCCAGCCATGGAAAAGAGTTTAGACACTAGGATAAGATAAGGAACACACCCATTATAAAGAAATCACATTAGGATTCTCTTTTTAACCTGTTCTTTAAAACACTAGTGCTTAGGAAATCTATTGGAGGCAGAAGCAGTGAAGCGTAGCTTAGGGTTAGGGTTAGGGTTAGGGTCAGGGTATGGCTTAGGGTACGGGTTCGGGTACGGCGTAGGGTATGCGTTATGGTTAGGGTTAGGGTTAGTTTTAGGGTCAGGGCTCGGTTTAGGTTATGGGTTAGGATTAGGGTACGTGTAGGGTTAGGGTAGGGGTTAGGGTTAGGGTACGAGTTAGGGGTACGGTAGTTACTAAACCTATCCCACTCTCTAGACACCCCTTAGCATGTAAAGGAATATTTTTTTGGGGGTCCAGCCATGGAGAAAAGTTTAGACACAAGGATAAGGTAAGGAACACACACATTATAAAGAAATCAAATTAGGATTCTCTTTTTTACCTGTTTCTTAAAACACTAGTGCTTAGGAAATCTATTGGAGGCAGAAGCAGTCAAGGGTAGCTTAGGGTTAGTGTTAGCGTTAGGGTTAGGTTTAGGATACGGCTTAGGGTACGGGTTCGGTTACGGGTTCGGGTACGGCGTAGGGTATGGGTTAGAGTTACGGTTAGGGTTAGCTTTACGGTTAGTGCTCGGTTTAGGTTACGGGTTAGGATAAGGGTACTTGTTAGGGTTAGGGTAGGGGTCAGGGTTAGGGTACGCCTTAGGGTTAGGGTAGTTATTAAACCTATCCCACTCTCTAGATACCCCTTAGTATGTAAAGGAATATTATTTGGGGGTCCAGCCATAGAGAAGAGTTTAGACACTAGGATAAGATAAGGAATACACCCATTATAAGGAAATCACATTAGGATTCTCTTTTTTACCTGTTCCTTAAAACACTAGTGCTTAGGAAATCTATTGGAGGAAGAAACAGTCAAGGGGAGCTTAGGGTTAGGTTTAGGGTTAGGGTTAGGTTTAGGGTACGGCTTAGGGTAAGGGTTCGGGTACGGGCTCGGGTACGGCGAAGGGTATGGGTTAGGGTTAGGGTGAGGGTTAGTTTTAGGGTTAGGGCTCGGTTTAGGGTACGGGTTAGTATTAGTGTACGTGTTAGTGTTAGCGTAGTGGTTAGGGTTAGGGTACGCATTAGGGTTAGGGTAGTTATTAAACCTATCCCACTCTCTGGATACCCCTTATCACGTAAGGGTACATTATTTGGGGTCCAGCCATGGAGAAGAGTTTAGACACTAGGATAAATAAGGAACACACCCATTATAAAGAAATCACATTAGGATTCTCTTTTTAACCTGTTCCTTAAAACACTAGTGTTTAGAAAATCTATTGGAGGCAGAAGCAGTCAAGGGTAGCATAGGGTAAGTGTTAGGGTTAGGGTACGGCTTAGGGTACGGGTTCGGGTACGGGTTCGGGTACGGCGCAGGGTATGTGTTAGAGTTAGGGTTAGGGTTAGTTTTAGGGTTAGGGCTCGGTTTAGGGTACGGGTTAGGATTAGTGTACGTGTACGTGTTATGGTTAGGGTTAGTTTTAGTGTTAGGGCTCGGTTTAGGGTACGGGTTAGGATTAGGGTAAGTGTTAGGGATAGGGTAGTGGTTTGGTTAGGGTACGCGTTAGGTTTACGGTAGTTATTAAACCTATCCCACTCTCTAGATACCCCTTAGCACGTAAAGGAATATTATTGGGGGTCCAGCCATGGAGAAGAGTTTAGACACTAGGATAAGATAAGGAACACACCCATTATAAAGAAATCACATTAGGATTCTCTTTTTAACCTGTTCCTTAAAACACTAGTGCTTAGGAAATCTATTGGAGGCAGAAGCAGTCAAGGGTGGCTTAGGGTTAGGGTTAGGGATAGGGTACGGCTTAGAGTACGGGTTCGGGTACGGGTTTGGGTACGGCACAGTGTATGTGTTAGAGTTAGGTTTAGGGTTAGTTTTAGGGTTAGGGCTCGGATTAGGGTACGGGTTAGGATTAGTGTACGTGTACGTGTTAGGGTTAGGGTTAGTTTTAGTGTTAGGGCTCGGTTTAGGGTACGGGTTAGGATTAGGGTAAGTGTTAGGGATAGGGTAGTGGTTTGGTTAGGGTACGCGTTAGGTTTACGGTAGTTATTAAACCTATCCCACTCTCTAGATACCCCTTAGCCCGTTAAGGAATATTATTTGGGGGTCCAGCCATGGAGAAGAGTTTAGACACTAGGAGAAGATAAGGAACACACCCATTATAAATAAATCACATTAGGATTCTCTTTTTAACCTGTTCCTTAAAACACTAGTGCTTAGGAAATCTATTGGAGGCAGAAGCAGTCAAGGATAACTTAGGGTTAGGGTTAGGGTTTGGTTTAGGGTATATCTTAGAGTATGGGTTCGGTTAGGGGTTCGGATACGGTGTAGGGTATGGGTTAGGGTTAGGGCTAGGGTTAGTGTTAGGGTTAGGGCTCGGTTTAGGTTACAGGTTAGGAGTAGGTTACGTGTTATGGTTAGGGTATGCGTTAGGGGTAGGGTACTTACTAAACCTATCCCACTCTCTAGATACCCCTTTTTCACGTAAAGGAATATTTTTTGGGGGTCCAGCCATCGAGAAGAGTGTAGACACTAGGATATGATAAGGAACACTCCCATTATAAAGAAATCACATTAGGATTCTCTTTTTAACCTGTTCCTTAAAACACTAGTGCTTAGGAAATCTATTGGAGGCAGAAGCAGTCAAGGGTGGCTTAGGGTTAGGGTTAGGGTTAGGGTACGGCTTAGGGTACGGGTTCGGGTACTGGTTCGGGTACGGCGTAGGGTATGGGTTAGGGTTAGGGTTAGGGTTAGTTTTAGGGTTAGGGCTCAGTTTAGGTTATGGGTTAGGATTAGGGAACGTGTTAGGGTTAGGGTAGGGGTTAGGGTTAGGGTACGTGTTAGGGTTAGGGTAGTTATTAAACCTATCCCACTTTCTAGATACCCCTTAGCATGTAAAGGAATATTATTTGGGGGTCCAGCCATGGAGAAGAGTTTAGACACTAGAAAAAAATAAGGAACACACCCATTATAAAGAAATCATATTAGGATTCTCTTTTTAACCTGTTCCTTAAAAGACTAGTGCTTAGGAAATCTACTGGAGGCAGAAGCAGTCAAGGGTAGCTTAGGCTTAGGGTTAGGGTTAAGGTACGGCTTAGGGTATGGGTACGGGTACGGGTTCGGGTACGGCGCAGGGTATGGTTTAGTGTTAGGGTTAGTGTTAGTTTTAGGGTTAGGGCTCGGTTTAGGGTACGGGTTAGGATTAGGGTACGTGTTAGGGTTAGGGTTGGTGTTTGGGTTAGGATACGCGTTAGGGTTAGGGCAGTTATTAAACCTATCCCACCTCTAAATACCCCTTAGCACGTAAAGGAATATTATTTGGGGGTCCAGCCATGGAGAAGAGTTTAATCACTAGGATAAGATAAGGAACACACCCATTATCAAGAAATCACATTAGGATTCTCTTTTTAACCTGTTCCTTAAAACACTAGTGCTTAGGAAATCTATTGGAGGCAGAAGCAGTGAAGGGTAGCTTAGGGTTAGTGTTAGGGTTAGGGTCAGGGTATGGCTTAGGGTACGTGTTCGGGAACGGAGTAGGGTATGCGTTAGGGTTAGGGTTAGGGTTAGTTTTAGGGTCAGGGTTCGGTTTAGGTTATGGGTCAGGATTAGGGTACGTGTTAGGGTTAGGGTAGGGGTTAGGGTTAGGGTACGCGTTAGGGGTACGGTAGTTACTAAACCTATCCCACTCTCTAGACACCCCTTAGCATGTAAAGGAATATTTTTTTGGGGGTCCAGCCATGGAGAAAAGTTTAGACACTAGGATAAGATAAGGAACACACACATTATAAAGAAATCATATTAGGATTCTCTTTTTTACCTGTTCCTTAAAACACTAGTGCTTAGGAAATCTATTGGAGGCAGAAGCAGTCAAGGGTAGCTTAGGGTTAGTGTTAGCGTTAGGGTTAGGGTTAGGGTACGGCTTAGGGTACGGGTTCGGTTACGGGTTCGGGTACGGCGTAGGGTATGGGTTAGGGTTACGGTTAGGGTTAGCTTTACGGTTAGTGTTCGGTTTAGGTTACGGGTTAGGATTAGGGTACTTGTTAGGGTTAGGGTAGGGGTCAGGGTTAGGGTACGCCTTAGGGTTAGGGTAGTTATTAAACCTATCCCAGTTTCTAGATACCCCTTAGCACGTAAAGGAATATTATTTGGGGTCCAGCCATGGAGAAGAGTTTAGACACTAGAAAAAAATAAGGAACACACCCATTATAAAGAAATCATATTAGGATTCTCTTTTTAACCTGTTCCTTAAAAGACTAGTGCTTAGGAAATCTACTGGAGGCAGAAGCAGTCAAGGGTAGCTTAGGCTTAGGGTTAGGGTTAAGGTACGGCTTAGGGTATGGGTACGGGTACGGGTTCGGGTACGGCGCAGGGTATGGTTTAGTGTTAGGGTTAGTGTTAGTTTTAGGGTTAGGGCTCGGTTTAGGGTACGGGTTAGGATTAGGGTACGTGTTAGGGTTAGGGTTGGTGTTTGGGTTAGGATACGCGTTAGGGTTAGGGCAGTTATTAAACCTATCCCACCTCTAAATACCCCTTAGCACGTAAAGGAATATTATTTGGGGGTCCAGCCATGGAGAAGAGTTTAGACACTAGGATAAGATAAGGAACACACCCATTATCAAGAAATCACATTAGGATTCTCTTTTTAACCTGTTCCTTAAAACACTAGTGCTTAGGAAATCTATTGGAGGCAGAAGCAGTCAAGGATAGCTTAGGGTTAGGGTTAGGGTTTGGGATAGGGTTAGGGTATGGCTTAGAGTACGGATTCTGTTAGGGGTTCGGATACGGTGTAGGGTATGGGTTAGGGTTAGTGTTAGGGTTAGGGCTCGGTTTAGGTTACGGGTTAGGATTAGGGTACGTTGTAGGGTTAGGGTAGGGGTTAGGTTTATGGTACGCGTTAGGGTTAGGGTAGTTATTAAACCTATCCCACTTTCTAGATACCCCTTAGCACGTAAAGGAATATTATTTGGGGGTCCAGCCATGGAGAAGAGTTTAGACACTAGGATAAGATAAGGAACACACCCATTATCAAGAAATCACATTAGGATTCTCTTTTTAACCTGTTCCTTAAAACATTAGTGCTTAGGAAATCTATTGGAGGCAGAAGCAGTCAAGGATAGGTTAGGGTTAGGGTTAGAGTTTGGGTTAGGGTTAGGGTATGGCTTAGAGTACGGGTTCTGTTAGGGGTTCAGATACGGTGTAGGGTATGGGTTAGGGTTAGGGTTAGGGTTAGTGTTAGGGTTAGGGCTCGGTTTAGGTTACGGGTTAGGATTAGGGTACGTTGTAAGGTTAGGGTAGGGGTTAGGTTTAGGGTACGCGTTAGGGTTAGGGTAGTTATGAAACCTATCCCACTTTCTAGATACCCCTTAGCACGTAAAGGAATATTATTTGGGGGTCCAGCCATGGAGAAGAGTTTAGACACTAGGATAAGATAAGGAACACACCCATTATAAAGAAATCACATTAGGATTCTCTTTTTAACCTGTTCCTTAAAACACTAGTGCTTAGGAAATCTATTGGAGGCAGAAGCAGTGAAGGGTAGCTTAGGGTTAGGGTTAGGGTTAGGGTCAGGGTATGGCTTAGGGTACGGGTTCGGGTACGGCCTAGGGTATGCGTTAGGGTTAGGGTTAGGGTTAGTTTTAGGGTCAGGGCTCGGTTTAGGTTATGGGTTAGGATTAGGGTACGTGTTAGGGTTAGGGTAGGGGTTAGGGTTAGGGTACGCGTTAGGGGTACGGTAGTTACTAAACCTATCCCACTCTCTAGATACCCCTTAGCATGTAAAGGAATAGTTTTTTGGGGGTCCAGACATGGAGAAAAGTTTAGACACTAGGATAAGATAAGGAACACACACATTATAAAGAAATCATATTAGGATTCTCTTTTTTACCTGTTCCTTAAAACACTAGTGGTTAGGAAATCTATTGGAGGCAGAAGCAGTCAAGGGTAGCTTAGTGTTAGTGTTAGCGTTAGGGTTAGGGTTAGGGTACGGCTTAGGGTACGGGTTCGGTTACGGGTTCGGGTACGGCGTAGGGTATGGGTTAGGGTTACGGTTAGGGTTAGCTTTACGGTTAGTGTTCGGTTTAGGTTACGGGTTAGGATTAGGGTACTTATTAGGGTTAGGGTAGGGGTCAGGGTTAGGGTACGCCTTAGGGTTAGGGTAGTTATTAAACCTATCCCACTCTCTAGATACCCCTTAGTACGTAAAGGAATATTATTTGGGGGTCCAGCCATGGAGAAGAGTTTAGACACTAGGATAAGATAAGGAACACACCCATTATAAGGAAATCACATTAGGATTCTATTTTTTACCTGTTCCTTAAAACACTAGTGCTTAGGAAATCTATTGGAGGAAGAAGCAGTCAAGGGGAGCTTAGGGTTAGGTTTAGGGTTAGGGTTAGGTTTAGGGTACGGCTTAGGGTAAGGGTTCGGGTACGGGCTCGGGTACGGCGAAGGGTACGGGTTAGGGTTAGGGTGAGTGTTCGTTTTAGGGTTAGGGCTCGGTTTAGGGTACGCGTTAGGATTAGTGTACGTGTTAGGGTTAGGGTAGTGGTTAGGGTTAGGGTACGCATTAGGGTTAGGGTAGTTATTAAACCTATCCCACTCTCTAGATACCCCTTATCACGTAAAGGTATATTATTTGGGGTCCAGCCATGGAGAAGAGTTTAGACAATACGATAAGATAAGGAACACACCCATTATAAAGAAATCACATTAGGATTCTCTTTTTAACCTGTTCCTTAAAACACTAGTGCTTAGAAAATCTATTGGAGGCAGAAGCAGTCAAGAGTAGCTTAGGGTTAGGGTTAGGGTACGGCTTAGGGTACGGGTTCGGGTACGGGTTCGGGTACGGCGCAGGGTATGTGTTAGAGTTAGGGTTAGGGTTAGTTTTAGGGTTAGGGCTCGGTTTAGGGTACGGGTTAGGATTAGTGTACGTGTTAGTTTTAGGGTTAGGGTTAGTTTTAGTGTTAGGGCTCGGTTTAGGGTACGGGTTAGGATTAGGGTACGTGTTAGGGATAGGGTAGTTATTAAACCTATCCCACTCTCTAGATACCCCTTAGCACGTAAAGGAATATTATTTGGGGGTCCAGCCATGGAGAAGAGTTTAGACACTAGGATAAGATAAGGAACACACCCATTATAAAGAAATCACATTAGGATTCTCTTTTTAACCTGTTCCTTAAAACACTAGTGCTTAGGAAATCTATTGGAGGCAGAAGCAGTCAAGGATAACTTAGGGTTAGGGTTAGGGTTTGGGTTAGGGTATATCTTAGAGTATGGGTTCGGTTAGGGGTTCGGATCCGGCGTAGGGTATGGTTTAGGGTTAGGGTTAGGGTTAGTGTTAGGGTTAGGGCTCGGTTTAGGTTACAGGTTAGGAGTAGGTTACGTGTTATGGTTAGGGTACGCGTTAGGGGTAGGGTAGTTACTAAACCTATCCCACTCTCTAGATACCCCTTTTGCACGTAAAGGAATATTTTTTGGGGGTCCAGCCATGGAGAAGAGTTTAGACACTAGGATATGATAAGGAACACTCCCATTATAAAGAAATCACATTAGGATTCTCTTTTTAACCTGTTCCTTAAAACACTAGTGCTTAGGAAATCTATTGGAGGCAAAAGCAGTCAAGGGTGGCTTAGGGTTAGGGTTAGGGTTAGGGTACGGCTTAGGGTACGGGTTCAGGTACTGGTTCGGGTACGGCTTAGGGTATGGGTTAGGGTTAGGGTTAGGGTTAGATTTAGGGTTAGGGCTCAGTTTAGTTTACGGGTTAGGATTAGGGAACGTGTTAGGGTTAGGGTAGGGGTTAGGGTTAGGGTACGTGTTAGGGTTAGGGTAGTTATTAAACCTATCCCACTTTCTAGATACCCCTTAGCACGTAAAGGAATATTATTTGGGGGTCCAGCCATGGAGAAGAGTTTAGACACTAGAAAAAAATAAGGAACACACCCATTATAAAGAAATCATATTAGGATTCTCTTTTTAACCTGTTCCTTAAAAGACTAGTGCTTAGGAAATCTACTGGAGGCAGAAGCAGTCAAGGGTAGCTTAGGCTTAGGGTTAGGGTTAAGGTACGGCTTAGGGTATGGGTACGGGTACGGGTTCGGGTACGGCGCAGGGTATGGGTTAGTGTTAGGGTTAGTGTTAGTTTTAGGGTTAGGGCTCGGTTAGGGTATGGGTTAGGATTAGGGTACGTGTTAGGGTTAGGGTTGGTGTTTGGGTTAGGATACGCGTTAGGGTTAGGGCAGTTATTAAACCTATCCCACCTCTAAATACCCCTTAGCACGTAAAGGAATATTATTTGGGGGTCCAGCCATGGAGAAGAGTTTAATCACTAGGATAAGATAAGGAACACACCCATTATCAAGAAATCACATTAGGATTCTCTTTTTAACCTGTTCCTTAAAACACTAGTGCTTAGGAAATCTATTGGAGGCAGAAGCAGTGAAGGGTAGCTTAGGGTTAGGGTTAGGGTTAGGGTCAGGGTATGGCTTAGGGTACGGGTTCGGGTACGGCGTAGGGTATGCGTTAGGGTTAGGGTTAGGGTTAGTTTTAGGGTCAGGGCTCGGTTTAGGTTATGGGTCAGGATTAGGGTACGTGTTAGGGTTAGGGTAGGGGTTAGGGTTAGGGTACGCGTTAGGGGTACGGTAGTTACTAAACCTATCCCACTCTCTAGACACCCCTTAGCATGTAAAGGAATATTTTTTGGGGGGTCCAGACATGGAGAAAAGTTTAGACACTAGGATAAGATAAGGAACACACACATTATAAAGAAATCATATTAGGATTCTCTTTTTTACCTGTTCCTTAAAACACTAGTGCTTAGGAAATCTATTGGAGGCAGAAGCAGTCAAGGGTAGCTTAGGGTTAGTGTTAGCGTTAGGGTTAGGGTTAGGGTACGGCTTAGGGTACGGGTTCGGTTACGGGTTCGGGTACGGCGTAGGGTATGGGTTAGGGTTACGGTTAGGGTTAGCTTTACGGTTAGTGTTCGGTTTAGGTTACGGGTTAGGATTAGGGTACTTGTTAGGGTTAGGGTAGGGGTCAGGGTTAGGGTACGCCTTAGGGTTAGGGTAGTTATTAAACCTATCCCACTCTCTAGATACCCCTTAGTACGTAAAGGAATATTATTTGGGGGTCCAGCCATGGAGAAGAGTTTAGACACTAGGATAAGATAAGGAACACACCCATTATAAGGAAATCACATTAGGATTCTATTTTTTACCTGTCCTTAAAACACTAGTGCTTAGGAAATCTATTGGAGGAAGAAGCAGTCAAGGGGAGCTTAGGGTTAGGTTTAGGGTTAGGGTTAGGTTTAGGTTACGGCTTAGGGTAAGGGATCGGGTACGGGCTCGGGTACGGCGAAGGGTACGGGTTAGGGTTAGGGTGAGTGTTCGTTTTAGGGTTAGGGCTCGGTTTAGGGTACGGGTTAGGATTAGTGTACGTGTTAGGGTTAGGGTAGTGGTTAGGGTTAGGGTACGCATTAGGGTTAGGGTAGTTATTAAACCTATCCCACTCTCTAGATACCCCTTATCACGTAAAGGTATATTATTTGGGGTCCAGCCATGGAGAAGAGTTTAGACAATACGATAAGATAAGGAACACACCCATTATAAAGAAATCACATTAGGATTCTCTTTTTAACCTGTTCCTTAAAACACTAGTGCTTAGAAAATCTATTGGAGGCAGAAGCAGTCAAGGGTAGCTTAGGGTTAGGGTTAGGGTTAGGGTACGGCTTAGGGTACGGGTTCGGGTACGGGTTCGGGTACGGCGCAGGGTATGTGTTAGAGTTAGGGTTAGGGTTAGTTTTAGGGTTAGGGCTCGGTTTAGGGTACGGGTTTGGATTAGTGTACGTGTTAGTTTTAGGGTTAGGGTTAGTTTTAGTGTTAGGGCTCGGTTTAGGGCACGGGTTAGGATTAGGGTACGTGTTAGGGATAGGGTAGTTATTAAACCTATCCCACTCTGTAGATACCCCTTAGCACGTAAAGGAATATTATTTGGGGGTCCAGCCATGGAGAAGAGTTTAGACACTAGGATAAGATAAGGAACACTCCCATTATAAAGAAATCACATTAGGATTCTCTTTTTAACCTGTTCCTTAAAACACTAGTGCTTAGGAAATATATTGGAGGCAGAAGCAGTCAAGGATAACTTAGGGTTAGGGTTAGGGTTTGGGTTAGGGTATATCTTAGAGTATGGGTTCGGTTAGGGGTTCGGATACGGCGTAGGGTATGGGTTAGTGTTAGGGTTAGGGTTAGTGTCAGGGTTAGGGCTCGGTTTAGGTTACAGGATAGGAGTAGGTTACGTGTTATGGTTAGGGTACGCGTTAGGGGTAGGGTAGTTACTAAACCTATCCCACTCTCTAGATACCCCTTTTACACGTAAAGGAATATTTTTTGGGGGTCCAGCCATGGAGAAGAGTTTAGACACTAGGATATGATAAGGAACACTCCCATTATAAAGAAATCACATTAGGATTCTCTTTTTAACCTGTTCCTTAAAACACTAGTGCTTAGGAAATCTATTGGAGGCAAAAGCAGTCAAGGGTGGCTTAGGGTTAGGGTTAGGGTTAGGGTACGGCTTAGGGTACGGGTTCGGGTACTGGTTCGGGTACGGCTTAGGGTATGGGTTAGGGTTAGGGTTAGGGTTAGTTTTAGGGTTAGGGCTCAATTTAGGTTACGGGTTAGGATTAGGGAACGTGTTAGGGTTAGGGTAGGGGTTAGGGTTAGGGTACGTGTTAGGGTTAGGGTAGTTATTAAACCTATCCCACTTTCTAGATACCCCTTAGCACGTAAAGGAATATTATTTGGGGGTCCAGCCATGGAGAAGAGTTTAGACACTAGAGAAAAATAAGGAACACACCCATTATAAAGAAATCATATTAGGATTCTCTTTTTAACCTGTTCCTTAAAAGACTAGTGCTTAGGAAATCTACTGGAGGCAGAAGCAGTCAAGGGTAGCTTAGGCTTAGGGTTAGGGTTAAGGTACGGCTTAGGGTATGGGTACGGGTACGGGTTCGGGTACGGCGCAGGGTATGGTTTAGTGTTAGGGTTAGTGTTAGTTTTAGGGTTAGGGCTCGGTTTAGGGTACGGGTTAGGATTAGGGTACGTGTTAGGGTTAGGGTTGGTGTTTGGGTTAGGATACGCGTTAGGGTTAGGGCAGTTATTAAACCTATCCCACCTCTAAATACCCCTTAGCACGTAAAGGAATATTATTTGGGGGTCCAGCCATGGAGAAGAGTTTAGACACTAGGATAAGATAAGGAACACACCCATTATCAAGAAATCACATTAGGATTCTCTTTTTAACCTGTTCCTTAAAACACTAGTGCTTAGGAAATCTATTGGAGGCAGAAGCAGTGAAGGGTAGCTTAGGGTTAGGGTTAGGGTTAGGGTCAGGGTATGGCTTAGGGTACGGGTTCGGGTACGGCGTAGGGTATGCGTTAGGGTTAGGGTTAGGGTTAGTTTTAGGGTCAGGGCTCGGTTTAGGTTAGGGGTCAGGATTAGGGTACGTGTTAGGGTTAGGGTAGGGGTTAGGGTTAGGGTACGCGTTAGGGGTACGGTAGTTACTAAACTTATCCCACTCTCTAGACACCCCTTAGCATGTAAAGGAATATTCTTTTGGGGGTCCAGCCATGGAGAAAAGTTTAGACACTAGGATAAGATAAGGAACACACACATTATAAAGAAATCATATTAGGATTCTCTTTTTTACCTGTTCCTTAAAACACTAGTGCTTAGGAAATCTATTGGAGGCAGAAGCAGTCAAGGGTAGCTTAGGGTTAGTGTTAGCGTTAGGGTTAGGGTTAGGGTACGGCTTAGGGTACGGGTTCGGTTACGGGTTCGGGTACGGCGTTGGGTATGGGTTAGGCTTACGGTTAGGGTTAGCTTTACGGTTAGTGTTCGGTTTAGGTTACGGGTTAGGATTAGGGTACTTGTTAGGGTTAGGGTAGGGGTCAGGGTTAGGGTACGCCTTAGGGTTAGGGTAGTTATTAAACCTATCCCACTCTCTAGATACCCCTTAGTACGTAAAGGAATATTATTTGGGGGTCCAGCCATGGAGAAGAGTTTAGACACTAGAATAAGATAAGGAACACACCCATTATAAGGAAATCACATTAGGATTCTATTTTTTACCTGTTCCTTAAAACACTAGTGCTTAGGAAATCTATTGGAGGAAGAAGCAGTCAAGGAGAGCTTAGGGTTAGGTTTAGGGTTAGGGTTAGGTTTAGGGTACGGCTTAGGGTAAGGGATCGGGTACGGGCTCGGGTACGGCGAAGGGTACGGGTTAGGGTTAGGGAGAGTGTTCGTTTTAGGGTTAGGGCTCGGTTTAGGGTACGGGTTAGGATTAGTGTACGTGTTAGGGTTAGGGTAGTGGTTAGGGTTAGGGTACGCATTAGGGTTAGGGTAGTTATTAAACCTATTCCACTCTCTAGATACCCCTTATCACGTAAAGGTATATTATTTGGGGTCCAGCCATGGAGAAGAGTTTAGACAATACGATAAGATAAGGAACACACCCATTATAAAGAAATCACATTAGGATTCTCTTTTTAACCTGTTCCTTAAAACACTAGTGCTAAGAAAATCTATTGGAGGCAGAAGCAGTCAAGGGTAGCTTAGGGTTAGGGTTAGGGTACGGCTTAGGGTACGGGTTCGGGTACGGGTTCGGGTACGGCGCAGGGTATGTGTTAGAGTTAGGGTTAGGGTTAGTTTTAGGGTTAGGGATCGGTTTAGGGTACGGGTTAGGATTAGTGTACGTGTTAGTTTTAGGGTTAGGGTTAGTTTTAGTGTTAGGGCTCGGTTTAGGGCACGGGATAGGATTAGGGTACGTGTTAGGGATAGGGTAGTTATTAAACCTATCCCACTCTCTAGATACCCCTTAGCACGTAAAGGAATATTATTTGGGGGTCCAGCCATGGAGAAGAGTTTAGACACTAGGATAAGATAAGGAACACACCCATTATAAAGAAATCACATTAGGATTCTCTTTTTAACATGTTCCTTAAAACACTAGTGCTTAGGAAATCTATTGGAGGCAGAAGCAGTCAAGGATAACTTAGGGTTAGGGTTAGGGTTTGGGTTAGGGTATATCTTAGAGTATGGGTTCGGTTAGGGGTTCGGATACGGCGTATGGTATGGGTTAGTGTTAGGGTTAGGGTTAGTGTCAGGGTTAGGGCTCGGTTTAGGTTACAGGTTAGGAGTAGGTTACGTGTTATGGTTAGGGTACGCGTTAGGGGTAGGGTAGTTACTAAACCTATGCCACTCTCTAGATACCCCTTTTGCACGTAAAGGAATATTTTTTGGGGGTCCAGCCATGGAGAAGAGTTTAGACACTAGGATATGATAAGGAACACTCCCATTATAAAGAAATCACATTAGGATTCTCTTTTTAACCTGTTCCTTAAAACACTAGTGCTTAGGAAATCTATTGGAGGCAAAAGCAGTCAAGGGTGGCTTAGGGTTAGGGTTAGGGTTAGGGTACGGCTTAGGGTACAGGTTCGGGTACTGGTTCGGGTACGGCTTAGGGTATGGGTTAGGGTTAGGGTTAGGGTTAGATTTAGGGTTAGGGCTCAGTTTAGTTTACGGGTTAGGATTAGGGAACGTGTTAGGGTTAGGGTAGGGGTTAGGGTTAAGGTACGTGTTAGGGTTAGGGTAGTTATTAAACCTATCCCACTTTCTAGATACCCCTTAGCACGTAAAGGAATATTATTTGGGGGTCCAGCCATGGAGAAGAGTTTAGACACTAGAAAAAAATAAGGAACACACCCATTATAAAGAAATCATATTAGGATTCTCTTTTTAACCTGTTCCTTAAAAGAGTAGTGCTTAGGAAATCTACTGGAGGCAGAAGCAGTCAAGGGTAGCTTAGGCTTAGGGTTAGGGTTAAGGTACGGCTTAGGGTATGGGTACGGGTACGGGTTCGGGTACGGCGCAGGGTATGGTTTAGTGTTAGGGTTAGTGTTAGTTTTAGGGTTAGGGCTCGGTTTAGGGTACGGGTTAGGATTAGGGTACGTGTTAGGGTTAGGGTTGGTGTTTGGGTTAGGATACGCGTTAGGGTTAGGGCAGTTATTAAACCTATCCCACCTCTAAATACCCCTTAGCACGTAAAGGAATATTATTTGGGGGTCCAGCCATGGAAAAGAGTTTAGACACTAGGATAAGATAAGGAACACACCCATTATCAAGAAATCATATTAGGATTCTCTTTTTAACCTGTTCCTTAAAACACTAGTGCTTAGGAAATCTATTGGAGGCAGAAGCAGTCAAGGGTGGCTTAGGGTTAGTGTTAGGGTTAGGGTACAGCTTAGGGTACGGGTTCGGGTACTGGTTCGGGTACGGCGTAGGGTATGGGTTAGGGTTAGGGTGAGGGTTAGTTTTAGGGTTAGGGCTCAGTTTAGGTTACGGGTTAGGATTAGGGAACGTGTTAGGGTTAGGTTAGGGGTTAGGGTTAGGGTACGTGTTAGGGTTAGGGTAGTTATTAAACCTATCCCACTTCCTAGATACCCCTTAGCACGTAAAGGAATATTATTTGGGGGTCCAGCCATGGAGAAGCGTTTAGACACTAGAAAAAAATAAGGAACATACCCATTATAAAGAAATCATATTAGGATTCTCTTTTTAACCTGTTCCTTAAAAGACTAGTGCTTAGGAAATCTACTGGAGGCAGAAGAAGTCAAGGGTAGCTTAGGCTTAGGGTTAGGTTTAAGGTACGGCTTAGGGTATGGGTACGGGTACGGGTTCGGGTACGGCGCAGGGTATGGTTTAGTGTTAGGGTTAGTGTTAGTTTTAGGGTTAGGGCTCGGTTTAGGGTACGGGTTAGGATTAGGGTACGTGTTAGGGTTAGGGTTGGTGTTTGGGTTAGGATACGCGTTAGGGTTAGGGCAGTTATTAAACCTATCCCACCTCTAAACACCCCTTAGCACGTAAAGGAATATTATTTGGGGGTCCAGCCATGGAGAAGAGTTTAGACACTAGGATAAGGTAAGGAACACACCCATTATCAAGAAATCACATTAGGATTCTCTTTTTAACCTGTTCCTTAAAACACTAGTGCTTAGGAAATCTATTGGAGGCAGAAGCAGTCAAGGATAGCTTAGGGTTAGGGTTAGGGTTTGGGATAGGGTTAGGGTATGGCTTAGAGTACGGGTTCTGTTAGGGGTTCGGATACGGTGTAGGGCATGGGTTAGGGTTAGTGTTAGGGTTAGGGCTCGGTTTAGGTTACGGGTTAGGATTAGGGTACGTTGTAGGGTTAGGGTAGGGGTTAGGTTTATGGTACGCGTTAGGGTTAGGGTAGTTATTAAACCTATCCCACTTTCTAGATACCCCTTAGCACGTAAAGGAATATTATTTGGGGGTCCAGCCATGGAGAAGAGTTTAGACACTAGGATAAGATAAGGAACACACCCATTATAAAGAAATCACATTAGGATTCTCTTTTTAACCTGTTCCTTAAAACACTAGTGCTTAGGAAATCTATTGGAGGCAGAAGCAGTGAAGCGTAGCTTAGGGTTAGGGTTAGGGTTAGGGTCAGGGTATGGCTTAGGGTACGGGTTCGGGTACGGCGTAGGGTATGCGTTAGGGTTAGGGTTAGGGTTAGTTTTAGGGTCAGGGCTCGGTTTAGGTTATGGGTTAGGATTAGGGTACGTGTTAGGGTTAGGGTAGGGGTTAGGGTTAGGGTACGCGTTAGGGGTACGGTAGTTACTAAACCTATCCCACTCTCTAGACACCCCTTAGCATGTAAAGGAATATTTTTTTGGGGTCCAGCCATGGAGAAAAGTTTAGACACAAGGATAAGATAAGGAACACACACATTATAAAGAAATCATATTAGGATTCTCTTTTTTACCTGTTCCTTAAAACACTAGTGCTTAGGAAATCTATTGGAGGCAGAAGCAGTCAAGGGGAGCTTAGGGTTAGTGTTAGCGTTAGGGTTAGGTTTAGGGTACGGCTTAGGGTACGGGTTCGGTTACGGGTTCGGGTACGGCGTAGGGTATGGGTTAGGGTTACGGTTAGGGTTAGCTTTACGGTTAGTGCTCGATTTAGGTTACGGGTTAGGATAAGGGTACTTGTTAGGGTTAGGGTAGGGGTCAGGGTTAGGGTACGCCTTAGGGTTAGGTTAGTTATTAAACCTATCCCACTCTCTAGATACCCCTTAGTACGTAAAGGAATATTTTTTGGGGGTCCAGCCATGGAGAAGTGTTTAGACACTAGGATAAGATAAGGAACACACCCATTATAAGGAAATCACATTAGGATTCTCTTTTTTACCTGTTCCTTAAAACACTAGTGCTTAGGAAATCTATTGGAGGAAGAAACAGTCAAGGGGAGCTTAGGGTTAGGTTTAGGGTTAGGGTTAGGTTTAGGGTACGGCTTAGGGTAAGGGTTCGGGTACGAGCTCAGGTACGGCGAAGGGTATGGGTTAGGGTTAGGGTGAGGGTTAGTTTTAGGGTTAGGACTCGGTTTAGGTTACAGGTTAGGAGTAGGTTACGTGTTATGGTTAGGGTACGCGTTAGGGGTAGGGTAGTTACTAAACCTATCCCACTCTCTAGATACCCCTTTTGCACGTAAAGGAATATTTTTTGGGGGTCCAGCCATCGAGAAGAGTGTAGACACTAGGATATGATACGGAACACTCCCATTATAAAGAAATCACATTAGGATTCTCTTTTTAACCTGTTCCTTAAAACACTAGTGCTTAGGAAATCGATTGGAGGCAGAAGCAGTCAAGGGTGGCTTAGGGTTAGGGTTAGGGTTAGGGTACGGCTTAGGGTACGGGTTCGGGTACGGCGTAGGGTATGGGTTAGGGTTAGGGTTAGGGTTAGTTTTAGGGTTAGGGCTCAGTTTAGGTTACGGGTTAGGATTAGGGAACGTGTTAGGGTTAGGGTAGGGGTTAGGGTTAGGGTACGTGTTAGGGTTAGGGTAGTTATTAAACCTATCCCACTTTCTAGATACCCCTTAGCACGTAAAGGAATATTATTTGGGGGTCCAGCCATGGAGAAGAGTTTAGACACTAGAAAAAAATAAGGAACACACCCATTATAAAGAAATCATATTAGGATTCTCTTTTTAACCTGTTCCTTAAAAGACTAGTGCTTAGGAAATCTACTGGAGGCAGAAGCAGTCAAGGGTAGCTTAGGCTTAGGGTTAGGGTTAAGGTACGGCTTAGGGTATGGGTAAGGGTACGGGTTCGGGTACGGCACAGGGTATGGTTTAGTGTTAGGGTTAGTGTTAGTTTTAGGGTTAGGGCTCGGTTTAGGGTACGGGTTAGGATTAGGGTACGTGTTAGGGTTAGGGTTGGTGTTTGGGTTAGGATACGCGTTAGGGTTAGGGCAGTTATTAAACCTATCCCACCTCTAAATACCCCTTAGCACGTAAAGGAATATTATTTGGGGGTCCAGCCATGGAGAAGAGTTTAGACACTAGGATAAGATAAGGAACACACCCATTATCAAGAAATCACATTAGGATTCTCTTTTTAACCTGTTCCTTAAAACACTAGTGCTTAGGAAATCTATTGGAGGCAGAAGCAGTGAAGGGTAGCTTAGGGTTAGGGTTAGGGTTAGGGTCAGGGTATGGCTTAGGGTACGGGTTCGGGTACGGCGTAGGGTATGCGTTAGGGTTAGGGTTAGGGTTAGTTTTAGGGTCAGGGCTCGGTTTAGGTTAGGGGTCAGGATTAGGGTACGTGTTAGGGTTAGGGTAGGGGTTAGGGTTAGGGTACGCGTTAGGGGTACGGTAGTTACTAAACTTATCCCACTCTCTAGACACCCCTTAGCATGTAAAGGAATATTCTTTTGGGGGTCCAGCCATGGAGAAAAGTTTAGACACTAGGATAAGTTAAGGAACACACACATTATAAAGAAATCATATTAGGATTCTCTTTTTTACCTGTTCCTTAAAACACTAGTGCTTAGGAAATCTATTGGAGGCAGAAGCAGTCAAGGGTAGCTTAGGGTTAGTGTTAGCGTTAGGGTTAGGGTTAGGGTACGGCTTAGGGTACGGGTTTGGTTACGGGTTCGGGTACGGCGTTGGGTATGGGTTAGGCTTACGGTTAGGGTTAGCTTTACGGTTAGTGTTCGGTTTAGGTTACGGGTTAGGATTAGGGTACTTGTTAGGGTTAGGGTAGGGGTCAGGGTTAGGGTACGCCTTAGGGTTAGGGTAGTTATTAAACCTATCCCACTCTCTAGATACCCCTTAGTACGTAAAGGAATATTATTTGGGGGTCCAGCCATGGAGAAGAGTTTAGACACTAGAATAAGATAAGGAACACACCCATTATAAGGAAATCACATTAGGATTCTATTTTTTACCTGTTCCTTAAAACACTAGTGCTTAGGAAATCTATTGGAGGAAGAAGCAGTCAAGGAGAGCTTAGGGTTAGGTTTAGGGTTAGGGTTAGGTTTAGGGTACGGCTTAGGGTAAGGGATCGGGTACGGGCTCGGGTACGGCGAAGGGTACGGGTTAGGGTTAGGGAGAGTGTTCGTTTTAGGGTTAGGGCTCGGTTTAGGGTACGGGTTAGGATTAGTGTACGTGTTAGGGTTAGGGTAGTGGTTAGGGTTAGGGTACGCATTAGGGTTAGGGTAGTTATTAAACCTATTCCACTCTCTAGATACCCCTTATCACGTAAAGGTATATTATTTGGGGTCCAGCCATGGAGAAGAGTTTAGACAATACGATAAGATAAGGAACACACCCATTATAAAGAAATCACATTAGGATTCTCTTTTTAACCTGTTCCTTAAAACACTAGTGCTAAGAAAATCTATTGGAGGCAGAAGCAGTCAAGGGTAGCTTAGGGTTAGGGTTAGGGTACGGCTTAGGGTACGGGTTCGGGTACGGGTTCGGGTACGGCGCAGGGTATGTGTTAGAGTTAGGGTTAGGGTTAGTTTTAGGGTTAGGGATCGGTTTAGGGTACGGGTTAGGATTAGTGTACGTGTTAGTTTTAGGGTTAGGGTTAGTTTTAGTGTTAGGGCTCGGTTTAGGGCACGGGATAGGATTAGGGTACGTGTTAGGGATAGGGTAGTTATTAAACCTATCCCACTCTCTAGATACCCCTTAGCACGTAAAGGAATATTATTTGGGGGTCCAGCCATGGAGAAGAGTTTAGACACTAGGATAAGATAAGGAACACACCCATTATAAAGAAATCACATTAGGATTCTCTTTTTAACATGTTCCTTAAAACACTAGTGCTTAGGAAATCTATTGGAGGCAGAAGCAGTCAAGGATAACTTAGGGTTAGGGTTAGGGTTTGGGTTAGGGTATATCTTAGAGTATGGGTTCGGTTAGGGGTTCGGATACGGCGTATGGTATGGGTTAGTGTTAGGGTTAGGGTTAGTGTCAGGGTTAGGGCTCGGTTTAGGTTACAGGTTAGGAGTAGGTTACGTGTTATGGTTAGGGTACGCGTTAGGGGTAGGGTAGTTACTAAACCTATGCCACTCTCTAGATACCCCTTTTGCACGTAAAGGAATATTTTTTGGGGGTCCAGCCATGGAGAAGAGTTTAGACACTAGGATATGATAAGGAACACTCCCATTATAAAGAAATCACATTAGGATTCTCTTTTTAACCTGTTCCTTAAAACACTAGTGCTTAGGAAATCTATTGGAGGCAAAAGCAGTCAAGGGTGGCTTAGGGTTAGGGTTAGGGTTAGGGTACGGCTTAGGGTACAGGTTCGGGTACTGGTTCGGGTACGGCTTAGGGTATGGGTTAGGGTTAGGGTTAGGGTTAGATTTAGGGTTAGGGCTCAGTTTAGTTTACGGGTTAGGATTAGGGAACGTGTTAGGGTTAGGGTAGGGGTTAGGGTTAAGGTACGTGTTAGGGTTAGGGTAGTTATTAAACCTATCCCACTTTCTAGATACCCCTTAGCACGTAAAGGAATATTATTTGGGGGTCCAGCCATGGAGAAGAGTTTAGACACTAGAAAAAAATAAGGAACACACCCATTATAAAGAAATCATATTAGGATTCTCTTTTTAACCTGTTCCTTAAAAGAGTAGTGCTTAGGAAATCTACTGGAGGCAGAAGCAGTCAAGGGTAGCTTAGGCTTAGGGTTAGGGTTAAGGTACGGCTTAGGGTATGGGTACGGGTACGGGTTCGGGTACGGCGCAGGGTATGGTTTAGTGTTAGGGTTAGTGTTAGTTTTAGGGTTAGGGCTCGGTTTAGGGTACGGGTTAGGATTAGGGTACGTGTTAGGGTTAGGGTTGGTGTTTGGGTTAGGATACGCGTTAGGGTTAGGGCAGTTATTAAACCTATCCCACCTCTAAATACCCCTTAGCACGTAAAGGAATATTATTTGGGGGTCCAGCCATGGAAAAGAGTTTAGACACTAGGATAAGATAAGGAACACACCCATTATCAAGAAATCATATTAGGATTCTCTTTTTTACCTGTTCCTTAAAACACTAGTGCTTAGGAAATCTATTGGAGGCAGAAGCAGTCAAGGGGAGCTTAGGGTTAGTGTTAGCGTTAGGGTTAGGTTTAGGGTACGGCTTAGGGTACGGGTTCGGTTACGGGTTCGGGTACGGCGTAGGGTATGGGTTAGGGTTACGGTTAGGGTTAGCTTTACGGTTAGTGCTCGATTTAGGTTACGGGTTAGGATAAGGGTACTTGTTAGGGTTAGGGTAGGGGTCAGGGTTAGGGTACGCCTTAGGGTTAGGTTAGTTATTAAACCTATCCCACTCTCTAGATACCCCTTAGTACGTAAAGGAATATTTTTTGGGGGTCCAGCCATGGAGAAGTGTTTAGACACTAGGATAAGATAAGGAACACACCCATTATAAGGAAATCACATTAGGATTCTCTTTTTTACCTGTTCCTTAAAACACTAGTGCTTAGGAAATCTATTGGAGGAAGAAACAGTCAAGGGGAGCTTAGGGTTAGGTTTAGGGTTAGGGTTAGGTTTAGGGTACGGCTTAGGGTAAGGGTTCGGGTACGAGCTCAGGTACGGCGAAGGGTATGGGTTAGGGTTAGGGTGAGGGTTAGTTTTAGGGTTAGGGCTCGGTTTAGGTTACAGGTTAGGAGTAGGTTACGTGTTATGGTTAGGGTACGCGTTAGGGGTAGGGTAGTTACTAAACCTATCCCACTCTCTAGATACCCCTTTTGCACGTAAAGGAATATTTTTTGGGGGTCCAGCCATCGAGAAGAGTGTAGACACTAGGATATGATACGGAACACTCCCATTATAAAGAAATCACATTAGGATTCTCTTTTTAACCTGTTCCTTAAAACACTAGTGCTTAGGAAATCGATTGGAGGCAGAAGCAGTCAAGGGTGGCTTAGGGTTAGGGTTAGGGTTAGGGTACGGCTTAGGGTACGGGTTCGGGTACGGCGTAGGGTATGGGTTAGGGTTAGGGTTAGGGTTAGTTTTAGGGTTAGGGCTCAGTTTAGGTTACGGGTTAGGATTAGGGAACGTGTTAGGGTTAGGGTAGGGGTTAGGGTTAGGGTACGTGTTAGGGTTAGGGTAGTTATTAAACCTATCCCACTTTCTAGATACCCCTTAGCACGTAAAGGAATATTATTTGGGGGTCCAGCCATGGAGAAGAGTTTAGACACTAGAAAAAAATAAGGAACACACCCATTATAAAGAAATCATATTAGGATTCTCTTTTTAACCTGTTCCTTAAAAGACTAGTGCTTAGGAAATCTACTGGAGGCAGAAGCAGTCAAGGGTAGCTTAGGCTTAGGGTTAGGGTTAAGGTACGGCTTAGGGTATGGGTAAGGGTACGGGTTCGGGTACGGCACAGGGTATGGTTTAGTGTTAGGGTTAGTGTTAGTTTTAGGGTTAGGGCTCGGTTTAGGGTACGGGTTAGGATTAGGGTACGTGTTAGGGTTAGGGTTGGTGTTTGGGTTAGGATACGCGTTAGGGTTAGGGCAGTTATTAAACCTATCCCACCTCTAAATACCCCTTAGCACGTAAAGGAATATTATTTGGGGGTCCAGCCATGGAGAAGAGTTTAGACACTAGGATAAGATAAGGAACACACCCATTATCAAGAAATCACATTAGGATTCTCTTTTTAACCTATTCCTTAAAACACTAGTGCTTAGGAAATCTATTGGAGGCAGAAGCAGTGAAGGGTAGCTTAGGGTTAGGGTTAGGGTTAGGGTCAGGGTATGGCTTAGGGTACGGGTTCGGGTACGGCGTAGGGTATGCGTTAGGGTTAGGGTTAGGGTTAGTTTTAGGGTCAGGGCTCGGTTTAGGTTAGGGGTCAGGATTAGGGTACGTGTTAGGGTTAGGGTAGGGGTTAGGGTTAGGGTACGCGTTAGGGGTACGGTAGTTACTAAACTTATCCCACTCTCTAGACACCCCTTAGCATGTAAAGGAATATTCTTTTGGGGGTCCAGCCATGGAGAAAAGTTTAGACACTAGGATAAGTTAAGGAACACACACATTATAAAGAAATCATATTAGGATTCTCTTTTTTACCTGTTCCTTAAAACACTAGTGCTTAGGAAATCTATTGGAGGCAGAAGCAGTCAAGGGTAGCTTAGGGTTAGTGTTAGCGTTAGGGTTAGGGTTAGGGTACGGCTTAGGGTACGGGTTTGGTTACGGGTTCGGGTACGGCGTTGGGTATGGGTTAGGCTTACGGTTAGGGTTAGCTTTACGGTTAGTGTTCGGTTTAGGTTACGGGTTAGGATTAGGGTACTTGTTAGGGTTAGGGTAGGGGTCAGGGTTAGGGTACGCCTTAGGGTTAGGGTAGTTATTAAACCTATCCCACTCTCTAGATACCCCTTAGTACGTAAAGGAATATTATTTGGGGGTCCAGCCATGGAGAAGAGTTTAGACACTAGAATAAGATAAGGAACACACCCATTATAAGGAAATCACATTAGGATTCTATTTTTTACCTGTTCCTTAAAACACTAGTGCTTAGGAAATCTATTGGAGGAAGAAGCAGTCAAGGAGAGCTTAGGGTTAGGTTTAGGGTTAGGGTTAGGTTTAGGGTACGGCTTAGGGTAAGGGATCGGGTACGGGCTCGGGTACGGCGAAGGGTACGGGTTAGGGTTAGGGAGAGTGTTCGTTTTAGGGTTAGGGCTCGGTTTAGGGTACGGGTTAGGATTAGTGTACGTGTTAGGGTTAGGGTAGTGGTTAGGGTTAGGGTACGCATTAGGGTTAGGGTAGTTATTAAACCTATTCCACTCTCTAGATACCCCTTATCACGTAAAGGTATATTATTTGGGGTCCAGCCATGGAGAAGAGTTTAGACAATACGATAAGATAAGGAACACACCCATTATAAAGAAATCACATTAGGATTCTCTTTTTAACCTGTTCCTTAAAACACTAGTGCTAAGAAAATCTATTGGAGGCAGAAGCAGTCAAGGGTAGCTTAGGGTTAGGGTTAGGGTACGGCTTAGGGTACGGGTTCGGGTACGGGTTCGGGTACGGCGCAGGGTATGTGTTAGAGTTAGGGTTAGGGTTAGTTTTAGGGTTAGGGATCGGTTTAGGGTACGGGTTAGGATTAGTGTACGTGTTAGTTTTAGGGTTAGGGTTAGTTTTAGTGTTAGGGCTCGGTTTAGGGCACGGGATAGGATTAGGGTACGTGTTAGGGATAGGGTAGTTATTAAACCTATCCCACTCTCTAGATACCCCTTAGCACGTAAAGGAATATTATTTGGGGGTCCAGCCATGGAGAAGAGTTTAGACACTAGGATAAGATAAGGAACACACCCATTATAAAGAAATCACATTAGGATTCTCTTTTTAACATGTTCCTTAAAACACTAGTGCTTAGGAAATCTATTGGAGGCAGAAGCAGTCAAGGATAACTTAGGGTTAGGGTTAGGGTTTGGGTTAGGGTATATCTTAGAGTATGGGTTCGGTTAGGGGTTCGGATACGGCGTATGGTATGGGTTAGTGTTAGGGTTAGGGTTAGTGTCAGGGTTAGGGCTCGGTTTAGGTTACAGGTTAGGAGTAGGTTACGTGTTATGGTTAGGGTACGCGTTAGGGGTAGGGTAGTTACTAAACCTATGCCACTCTCTAGATACCCCTTTTGCACGTAAAGGAATATTTTTTGGGGGTCCAGCCATGGAGAAGAGTTTAGACACTAGGATATGATAAGGAACACTCCCATTATAAAGAAATCACATTAGGATTCTCTTTTTAACCTGTTCCTTAAAACACTAGTGCTTAGGAAATCTATTGGAGGCAAAAGCAGTCAAGGGTGGCTTAGGGTTAGGTTTAGGGTTAGGGTACGGCTTAGGGTACAGGTTCGGGTACTGGTTCGGGTACGGCTTAGGGTATGGGTTAGGGTTAGGGTTAGGGTTAGATTTAGGGTTAGGGCTCAGTTTAGTTTACGGGTTAGGATTAGGGAACGTGTTAGGGTTAGGGTAGGGGTTAGGGTTAAGGTACGTGTTAGGGTTAGGGTAGTTATTAAACCTATCCCACTTTCTAGATACCCCTTAGCACGTAAAGGAATATTATTTGGGGGTCCAGCCATGGAGAAGAGTTTAGACACTAGAAAAAAATAAGGAACACACCCATTATAAAGAAATCATATTAGGATTCTCTTTTTAACCTGTTCCTTAAAAGAGTAGTGCTTAGGAAATCTACTGGAGGCAGAAGCAGTCAAGGGTAGCTTAGGCTTAGGGTTAGGGTTAAGGTACGGCTTAGGGTATGGGTACGGGTACGGGTTCGGGTACGGCGCAGGGTATGGTTTAGTGTTAGGGTTAGTGTTAGTTTTAGGGTTAGGGCTCGGTTTAGGGTACGGGTTAGGATTAGGGTACGTGTTAGGGTTAGGGTTGGTGTTTGGGTTAGGATACGCGTTAGGGTTAGGGCAGTTATTAAACCTATCCCACCTCTAAATACCCCTTAGCACGTAAAGGAATATTATTTGGGGGTCCAGCCATGGAAAAGAGTTTAGACACTAGGATAAGATAAGGAACACACCCATTATCAAGAAATCATATTAGGATTCTCTTTTTAACCTGTTCCTTAAAACACTAGTGCTTAGGAAATCTATTGGAGGCAGAAGCAGTCAAGGGTGGCTTAGGGTTAGGGTTAGGGTTAGGGTACGGCTTAGGGTACGGGTTCGGGTACTGGTTCGGGTACGGCGTAGGGTATGGGTTAGGGTTAGGGTGAGGGTTAGTTTTAGGGTTAGGGCTCAGTTTAGGTTACGGGTTAGGATTAGGGAACGTGTTAGGGTTAGGTTAGGGGTTAGGGTTAGGGTACGTGTTAGGGTTAGGGTAGTTATTAAACCTATCCCACTTCCTAGATACCCCTTAGCACGTAAAGGAATATTATTTGGGGGTCCAGCCATGGAGAAGCGTTTAGACACTAGAAAAAAATAAGGAACATACCCATTATAAAGAAATCATATTAGGATTCTCTTTTTAACCTGTTCCTTAAAAGACTAGTGCTTAGGAAATCTACTGGAGGCAGAAGAAGTCAAGGGTAGCTTAGGCTTAGGGTTAGGTTTAAGGTACGGCTTAGGGTATGGGTACGGGTACGGGTTCGGGTACGGCGCAGGGTATGGTTTAGTGTTAGGGTTAGTGTTAGTTTTAGGGTTAGGGCTCGGTTTAGGGTACGGGTTAGGATTAGGGTACGTGTTAGGGTTAGGGTTGGTGTTTGGGTTAGGATACGCGTTAGGGTTAGGGCAGTTATTAAACCTATCCCACCTCTAAACACCCCTTAGCACGTAAAGGAATATTATTTGGGGGTCCAGCCATGGAGAAGAGTTTAGACACTAGGATAAGATAAGGAACACACCCATTATCAAGAAATCACATTAGGATTCTCTTTTTAACCTGTTCCTTAAAACACTAGTGCTTAGGAAATCTATTGGAGGCAGAAGCAGTCAAGGATAGCTTAGGGTTAGGGTTAGGGTTTGGGATAGGGTTAGGGTATGGCTTAGAGTACGGGTTCTGTTAGGGGTTCGGATACGGTGTAGGGCATGGGTTAGGGTTAGTGTTAGGGTTAGGGCTCGGTTTAGGTTACGGGTTAGGATTAGGGTACGTTGTAGGGTTAGGGTAGGGGTTAGGTTTATGGTACGCGTTAGGGTTAGGGTAGTTATTAAACCTATCCCACTTTCTAGATACCCCTTAGCACGTAAAGGAATATTATTTGGGGGTCCAGCCATGGAGAAGAGTTTAGACACTAGGATAAGATAAGGAACACACCCATTATAAAGAAATCACATTAGGATTCTCTTTTTAACCTGTTCCTTAAAACACTAGTGCTTAGGAAATCTATTGGAGGCAGAAGCAGTGAAGCGTAGCTTAGGGTTAGGGTTAGGGTTAGGGTCAGGGTATGGCTTAGGGTACGGGTTCGGGTACGGCGTAGGGTATGCGTTAGGGTTAGGGTTAGGGTTAGTTTTAGGGTCAGGGCTCGGTTTAGGTTATGGGTTAGGATTAGGGTACGTGTTAGGGTTAGGGTAGGGGTTAGGGTTAGGGTACGCGTTAGGGGTACGGTAGTTACTAAACCTATCCCACTCTCTAGACACCCCTTAGCATGTAAAGGAATATTTTTTGGGGTCCAGCCATGGAGAAAAGTTTAGACACAAGGATAAGATAAGGAACACACACATTATAAAGAAATCATATTAGGATTCTCTTTTTTACCTGTTCCTTAAAACACTAGTGCTTAGGAAATCTATTGGAGGCAGAAGCAGTCAAGGGGAGCTTAGGGTTAGTGTTAGCGTTAGGGTTAGGTTTAGGGTACGGCTTAGGGTACGGGTTCGGTTACGGGTTCGGGTACGGCGTAGGGTATGGGTTAGGGTTACGGTTAGGGTTAGCTTTACGGTTAGTGCTCGATTTAGGTTACGGGTTAGGATAAGGGTACTTGTTAGGGTTAGGGTAGGGGTCAGGGTTAGGGTACGCCTTAGGGTTAGGTTAGTTATTAAACCTATCCCACTCTCTAGATACCCCTTAGTACGTAAAGGAATATTTTTTGGGGGTCCAGCCATGGAGAAGTGTTTAGACACTAGGATAAGATAAGGAACACACCCATTATAAGGAAATCACATTAGGATTCTCTTTTTTACCTGTTCCTTAAAACACTAGTGCTTAGGAAATCTATTGGAGGAAGAAACAGTCAAGGGGAGCTTAGGGTTAGGTTTAGGGTTAGGGTTAGGTTTAGGGTACGGCTTAGGGTAAGGGTTCGGGTACGAGCTCAGGTACGGCGAAGGGTATGGGTTAGGGTTAGGGTGAGGGTTAGTTTTAGGGTTAGGGCTCGGTTTAGGTTACAGGTTAGGAGTAGGTTACGTGTTATGGTTAGGGTACGCGTTAGGGGTAGGGTAGTTACTAAACCTATCCCACTCTCTAGATACCCCTTTTGCACGTAAAGGAATATTTTTTGGGGGTCCAGCCATCGAGAAGAGTGTAGACACTAGGATATGATACGGAACACTCCCATTATAAAGAAATCACATTAGGATTCTCTTTTTAACCTGTTCCTTAAAACACTAGTGCTTAGGAAATCGATTGGAGGCAGAAGCAGTCAAGGGTGGCTTCGGGTTAGGGTTAGGGTTAGGGTACGGCTTAGGGTACGGGTTCGGGTACGGCGTAGGGTATGGGTTAGGGTTAGGGTTAGGGTTAGTTTTAGGGTTAGGGCTCAGTTTAGGTTACGGGTTAGGATTAGGGTAGGGGTTAGGGTTAGGGTACGTGTTAGGGTTAGGGTAGTTATTAAACCTATCCCACTTTCTAGATACCCCTTAGCACGTAAAGGAATATTATTTGGGGGTCCAGCCATGGAGAAGAGTTTAGACACTAGAAAAAAATAAGGAACACACCCATTATAAAGAAATCATATTAGGATTCTCTTTTTAACCTGTTCCTTAAAAGACTAGTGCTTAGGAAATCTACTGGAGGCAGAAGCAGTCAAGGGTAGCTTAGGCTTAGGGTTAGGGTTAAGGTACGGCTTAGGGTATGGGTACGGGTACAGGTTCGGGTACGGCACAGGGTATGGTTTAGTGTTAGGGTTAGTGTTAGTTTTAGGGTTAGGGCTCGGTTTAGGGTACGGGTTAGGATTAGGGTACGTGTTAGGGTTAGGGTTGGTGTTTGGGTTAGGATATGCGTTAGGGTTAGGGCAGTTATTAAACCTATCCCACCTCTAAATACCCCTTAGCAC
This sequence comes from Eschrichtius robustus, assembly GCF_028021215.1. Classification (NCBI taxonomy): domain Eukaryota; kingdom Metazoa; phylum Chordata; class Mammalia; order Artiodactyla; family Eschrichtiidae; genus Eschrichtius; species Eschrichtius robustus. The sequence continues at coordinate 193,390 of NW_027175243.1, forward strand.
GTAAAGGAATATTATTTGGGGGTCCAGCCATGGAGAAGAGTTTAGACACTAGGATAAGATAAGGAACACACCCATTATCAAGAAATCACATTAGGATTCTCTTTTTAACCTGTTCCTTAAAACACTAGTGCTTAGGAAATCGATTGGAGGCAGAAGCAGTGAAGGGTAGCTTAGGGTTAGTGTTACGGTTAGGGTCAGGGTATGGCTTAGGGTACGGGTTCGGGTACGGCGTAGGGTATGCGTTAGGGTTAGGGTTAGGGTTAGTTTTAGGGTCAGGGCTCGGTTTAGGTTATGGGTCAGGATTAGGGTACGTGTTAGGGGTAGGGTAGGGGTTAGGTTTAGGGTACGCGTTAGGGGTACGGTAGTTACTAAACCTATCCCACTCTCTAGACACCCCTTAGCATGTAAAGGAATATTTTTTTGGGGGTCCAGCCATGGAGAAAAGTTTAGACACTAGGATATGATAAGGAACACTCCCATTATAAAGAAATCACATTAGGATTCTCTTTTTAACCTGTTCCTTAAAACACTAGTGCTTAGGAAATCTATAGGAGGCAAAAGCAGTCAAGGGTGGCTTAGGGTTAGGGTTAGGGTTAGGGTACGGCTTAGGGTACGGGTTCGGGTACTGGTTCGGGTATGGCTTAGGGTATGGGTTAGGGTTAGGGTTAGGGTTAGATTTAGGGTTAGGGCTCAGTTTAGTTTACGGGTTAGGATTAGGGAACGTGTTAGGGTTAGGGTAGGGGTTAGGGTTAGGTTACGTGTTAGGGTTAGGGTAGTTATTAAACCTATCCCACTTTCTAGATACCCCTTAGCACGTAAAGGAATATTATTTGGGGTTCCAGCCATGGAGAAGAGTTTAGACACTAGAAAAAAATAAGGAACACACCCATTATAAAGAAATCATAATACGATTCTCTTTTTAACCTGTTCCTTAAAAGACTAGTGCTTAGGAAATCTACTGGAGGCAGAAGCAGTCAAGGGTAGCTTAGGCTTAGGGTTAGGGTTACGGTACGGCTTAGGGTATGGGTACGGGTACGGGTTCGGGTACGGCGCACGGTATGGGTTAGTGTTAGGGTTAGTGTTAGTTTTAGGGTTAGGGCTCGGTTAGGGTATGGGTTAGGATTAGGGTACGTGTTAGGGTTAGGGTTGGTGTTTGGGTTAGGATACGCGTTAGGGTTAGGGCAGTTATTAAACCTATCCCACCTCTAAATACCCCTTAGCACGTAAAGGAATATTATTTGGGGGTCCAGCCATGGAGAAGAGTTTAGACACTAGGATAAGATAAGGAACACACCCATTATCAAGAAATCATATTAGGATTCTCTTTTTAACCTGTTCCTTAAAACACTAGTGCTTAGGAAATCTATTGGAGGCAGAAGCAGTCAAGGGTGGCTTAGGGTTAGGGTTAGGGTTAGGGTACGGCTTAGGGTACGGGTTCGGGTACTGGTTCGGGTACGGCGTAGGGTATGGGTTAGGGTTAGGGTTAGGGTTAGTTTTAGGGTTAGGGCTCAGTTTAGGTTACGGGTTAGGATTAGGGAACGTGTTAGGGTTAGGTTAGGGGTTAGGGTTAGGGTACGTGTTAGGGTTAGGGTAGTTATTAAACCTATCCCACTTTCTAGATACCCCTTAGCACGTAAAGGAATATTATTTGGGGGTCCAGCCATGGAGAAGCGTTTAGACACTAGAAAAAAATAAGGAACATACCCATTATAAAGAAATCATATTAGGATTCTCTTTTTAACCTGTTCCTTAAAAGACTAGTGCTTAGGAAATCTACTGGAGGCAGAAGCAGTCAAGGGTAGCTTAGGCTTAGGGTTAGGGTTAAGGTACGGCTTAGGGTATGGGTACGGGTACGGGTTCGGGTACGGCGCAGGGTATGGTTTAGTGTTAGGGTTAGTGTTAGTTTTAGGGTTAGGGCTCGGTTTAGGGTACGGGTTAGGATTAGGGTACGTGTTAGGGTTAGGGTTGGTGTTTGGGTTAGGATACGCGTTAGGGTTAGGGCAGTTATTAAACCTATCCCACCTCTAAACACCCCTTAGCACGTAAAGGAATATTATTTGGGGGTCCAGCCATGGAGAAGAGTTTAGACACTAGGATAAGATAAGGAACACACCCATTATCAAGAAATCACATTAGGATTCTCTTTTTAACCTGTTCCTTAAAACACTAGTGCTTAGGAAATCTATTGGAGGCAGAAGCAGTCAAGGATAGCTTAGGGTTAGGGTTAGGGTTTGGGATAGGGTTAGGGTATGGCTTAGAGGACGGGTTCTGTTAGGGGTTCGGATACGTTGTAGGGCATGGGTTAGGGTTAGTGTTAGGGTTAGGGCTCGGTTTAGGTTACGGGTTAGGATTAGGGTACGTTGTAGGGTTAGGGTAGGGGTTAGGTTTATGGTACGCGTTAGGGTTAGGGTAGTTATTAAACCTATCCCACTTTCTAGATACCCCTTAGCACGTAAAGGAATATTATTTGGGGGTCCAGCCATGGAGAAGAGTTTAGACACTAGGATAAGATAAGGAACACACCCATTATAAAGAAATCACATTAGGATTCTCTTTTTAACCTGTTCCTTAAAACACTAGTGCTTAGGAAATCTATTGGAGGCAGAAGCAGTGAAGCGTAGCTTAGGGTTAGGGTTAGGGTTAGGGTCAGGGTATGGCTTAGGGTACGGGTTCGGGTACGGCGTAGGGTATGCGTTAGGGTTAGGGTTAGGGTTAGTTTTAGGGTCAGGGCTCGGTTTAGGTTATGGGTTAGGATTAGGGTACGTGTTAGGGTTAGGGTAGGGGTTAGGGTTAGGGTACGCGTTAGGGGTACGGTAGTTACTAAACCTATCCCACTCTCTAGACACCCCTTAGCATGTAAAGGAATATTTTTTTGGGGTCCAGCCATGGAGAAAAGTTTAGACACAAGGATAAGATAAGGAACACACACATTATAAAGAAATCATATTAGGATTCTCTTTTTTACCTGTTCCTTAAAACACTAGTGCTTAGGAAATCTATTGGAGGCAGAAGCAGTCAAGGGGAGCTTAGGGTTAGTGTTAGCGTTAGGGTTAGGTTTAGGGTACGGCTTAGGGTACGGGTTCGGTTACGGGTTCGGGTACGGCGTACGGTATGGGTTATGGTTACGGTTAGGGTTAGCTTTACGGTTAGTGCTCGATTTAGGTTACGGGTTAGGATAAGGGTACTTGTTAGGGTTAGGGTAGGGGTCAGGGTTAGGGTACGCCTTAGGGTTAGGTTAGTTATTAAACCTATCCCACTCTCTAGATACCCCTTAGTACGTAAAGGAATATTTTTTGGGGGTCCAGCCATGGAGAAGAGTTTAGACACTAGGATAAGATAAGGAACACACCCATTATAAGGAAATCACATTAGGATTCTCTTTTTTACCTGTTTCTTAAAACACTAGTGCTTAGGAAATCTATTGGAGGAAGAAACAGTCAAGGGGAGCTTAGGGTTAGGTTTAGGGTTAGGGTTAGGTTTAGGGTACGGCTTAGGGTAAGGGTTCGGGTACGAGCTCAGGTACGGCGAAGGGTATGGGTTAGGGTTAGGGTGAGGGTTAGTTTTAGGGTTAGGGCTCGGTTTAGGTTACAGGTTAGGAGTAGGTTACGTGTTATGGTTAGGGTACGCGTTAGGGGTAGGGTAGTTACTAAACCTATCCCACTCTCTAGATACCCCTTTTGCACGTAAAGGAATATTTTTTGGGGGTCCAGCCATCGAGAAGAGTGTAGACACTAGGATATGATAAGGAACACTCCCATTATAAAGAAATCACATTAGGATTCTCTTTTTAACCTGTTCCTTAAAACACTAGTGCTTAGGAAATCGATTGGAGGCAGAAGCAGTCAAGGGTGGCTTCGGGTTAGGGTTAGGGTTAGGGTACGGCTTAGGGTACGGGTTCGGGTACGGCGTAGGGTATGGGTTAAGGTTAGGGTTAGGGTTAGTTTTAGGGTTAGGGCTCAGTTTAGGTTACGGGTTAGGATTAGGGAACGTGTTAGGGTTAGGGTAGGGGTTAGGGTTAGGGTACGTGTTAGGGTTAGGGTAGTTATTAAACCTATCCCACTTTCTAGATACCCCTTAGCACGTAAAGGAATATTATTTGGGGGTCCAGCCATGGAGAAGAGTTTAGACACTAGAAAAAAATAAGGAACACACCCATTATAAAGAAATCATATTAGGATTCTCTTTTTAACCTGTTCCTTAAAAGACTAGTGCTTAGGAAATCTACTGGAGGCAGAAGCAGTCAAGGGTAGCTTAGGCTTAGGGTTAGGGTTAAGGTACGGCTTAGGGTATGGGTACGGGTACGGGTTCGGGTACGACACAGGGTATGGTTTAGTGTTAGGGTTAGTGTTAGTTTTAGGGTTAGGGCTCAGTTTAGGGTACGGGTTAGGATTAGGGTACGTGTTAGGGTTAGGGTTGGTGTTTGGGTTAGGATACGCGTTAGGGTTAGGGCAGTTATTAAACCTATCCCACCTCTAAATACCCCTTAGCACGTAAAGGAATATTATTTGGGGGTCCAGCCATGGAGAAGAGTTTAGACACTAGGATAAGATAAGGAACACACCCATTATCAAGAAATCACATTAGGATTCTCTTTTTAACCTGTTCCTTAAAACACTAGTGCTTAGGAAATCTATTGGAGGCAGAATCAGTCAAGGATAACTTAGGCTTAGGGTTAGGGATTGGGTTAGGGTATATCTTAGAGTATGGGTTCGGGTACGGCGTAGGGTATGCGTTAGGGTTAGGGTTAGGGTTAGTTTTAGGGTCAGGGCTCGGTTTAGGTTAGGGGTCAGGATTAGGGTACGTGTTAGGGGTAGGGTAGGGGTTAGGGTTAGGGTACGCGTTAGGGGTACGGTAGTTACTAAACCTATCCCACTCTCTAGACACCCCTTAGCATGTAAAGGAATATTTTTTTGGGGGTCCAGCCATGGAGAAAAGTTTAGACACTAGGATATGATAAGGAACACTCCCATTATAAAGAAATCACATTAGGATTCTCTTTTTAACCTGTTCCTTAAAACACTAGTGCTTAGGAAATCTATAGGAGGCAAAAGCAGTCAAGGGTGGCTTAGGGTTAGGGTTAGGGTTAGGGTACGGCTTAGGGTACGGGTTCGGGTACTGGTTCGGGTACGGCTTAGGGTATGGGTTAGGGTTAGGGTTAGGGTTAGATTTAGGGTTAGGGCTCAGTTTAGTTTACGGGTTAGGATTAGGGAACGTGTTAGGGTTAGGGTAGGGGTTAGGGTTAGGGTACGTGTTAGGTTTAGGGTAGTTATTAAACCTATCCCACTTTCTAGATACCCCTTAGCACGTAAAGGAATATTATTTGGGGTTCCAGCCATGGAGAAGAGTTTAGACACTAGAAAAAAATAAGGAACACACCCATTATAAAGAAATCATATTAGGATTCTATTTTTAACCTGTTCCTTAAAAGACTAGTGCTTAGGAAATCTACTGGAGGCAGAAGCAGTCAAGGGTAGCTTAGGCTTAGGGTTAGGGTTAAGGTACGGCTTAGGGTATGGGTACGGGTACGGGTTCGGGTACGGCACAGGGTATGGGTTAGTGTTAGGGTTAGTGTTAGTTTTAGGGTTAGGGCTCGATTAGGGTATGGGTTAGGATTAGGGTACGTGTTAGGGTTAGGTTTGGTGTTTGGGTTAGGATACGCGTTAGGGTTAGGGCAGTTATTAAACCTATCCCACCTCTAAATACCCCTTAGCACGTAAAGGAATATTATTTGGGGGTCCAGCCATGGGGAAGAGTTTAGACACTAGGATAAGATAAGGAACACACCCATTATCAAGAAATCACATTAGGATTCTCTTTTTAACCTGTTCCTAAAAACACTAGTGCTTAGGAAATCTATTGGAGGCAGAAGCAGTCAAGGATAGCTTAGGGTTAGGGTTAGGGTTTGGGATAGGGTTAGGGTATGGCTTAGAGTACGGGTTGTGTTAGGGGTTCGGATACCGTGTAGGGTATGGGTTAGGGTTAGTGTTAGGGTTAGGGCTTGGTTTAGGTTACGGGTTAGGATTAGGGTACGTTGTAGGGTTAGGGTAGGGGTTAGGTTTATGGTACGCGTTAGGGTTAGGGTAGTTATTAAACCTATCCCACTTTCTAGATACCCCTTAGCACGTAAAGGAATATTATTTGGGTGTCCAGCCATGGAGAAGAGTTTAGACACTAGGATAAGATAAGGAACACACCCATTATAAAGAAATCACATTAGGATTCTCTTTTTAACCTGTTCTTTAAAACACTAGTGCTTAGGAAATCTATTGGAGGCAGAAGCAGTGAAGCGTAGCTTAGGGTTAGGGTTAGGGTTAGGGTCAGGGTATGGCTTAGGGTACGGGTTCGGGTACGGCGTAGGGTATGCGTTAGGGTTAGGGTTAGGGTTAGTTTTAGGGTCAGGGCTCGGTTTAGGTTATGGGTTAGGATTAGGGTACGTGTTAGGGTTAGGTTAGGGGTTAGGGTTAGGGTACGTGTTAGGGGTACGGTAGTTACTAAACCTATCCCACTCTCTAGACACCCCTTAGCATGTAAAGGAATATTTTTTTGGGGGTCCAGCCATGGAGAAAAGTTTAGACACAAGGATAAGATAAGGAACACACACATTATAAAGAAATCATATTAGGATTCTCTTTTTTACCTGTTCCTTAAAACACTAGTGCTTAGGAAATCTATTGGAGGCAGAAGCAGTCAAGGGTAGCTTAGGGTTAGTGTTAGCGTTAGGGTTAGGTTTAGGATACGGCTTAGGGTACGGGTTCGGTTACGGGTTCGGGTACGGCGTAGGGTATGGGTTAGGGTTACGGTTAGGGTTAGCTTTACGGTTAGTGCTCGGTTTAGGTTATGTGTTAGGATAAGGGTACTTGTTAGGGTTAGGGTAGGGGTCAGGGTTAGGGTACGCCTTAGGGTTAGGGTAGTTATTAAACCTATCCCACTCTCTAGATACCCCTTAGTACGTAAAGGAATATTATTTGGGGGTCCAGCCATGGAGAAGAGTTTAGAAACTAGGATAAGATAAGGAATACACCCATTATAAGGAAATCACATTAGGATTCCCTTTTTTACCTGTTCCTTAAAACACTAGTGCTTAGGAAATCTATTGGAGGAAGAAACAGTCAAGGGGAGCTTAGGGTTAGGTTTAGGGTTAGGGTTAGGTTTAGGGTACGGCTTAGGGTAAGGGTTCGGGTACGGGCTCGTGTACGGCGAAGGGTACGGGTTAGGGTTAGGGTGAGGGTTAGTTTTAGGGTTAGGGCTCGGTTTAGGGTACGGGTTAGGATTAGTGTACGTGTTAGGGTTAGGGTAGTGGTTAGGGTTAGGCTACGCATTAGGGTTAGGGTAGTTATTAAACCTATCCCACTCTCTAGATACCCCTTATCACGTAAGGGTACATTATTTGGGGTCCAGCCATGGAGAAGAGTTTAGACACTAGGATAAGATAAGGAACACACCCATTATAAAGAAATCACATTAGGATTCTCTTTTTAACCTGTTCCTTAAAACACTAGTGCTTAGAAAATCTATTGGAGGCAGAAGCAGTCAAGGGTAGCTTAGGGTAAGGGTTAGGGTTAGGGTACGGCTTAGGGTACGGGTTCGGGTACGGGTTCGGGTACGGCGCAGGGTATGTGTTAGAGTTAGGGTTAGGGTTAGTTTTAGGGTTAGGGCTCGGTTTAGGGTACGGGTTAGGATTAGTGTACGTGTACGTGTTAGGGTTAGGGTTAGTTTTAGTGTTAGGGCTCGGTTTAGGGTACGGGTTAGGATTAGGGTACGTGTTAGGGATAGGGTAGTGGTTTGGTTAGGGTACGCGTTAGGTTTACGATAGTTATTAAACCTATCCCACTCTCTAGATACCCCTTAGCACGTAAAGGAATATTATTGGGGGTCCAGCCATGGAGAAGAGTTTAGACACTAGGATAAGATACGGAACACACCCATTATAAAGAAATCACATTAGGATTCTCTTTTTAACCTGTTCCTTAAAACACTAGTGCTTAGGAAATCTATTGGAGGCAGAAGCAGTCAAGGGTGGCTTAGGGTTAGGGTTAGGGTTAGGGTACGGCTTAGGGTACGGGTTCGGGTACGGCACACTGTATGTGTTAGAGTTAGGTTTAGGGTTAGTTTTAGGGTTAGGGCTCGGATTAGGGTACGGGTTAGGATTAGTGTACGTGTACGTGTTAGGGTTAGGGTTAGTTTTAGTGTTAGGGCTCGGTTTAGGGTACGGGTTATGATTAGGGTACGTGTTAGGGATAGGGTAGGGGTTAGGGTTAGGGTACGCGTTAGGTTTAGGGTAGTTATTAAACCTATCCCACTCTCTAGATACCCCTTAGCACGTTAAGGAATATTATTTGGGGGTCCAGCCATGGAGAAGAGTTTAGACACTAGGATAAGATAAGGAACACACCCATTATAAATAAATCACATTAGGATTCTCTTTTTAACCTGTTCCTTAAAACACTAGTGCTTAGGAAATCTATTGGAGGCAGAAGCAGTCAAGGATAACTTAGGGTTAGGGTTAGGGTTTGTTTTAGGGTATATCTTAGAGTATGGGTTCGGTTAGGGGTTCGGATACGGCGTAGGGTATGGGTTAGGGTTAGGGTTAGGGTTAGTGTTAGGGTTAGGGCTCGGTTTAGGTTACAGGTTAGGAGTAGGTTACATGTTATGGTTAGGGTACGCGTTAGGGGTAGGGTAGTTACTAAACCTATCCCACTCTCTAGATACCCCTTTTGCACCTAAAGGAATATTTTTTGGGGGTCCAGCCATCGAGAAGAGTGTAGACACTAGGATATGATAAGGAACACTCCCATTATAAAGAAATCACATTAGGATTCTCTTTTTAACCTGTTCCTTAAAACACTAGTGCTTAGAAAATCGATTGGAGGCAGAAGCAGTCAAGGGTGGCTTAGGGTTAGGGTTAGGGTTAGGGTACGGCTTAGGGTACGGGTTCGGGTACTGGTTCGGGTACGGCGTAGGGTATGGGTTAGGGTTAGGGTTAGGGTTAGTTTTAGGGTTAGGGCTCAGTTTAGGTTACGGGTTAGGATTAGGGAACGTGTTAGGGTTAGGGTAGGGGTTAGGGTTAGGGTACGTGTTAGGGTTAGGGTAGTTATTAAACCTATCCCACTTTCTAGATACCCCTTAGCACGTAAAGGAATATTATTTGGGGGTCCAGCCATGGAGAAGAGTTTAGACACTAGAAAAAAATAAGGAACACACCCATTATAAAGAAATCATATTAGGATTCTCTTTTTAACCTGTTCCTTAAAAGACTAGTGCTTAGGAAATCTACTGGAGTCAGAAGCAGTCAAGGGTAGCTTAGGCTTAGGGTTAGGGTTAAGGTACGGCTTAGGGTATGGGTACGGGTACGGGTTCGGGTACGGCACAGTGTATGGTTTAGTGTTAGGGTTAGTGTTAGTTTTAGGGTTAGGGCTCGGTTTAGGGTACGGGTTAGGATTAGGGTACGTGTTAGTGTTAGGGTTGGTGTTTGGGTTAGGATACGCGTTAGGGTTAGGGCAGTTATTAAACCTATCCCACCTCTAAATACCCCTTAGCACGTAAAGGAATATTATTTGGGGGTCCAGCCATGGAGAAGAGTTTAGACACTAGGATAAGATAAGGAACACACCCATTATCAAGAAATCACATTAGGATTCTCTTTTTAACCTGTTCCTTAAAACACTAGTGCTTAGGAAATCGATTGGAGGCAGAAGCAGTGAAGGGTAGCTTAGGGTTAGGGTTACGGTTAGGGTCAGGGTATGGCTTAGGGTACGGGTTCGGGTACGGCGTAGGGTATGCGTTAGGGTTAGGGTTAGGGTTAGTTTTAGGGTCAGGGCTCGGTTTAGGTTATGGGTCAGGATTAGGGTACATGTTAGGGGTAGGGTAGGGGTTAGGGTTAGGGTACGCGTTAGGGGTACGGTAGTTACTAAACCTATCCCACTCTCTAGACACCCCTTAGCATGTAAAGGAATATTTTTTTGGGGGTCCAGCCATGGAGAAAAGTTTAGACACTAGGATATGATAAGGAACACTCCCATTATCAAGAAATCACATTAGGATTCTCTTTTTAACCTGTTCCTTAAAACACTAGTGCTTAGGAAATCTATTGGAGGCAGAAGCAGTCAAGGATAGCTTAGGGTTAGGGTTAGGGTTTGGGATAGGGTAAGGGTATGGCTTAGAGTACGGGTTGTGTTAGGGGTTCGGATACGGTGTAGGGTATGGGTTAGGGTTAGTGTTAGGGTTAGGGCTCGGTTTAGGTTACGGGTTAGGATTAGGGTACGTTGTAGGGTTAGGGTAGGGGTTAGGTTTATGGTACGCGTTAGGGTTAGGGTAGTTATTAAACCTATCCCACTTTCTAGATACCCCTTAGCACGTAAAGGAATATTATTTGGGGGTCCAGCCATGGAAAAGAGTTTAGACACTAGGATAAGATAAGGAACACACCCATTATAAAGAAATCACATTAGGATTCTCTTTTTAACCTGTTCTTTAAAACACTAGTGCTTAGGAAATCTATTGGAGGCAGAAGCAGTGAAGCGTAGCTTAGGGTTAGGGTTAGGGTTAGGGTCAGGGTATGGCTTAGGGTACGGGTTCGGGTACGGCGTAGGGTATGCGTTATGGTTAGGGTTAGGGTTAGTTTTAGGGTCAGGGCTCGGTTTAGGTTATGGGTTAGGATTAGGGTACGTGTAGGGTTAGGGTAGGGGTTAGGGTTAGGGTACGAGTTAGGGGTACGGTAGTTACTAAACCTATCCCACTCTCTAGACACCCCTTAGCATGTAAAGGAATATTTTTTTGGGGGTCCAGCCATGGAGAAAAGTTTAGACACAAGGATAAGGTAAGGAACACACACATTATAAAGAAATCAAATTAGGATTCTCTTTTTTACCTGTTCCTTAAAACACTAGTGCTTAGGAAATCTATTGGAGGCAGAAGCAGTCAAGGGTAGCTTAGGGTTAGTGTTAGCGTTAGGGTTAGGTTTAGGATACGGCTTAGGGTACGGGTTCGGTTACGGGTTCGGGTACGGCGTAGGGTATGGGTTAGAGTTACGGTTAGGGTTAGCTTTACGGTTAGTGCTCGGTTTAGGTTACGGGTTAGGATAAGGGTACTTGTTAGGGTTAGGGTAGGGGTCAGGGTTAGGGTACGCCTTAGGGTTAGGGTAGTTATTAAACCTATCCCACTCTCTAGATACCCCTTAGTATGTAAAGGAATATTATTTGGGGGTCCAGCCATAGAGAAGAGTTTAGACACTAGGATAAGATAAGGAATACACCCATTATAAGGAAATCACATTAGGATTCTCTTTTTTACCTGTTCCTTAAAACACTAGTGCTTAGGAAATCTATTGGAGGAAGAAACAGTCAAGGGGAGCTTAGGGTTAGGTTTAGGGTTAGGGTTAGGTTTAGGGTACGGCTTAGGGTAAGGGTTCGGGTACGGGCTCGGGTACGGCGAAGGGTATGGGTTAGGGTTAGGGTGAGGGTTAGTTTTAGGGTTAGGGCTCGGTTTAGGGTACGGGTTAGTATTAGTGTACGTGTTAGTGTTAGCGTAGTGGTTAGGGTTAGGGTACGCATTAGGGTTAGGGTAGTTATTAAACCTATCCCACTCTCTGGATACCCCTTATCACGTAAGGGTACATTATTTGGGGTCCAGCCATGGAGAAGAGTTTAGACACTAGGATAAATAAGGAACACACCCATTATAAAGAAATCACATTAGGATTCTCTTTTTAACCTGTTCCTTAAAACACTAGTGTTTAGAAAATCTATTGGAGGCAGAAGCAGTCAAGGGTAGCATAGGGTAAGTGTTAGGGTTAGGGTACGGCTTAGGGTACGGGTTCGGGTACGGGTTCGGGTACGGCGCAGGGTATGTGTTAGAGTTAGGGTTAGGGTTAGTTTTAGGGTTAGGGCTCGGTTTAGGGTACGGGTTAGGATTAGTGTACGTGTACGTGTTATGGTTAGGGTTAGTTTTAGTGTTAGGGCTCGGTTTAGGGTACGGGTTAGGATTAGGGTAAGTGTTAGGGATAGGGTAGTGGTTTGGTTAGGGTACGCGTTAGGTTTACGGTAGTTATTAAACCTATCCCACTCTCTAGATACCCCTTAGCACGTAAAGGAATATTATTGGGGGTCCAGCCATGGAGAAGAGTTTAGACACTAGGATAAGATAAGGAACACACCCATTATAAAGAAATCACATTAGGATTCTCTTTTTAACCTGTTCCTTAAAACACTAGTGCTTAGGAAATCTATTGGAGGCAGAAGCAGTCAAGGGTGGCTTAGGGTTAGGGTTAGGGATAGGGTACGGCTTAGAGTACGGGTTCGGGTACGGGTTCGGGTACGGCACAGTGTATGTGTTAGAGTTAGGTTTAGGGTTAGTTTTAGGGTTAGGGCTCGGATTAGGGTACGGGTTAGGATTAGTGTACGTGTACGTGTTAGGGTTAGGGTTAGTTTTAGTGTTAGGGCTCGGTTTAGGGTACGGGTTATGATTAGGGTACGTGTTAGGGATAGGGTAGGGGTTAGGGTTAGGGTACGCGTTAGGTTTAGGGTAGTTATTAAACCTATCCCACTCTGTAGATACCCCTTAGCCCGTTAAGGAATATTATTTGGGGGTCCAGCCATGGAGAAGAGTTTAGACACTAGGAGAAGATAAGGAACACACCCATTATAAATAAATCACATTAGGATTCTCTTTTTAACCTGTTCCTTAAAACACTAGTGCTTAGGAAATCTATTGGAGGCAGAAGCAGTCAAGGATAACTTAGGGTTAGGGTTAGGGTTTGGTTTAGGGTATATCTTAGAGTATGGGTTCGGTTAGGGGTTCGGATACGGTGTAGGGTATGGGTTAGGGTTAGGGCTAGGGTTAGTGTTAGGGTTAGGGCTCGGTTTAGGTTACAGGTTAGGAGTAGGTTACGTGTTATGGTTAGGGTATGCGTTAGGGGTAGGGTACTTACTAAACCTATCCCACTCTCTAGATACCCCTTTTTCACGTAAAGGAATATTTTTTGGGGGTCCAGCCATCGAGAAGAGTGTAGACACTAGGATATGATAAGGAACACTCCCATTATAAAGAAATCACATTAGGATTCTCTTTTTAACCTGTTCCTTAAAACACTAGTGCTTAGGAAATCTATTGGAGGCAGAAGCAGTCAAGGGTGGCTTAGGGTTAGGGTTAGGGTTAGGGTACGGCTTAGGGTACGGGTTCGGGTACTGGTTCGGGTACGGCGTAGGGTATGGGTTAGGGTTAGGGTTAGGGTTAGTTTTAGGGTTAGGGCTCAGTTTAGGTTATGGGTTAGGATTAGGGAACGTGTTAGGGTTAGGGTAGGGGTTAGGGTTAGGGTACGTGTTAGGGTTAGGGTAGTTATTAAACCTATCCCACTTTCTAGATACCCCTTAGCATGTAAAGGAATATTATTTGGGGGTCCAGCCATGGAGAAGAGTTTAGACACTAGAAAAAAATAAGGAACACACCCATTATAAAGAAATCATATTAGGATTCTCTTTTTAACCTGTTCCTTAAAAGACTAGTGCTTAGGAAATCTACTGGAGGCAGAAGCAGTCAAGGGTAGCTTAGGCTTAGGGTTAGGGTTAAGGTACGGCTTAGGGTATGGGTACGGGTACGGGTTCGGGTACGGCGCAGGGTATGGTTTAGTGTTAGGGTTAGTGTTAGTTTTAGGGTTAGGGCTCGGTTTAGGGTACGGGTTAGGATTAGGGTACGTGTTAGGGTTAGGGTTGGTGTTTGGGTTAGGATACGCGTTAGGGTTAGGGCAGTTATTAAACCTATCCCACCTCTAAATACCCCTTAGCACGTAAAGGAATATTATTTGGGGGTCCAGCCATGGAGAAGAGTTTAATCACTAGGATAAGATAAGGAACACACCCATTATCAAGAAATCACATTAGGATTCTCTTTTTAACCTGTTCCTTAAAACACTAGTGCTTAGGAAATCTATTGGAGGCAGAAGCAGTGAAGGGTAGCTTAGGGTTAGTGTTAGGGTTAGGGTCAGGGTATGGCTTAGGGTACGTGTTCGGGAACGGAGTAGGGTATGCGTTAGGGTTAGGGTTAGGGTTAGTTTTAGGGTCAGGGTTCGGTTTAGGTTATGGGTCAGGATTAGGGTACGTGTTAGGGTTAGGGTAGGGGTTAGGGTTAGGGTACGCGTTAGGGGTACGGTAGTTACTAAACCTATCCCACTCTCTAGACACCCCTTAGCATGTAAAGGAATATTTTTTTGGGGGTCCAGCCATGGAGAAAAGTTTAGACACTAGGATAAGATAAGGAACACACACATTATAAAGAAATCATATTAGGATTCTCTTTTTTACCTGTTCCTTAAAACACTAGTGCTTAGGAAATCTATTGGAGGCAGAAGCAGTCAAGGGTAGCTTAGGGTTAGTGTTAGCGTTAGGGTTAGGGTTAGGGTACGGCTTAGGGTACGGGTTCGGTTACGGGTTCGGGTACGGCGTAGGGTATGGGTTAGGGTTACGGTTAGGGTTAGCTTTACGGTTAGTGTTCGGTTTAGGTTACGGGTTAGGATTAGGGTACTTGTTAGGGTTAGGGTAGGGGTCAGGGTTAGGGTACGCCTTAGGGTTAGGGTAGTTATTAAACCTATCCCACTTTCTAGATACCCCTTAGCACGTAAAGGAATATTATTTGGGGTCCAGCCATGGAGAAGAGTTTAGACACTAGAAAAAAATAAGGAACACACCCATTATAAAGAAATCATATTAGGATTCTCTTTTTAACCTGTTCCTTAAAAGACTAGTGCTTAGGAAATCTACTGGAGGCAGAAGCAGTCAAGGGTAGCTTAGGCTTAGGGTTAGGGTTAAGGTACGGCTTAGGGTATGGGTACGGGTACGGGTTCGGGTACGGCGCAGGGTATGGTTTAGTGTTAGGGTTAGTGTTAGTTTTAGGGTTAGGGCTCGGTTTAGGGTACGGGTTAGGATTAGGGTACGTGTTAGGGTTAGGGTTGGTGTTTGGGTTAGGATACGCGTTAGGGTTAGGGCAGTTATTAAACCTATCCCACCTCTAAATACCCCTTAGCACGTAAAGGAATATTATTTGGGGGTCCAGCCATGGAGAAGAGTTTAGACACTAGGATAAGATAAGGAACACACCCATTATCAAGAAATCACATTAGGATTCTCTTTTTAACCTGTTCCTTAAAACACTAGTGCTTAGGAAATCTATTGGAGGCAGAAGCAGTCAAGGATAGCTTAGGGTTAGGGTTAGGGTTTGGGATAGGGTTAGGGTATGGCTTAGAGTACGGATTCTGTTAGGGGTTCGGATACGGTGTAGGGTATGGGTTAGGGTTAGTGTTAGGGTTAGGGCTCGGTTTAGGTTACGGGTTAGGATTAGGGTACGTTGTAGGGTTACGGTAGGGGTTAGGTTTATGGTACGCGTTAGGGTTAGGGTAGTTATTAAACCTATCCCACTTTCTAGATACCCCTTAGCACGTAAAGGAATATTATTTGGGGGTCCAGCCATGGAGAAGAGTTTAGACACTAGGATAAGATAAGGAACACACCCATTATCAAGAAATCACATTAGGATTCTCTTTTTAACCTGTTCCTTAAAACACTAGTGCTTAGGAAATCTATTGGAGGCAGAAGCAGTCAAGGATAGGTTAGGGTTAGGGTTAGAGTTTGGGTTAGGGTTAGGGTATGGCTTAGAGTACGGGTTCTGTTAGGGGTTCAGATACGGTGTAGGGTATGGGTTAGGGTTAGGGTTAGGGTTAGTGTTAGGGTTAGGGCTCGGTTTAGGTTACGGGTTAGGATTAGGGTACGTTGTAAGGTTAGGGTAGGGGTTAGGTTTAGGGTACGCGTTAGGGTTAGGGTAGTTATTAAACCTATCCCACTTTCTAGATACCCCTTAGCACGTAAAGGAATATTATTTGGGGGTCCAGCCATGGAGAAGAGTTTAGACACTAGGATAAGATAAGGAACACACCCATTATAAAGAAATCACATTAGGATTCTCTTTTTAACCTGTTCCTTAAAACACTAGTGCTTAGGAAATCTATTGGAGGCAGAAGCAGTGAAGGGTAGCTTAGGGTTAGGGTTAGGGTTAGGGTCAGGGTATGGCTTAGGGTACGGGTTCGGGTACGGCCTAGGGTATGCGTTAGGGTTAGGGTTAGGGTTAGTTTTAGGGTCAGGGCTCGGTTTAGGTTATGGGTTAGGATTAGGGTACGTGTTAGGGTTAGGGTAGGGGTTAGGGTTAGGGTACGCGTTAGGGGTACGGTAGTTACTAAACCTATCCCACTCTCTAGATACCCCTTAGCATGTAAAGGAATAGTTTTTTGGGGGTCCAGACATGGAGAAAAGTTTAGACACTAGGATAAGATAAGGAACACACACATTATAAAGAAATCATATTAGGATTCTCTTTTTTACCTGTTCCTTAAAACACTAGTGGTTAGGAAATCTATTGGAGGCAGAAGCAGTCAAGGGTAGCTTAGTGTTAGTGTTAGCGTTAGGGTTAGGGTTAGGGTACGGCTTAGGGTACGGGTTCGGTTACGGGTTCGGGTACGGCGTAGGGTATGGGTTAGGGTTACGGTTAGGGTTAGCTTTACGGTTAGTGTTCGGTTTAGGTTACGGGTTAGGATTAGGGTACTTATTAGGGTTAGGGTAGGGGTCAGGGTTAGGGTACGCCTTAGGGTTAGGGTAGTTATTAAACCTATCCCACTCTCTAGATACCCCTTAGTACGTAAAGGAATATTATTTGGGGGTCCAGCCATGGAGAAGAGTTTAGACACTAGGATAAGATAAGGAACACACCCATTATAAGGAAATCACATTAGGATTCTATTTTTTACCTGTTCCTTAAAACACTAGTGCTTAGGAAATCTATTGGAGGAAGAAGCAGTCAAGGGGAGCTTAGGGTTAGGTTTAGGGTTAGGGTTAGGTTTAGGGTACGGCTTAGGGTAAGGGTTCGGGTACGGGCTCGGGTACGGCGAAGGGTACGGGTTAGGGTTAGGGTGAGTGTTCGTTTTAGGGTTAGGGCTCGGTTTAGGGTACGCGTTAGGATTAGTGTACGTGTTAGGGTTAGGGTAGTGGTTAGGGTTAGGGTACGCATTAGGGTTAGGGTAGTTATTAAACCTATCCCACTCTCTAGATACCCCTTATCACGTAAAGGTATATTATTTGGGGTCCAGCCATGGAGAAGAGTTTAGACAATACGATAAGATAAGGAACACACCCATTATAAAGAAATCACATTAGGATTCTCTTTTTAACCTGTTCCTTAAAACACTAGTGCTTAGAAAATCTATTGGAGGCAGAAGCAGTCAAGAGTAGCTTAGGGTTAGGGTTAGGGTACGGCTTAGGGTACGGGTTCGGGTACGGGTTCGGGTACGGCGCAGGGTATGTGTTAGAGTTAGGGTTAGGGTTAGTTTTAGGGTTAGGGCTCGGTTTAGGGTACGGGTTAGGATTAGTGTACGTGTTAGTTTTAGGGTTAGGGTTAGTTTTAGTGTTAGGGCTCGGTTTAGGGTACGGGTTAGGATTAGGGTACGTGTTAGGGATAGGGTAGTTATTAAACCTATCCCACTCTCTAGATACCCCTTAGCACGTAAAGGAATATTATTTGGGGGTCCAGCCATGGAGAAGAGTTTAGACACTAGGATAAGATAAGGAACACACCCATTATAAAGAAATCACATTAGGATTCTCTTTTTAACCTGTTCCTTAAAACACTAGTGCTTAGGAAATCTATTGGAGGCAGAAGCAGTCAAGGATAACTTAGGGTTAGGGTTAGGGTTTGGGTTAGGGTATATCTTAGAGTATGGGTTCGGTTAGGGGTTCGGATCCGGCGTAGGGTATGGTTTAGGGTTAGGGTTAGGGTTAGTGTTAGGGTTAGGGCTCGGTTTAGGTTACAGGTTAGGAGTAGGTTACGTGTTATGGTTAGGGTACGCGTTAGGGGTAGGGTAGTTACTAAACCTATCCCACTCTCTAGATACCCCTTTTGCACGTAAAGGAATATTTTTTGGGGGTCCAGCCATGGAGAAGAGTTTAGACACTAGGATATGATAAGGAACACTCCCATTATAAAGAAATCACATTAGGATTCTCTTTTTAACCTGTTCCTTAAAACACTAGTGCTTAGGAAATCTATTGGAGGCAAAAGCAGTCAAGGGTGGCTTAGGGTTAGGGTTAGGGTTAGGGTACGGCTTAGGGTACGGGTTCAGGTACTGGTTCGGGTACGGCTTAGGGTATGGGTTAGGGTTAGGGTTAGGGTTAGATTTAGGGTTAGGGCTCAGTTTAGTTTACGGGTTAGGATTAGGGAACGTGTTAGGGTTAGGGTAGGGGTTAGGGTTAGGGTACGTGTTAGGGTTAGGGTAGTTATTAAACCTATCCCACTTTCTAGATACCCCTTAGCACGTAAAGGAATATTATTTGGGGGTCCAGCCATGGAGAAGAGTTTAGACACTAGAAAAAAATAAGGAACACACCCATTATAAAGAAATCATATTAGGATTCTCTTTTTAACCTGTTCCTTAAAAGACTAGTGCTTAGGAAATCTACTGGAGGCAGAAGCAGTCAAGGGTAGCTTAGGCTTAGGGTTAGGGTTAAGGTACGGCTTAGGGTATGGGTACGGGTACGGGTTCGGGTACGGCGCAGGGTATGGGTTAGTGTTAGGGTTAGTGTTAGTTTTAGGGTTAGGGCTCGGTTAGGGTATGGGTTAGGATTAGGGTACGTGTTAGGGTTAGGGTTGGTGTTTGGGTTAGGATACGCGTTAGGGTTAGGGCAGTTATTAAACCTATCCCACCTCTAAATACCCCTTAGCACGTAAAGGAATATTATTTGGGGGTCCAGCCATGGAGAAGAGTTTAATCACTAGGATAAGATAAGGAACACACCCATTATCAAGAAATCACATTAGGATTCTCTTTTTAACCTGTTCCTTAAAACACTAGTGCTTAGGAAATCTATTGGAGGCAGAAGCAGTGAAGGGTAGCTTAGGGTTAGGGTTAGGGTTAGGGTCAGGGTATGGCTTAGGGTACGGGTTCGGGTACGGCGTAGGGTATGCGTTAGGGTTAGGGTTAGGGTTAGTTTTAGGGTCAGGGCTCGGTTTAGGTTATGGGTCAGGATTAGGGTACGTGTTAGGGTTAGGGTAGGGGTTAGGGTTAGGGTACGCGTTAGGGGTACGGTAGTTACTAAACCTATCCCACTCTCTAGACACCCCTTAGCATGTAAAGGAATATTTTTTGGGGGGTCCAGACATGGAGAAAAGTTTAGACACTAGGATAAGATAAGGAACACACACATTATAAAGAAATCATATTAGGATTCTCTTTTTTACCTGTTCCTTAAAACACTAGTGCTTAGGAAATCTATTGGAGGCAGAAGCAGTCAAGGGTAGCTTAGGGTTAGTGTTAGCGTTAGGGTTAGGGTTAGGGTACGGCTTAGGGTACGGGTTCGGTTACGGGTTCGGGTACGGCGTAGGGTATGGGTTAGGGTTACGGTTAGGGTTAGCTTTACGGTTAGTGTTCGGTTTAGGTTACGGGTTAGGATTAGGGTACTTGTTAGGGTTAGGGTAGGGGTCAGGGTTAGGGTACGCCTTAGGGTTAGGTTAGTTATTAAACCTATCCCACTCTCTAGATACCCCTTAGTACGTAAAGGAATATTATTTGGGGGTCCAGCCATGGAGAAGAGTTTAGACACTAGGATAAGATAAGGAACACACCCATTATAAGGAAATCACATTAGGATTCTATTTTTTACCTGTCCTTAAAACACTAGTGCTTAGGAAATCTATTGGAGGAAGAAGCAGTCAAGGGGAGCTTAGGGTTAGGTTTAGGGTTAGGGTTAGGTTTAGGGTACGGCTTAGGGTAAGGGATCGGGTACGGGCACGGGTACGGCGAAGGGTACGGGTTAGGGTTAGGGTGAGTGTTCGTTTTAGGGTTAGGGCTCGGTTTAGGGTACGGGTTAGGATTAGTGTACGTGTTAGGGTTAGGGTAGTGGTTAGGGTTAGGGTACGCATTAGGGTTAGGGTAGTTATTAAACCTATCCCACTCTCTAGATACCCCTTATCACGTAAAGGTATATTATTTGGGGTCCAGCCATGGAGAAGAGTTTAGACAATACGATAAGATAAGGAACACACCCATTATAAAGAAATCACATTAGGATTCTCTTTTTAACCTGTTCCTTAAAACACTAGTGCTTAGAAAATCTATTGGAGGCAGAAGCAGTCAAGGGTAGCTTAGGGTTAGGGTTAGGGTTAGGGTACGGCTTAGGGTACGGGTTCGGGTACGGGTTCGGGTACGGCGCAGGGTATGTGTTAGAGTTAGGGTTAGGGTTAGTTTTAGGGTTAGGGCTCGGTTTAGGGTACGGGTTAGGATTAGTGTACGTGTTAGTTTTAGGGTTAGGGTTAGTTTTAGTGTTAGGGCTCGGTTTAGGGCACGGGTTAGGATTAGGGTACGTGTTAGGGATAGGGTAGTTATTAAACCTATCCCACTCTGTAGATACCCCTTAGCACGTAAAGGAATATTATTTGGGGGTCCAGCCATGGAGAAGAGTTTAGACACTAGGATAAGATAAGGAACACTCCCATTATAAAGAAATCACATTAGGATTCTCTTTTTAACCTGTTCCTTAAAACACTAGTGCTTAGGAAATCTATTGGAGGCAGAAGCAGTCAAGGATAACTTAGGGTTAGGGTTAGGGTTTGGGTTAGGGTATATCTTAGAGTATGGGTTCGGTTAGGGGTTCGGATACGGCGTAGGGTATGGGTTAGTGTTAGGGTTAGGGTTAGTGTCAGGGTTAGGGCTCGGTTTAGGTTACAGGATAGGAGTAGGTTACGTGTTATGGTTAGGGTACGCGTTAGGGGTAGGGTAGTTACTAAACCTATCCCACTCTATAGATACCCCTTTTACACGTAAAGGAATATTTTTTGGGGGTCCAGCCATGGAGAAGAGTTTAGACACTAGGATATGATAAGGAACACTCCCATTATAAAGAAATCACATTAGGATTCTCTTTTTAACCTGTTCCTTAAAACACTAGTGCTTAGGAAATCTATTGGAGGCAAAAGCAGTCAAGGGTGGCTTAGGGTTAGGGTTAGGGTTAGGGTACGGCTTAGGGTACGGGTTCGGGTACTGGTTCGGGTACGGCTTAGGGTATGGGTTAGGGTTAGGGTTAGGGTTAGTTTTAGGGTTAGGGCTCAATTTAGGTTACGGGTTAGGATTAGGGAACGTGTTAGGGTTAGGGTAGGGGTTAGGGTTAGGGTACGTGTTAGGGTTAGGGTAGTTATTAAACCTATCCCACTTTCTAGATACCCCTTAGCACGTAAAGGAATATTATTTGGGGGTCCAGCCATGGAGAAGAGTTTAGACACTAGAAAAAAATAAGGAACACACCCATTATAAAGAAATCATATTAGGATTCTCTTTTTAACCTGTTCCTTAAAAGACTAGTGCTTAGGAAATCTACTGGAGGCAGAAGCAGTCAAGGGTAGCTTAGGCTTAGGGTTAGGGTTATGGTACGGCTTAGGGTATGGGTACGGGTACGGGTTCGGGTACGGCGCAGGGTATGGTTTAGTGTTAGGATTAGTGTTAGTTTTAGGGTTAGGGCTCGGTTTAGGGTACGGGTTAGGATTAGGGTACGTGTTAGTGTTAGGTTTGGTGTTTGGGTTAGGATACGCGTTAGGGTTAGGGCAGTTATTAAACCTATCCCACCTCTAAATACCCCTTAGCACGTAAAGGAATATTATTTGGGGGTCCAGCCATGGAGAAGAGTTTAGACACTAGGATAAGATAAGGAACACACCCATTATCAAGAAATCACATTAGGATTCTCTTTTTAACCTGTTCCTTAAAACACTAGTGCTTAGGAAATCTATTGGAGGCAGAAGCAGTCAAGGATAGCTTAGGGTTAGGGTTAGGGTTTGGGATAGGGTTAGGGTATGGCTTAGAGTACGGGTTCTGTTAGGGGTTCGGATACGGTGTAGGGTATGGGTTAGGGTTAGTGTTAGGGTTAGGGCTCGGTTTAGGGTACGGGTTAGGATTAGGGTACGTTGTAGGGTTAGGGTAGGGGTTAGGTTTATGGTACGCGTTAGGGTTAGGGTAGTTATTAAACCTATCCCACTTTCTAGATACCCCTTAGCACGTAAAGGAATATTATTTGGGGGTCCAGCCATGGAGAAGAGTTTAGACACTAGGATAAGATAAGGAACACACCCATTATCAAGAAATCACATTAGGATTCTCTTTTTAACCTGTTCCTTAAAACACTAGTGCTTAGGAAATCTATTGGAGGCAGAAGCAGTCAAGGATAGGTTAGGGTTAGGGTTAGAGTTTGGGTTAGGGTTAGGGTATGGCTTAGAGTACGGGTTCTGTTAGGGGTTCGGATACGGTGTAGGGTATGGGTTAGGGTTAGGGTTAGGGTTAGGGTTAGTGTTAGGGTTAGGGCTCGGTTTAGGTTACGGGTTAGGATTAGGGTACGTTGTAAGGTTAGGGCAGGGGTTAGGTTTAGGGTACGCGTTAGGGTTAGGGTAGTTATTAAACCTATCCCACTTTCTAGATACCCCTTAGCACGTAAAGGAATATTATTTGGGGGTCCAGCCATGGAGAAGAGTTTAGGCACTAGGATAAGATAAGGAACACACCCATTATAAAGAAATCACATTAGGATTCTCTTTTTAACCTGTTCCTTAAAACACTAGTGCTTAGGAAATCTATTGGAGGCAGAAGCAGTGAAGGGTAGCTTAGGGTTAGGGTTAGGGTTAGGGTCAGGGTATGGCTTAGGGTACGGGTTCGGGTACGGCCTAGGGTATGCGTTAGGGTTAGGGTTAGGGTTAGTTTTAGGGTCAGGGCTCGGTTTAGGTTATGGGTTAGGATTAGGGTACGTGTTAGGGTTAGGGTAGGGGTTAGGGTTAGGGTACGCGTTAGGGGTACGGTAGTTACTAAACCTATCCCACTCTCTAGATACCCCTTAGCATGTAAAGGAATAGTTTTTTGGGGGTCCAGACATGGAGAAAAGTTTAGACACTAGGATAAGATAAGGAACACACACATTATAAAGAAATCATATTAGGATTCTCTTTTTTACCTGTTCCTTAAAACACTAGTGGTTAGGAAATCTATTGGAGGCAGAAGCAGTCAAGGGTAGCTTAGTGTTAGTGTTAGCGTTAGGGTTAGGGTTAGGGTACGGCTTAGGGTACGGGTTCGGTTACGGGTTCGGGTACGGCGTAGGGTATGGGTTAGGGTTACGGTTAGGGTTAGCTTTACGGTTAGTGTTCGGTTTAGGTTACGGGTTAGGATTAGGGTACTTATTAGGGTTAGGGTAGGGGTCAGGGTTAGGGTACGCCTTAGGGTTAGGGTAGTTATTAAACCTATCCCACTCTCTAGATACCCCTTAGTACGTAAAGGAATATTATTTGGGGGTCCAGCCATGGAGAAGAGTTTAGACACTAGGATAAGATAAGGAACACACCCATTATAAGGAAATCACATTAGGATTCTATTTTTTACCTGTTCCTTAAAACACTAGTGCTTAGGAAATCTATTGGAGGAAGAAGCAGTCAAGGGGAGCTTAGGGTTAGGTTTAGGGTTAGGGTTAGGTTTAGGGTACGGCTTAGGGTAAGGGTTCGGGTACGGGCTCGGGTACGGCGAAGGGTACGGGTTAGGGTTAGGGTGAGTGTTCGTTTTAGGGTTAGGGCTCGGTTTAGGGTACGCGTTAGGATTAGTGTACGTGTTAGGGTTAGGGTAGTGGTTAGGGTTAGGGTACGCATTAGGGTTAGGGTAGTTATTAAACCTATCCCACTCTCTAGATACCCCTTATCACGTAAAGGTATATTATTTGGGGTCCAGCCATGGAGAAGAGTTTAGACAATACGATAAGATAAGGAACACACCCATTATAAAGAAATCACATTAGGATTCTCTTTTTAACCTGTTCCTTAAAACACTAGTGCTTAGAAAATCTATTGGAGGCAGAAGCAGTCAAGAGTAGCTTAGGGTTAGGGTTAGGGTACGGCTTAGGGTACGGGTTCGGGTACGGGTTCGGGTACGGCGCAGGGTATGTGTTAGAGTTAGGGTTAGGGTTAGTTTTAGGGTTAGGGCTCGGTTTAGGGTACGGGTTAGGATTAGTGTACGTGTTAGTTTTAGGGTTAGGGTTAGTTTTAGTGTTAGGGCTCGGTTTAGGGTACGGGTTAGGATTAGGGTACGTGTTAGGGATAGGGTAGTTATTAAACCTATCCCACTCTCTAGATACCCCTTAGCACGTAAAGGAATATTATTTGGGGGTCCAGCCATGGAGAAGAGTTTAGACACTAGGATAAGATAAGGAACACACCCATTATAAAGAAATCACATTAGGATTCTCTTTTTAACCTGTTCCTTAAAACACTAGTGCTTAGGAAATCTATTGGAGGCAGAAGCAGTCAAGGATAACTTAGGGTTAGGGTTAGGGTTTGGGTTAGGGTATATCTTAGAGTATGGGTTCGGTTAGGGGTTCGGATCCGGCGTAGGGTATGGTTTAGGGTTAGGGTTAGGGTTAGTGTTAGGGTTAGGGCTCGGTTTAGGTTACAGGTTAGGAGTAGGTTACGTGTTATGGTTAGGGTACGCGTTAGGGGTAGGGTAGTTACTAAACCTATCCCACTCTCTAGATACCCCTTTTGCACGTAAAGGAATATTTTTTGGGGGTCCAGCCATGGAGAAGAGTTTAGACACTAGGATATGATAAGGAACACTCCCATTATAAAGAAATCACATTAGGATTCTCTTTTTAACCTGTTCCTTAAAACACTAGTGCTTAGGAAATCTATTGGAGGCAAAAGCAGTCAAGGGTGGCTTAGGGTTAGGGTTAGGGTTAGGGTACGGCTTAGGGTACGGGTTCAGGTACTGGTTCGGGTACGGCTTAGGGTATGGGTTAGGGTTAGGGTTAGGGTTAGATTTAGGGTTAGGGCTCAGTTTAGTTTACGGGTTAGGATTAGGGAACGTGTTAGGGTTAGGGTAGGGGTTAGGGTTAGGGTACGTGTTAGGGTTAGGGTAGTTATTAAACCTATCCCACTTTCTAGATACCCCTTAGCACGTAAAGGAATATTATTTGGGGGTCCAGCCATGGAGAAGAGTTTAGACACTAGAAAAAAATAAGGAACACACCCATTATAAAGAAATCATATTAGGATTCTCTTTTTAACCTGTTCCTTAAAAGACTAGTGCTTAGGAAATCTACTGGAGGCAGAAGCAGTCAAGGGTAGCTTAGGCTTAGGGTTAGGGTTAAGGTACGGCTTAGGGTATGGGTACGGGTACGGGTTCGGGTACGGCGCAGGGTATGGGTTAGTGTTAGGGTTAGTGTTAGTTTTAGGGTTAGGGCTCGGTTAGGGTATGGGTTAGGATTAGGGTACGTGTTAGGGTTAGGGTTGGTGTTTGGGTTAGGATACGCGTTAGGGTTAGGGCAGTTATTAAACCTATCCCACCTCTAAATACCCCTTAGCACGTAAAGGAATATTATTTGGGGGTCCAGCCATGGAGAAGAGTTTAATCACTAGGATAAGATAAGGAACACACCCATTATCAAGAAATCACATTAGGATTCTCTTTTTAACCTGTTCCTTAAAACACTAGTGCTTAGGAAATCTATTGGAGGCAGAAGCAGTGAAGGGTAGCTTAGGGTTAGGGTTAGGGTTAGGGTCAGGGTATGGCTTTGGGTACGGGTTCGGGTACGGCGTAGGGTATGCGTTAGGGTTAGGGTTAGGGTTAGTTTTAGGGTCAGGGCTCGGTTTAGGTTATGGGTCAGGATTAGGGTACGTGTTAGGGTTAGGGTAGGGGTTAGGGTTAGGGTACGCGTTAGGGGTACGGTAGTTACTAAACCTATCCCACTCTCTAGACACCCCTTAGCATGTAAAGGAATATTTTTTGGGGGGTCCAGACATGGAGAAAAGTTTAGACACTAGGATAAGATAAGGAACACACACATTATAAAGAAATCATATTAGGATTCTCTTTTTTACCTGTTCCTTAAAACACTAGTGCTTAGGAAATCTATTGGAGGCAGAAGCAGTCAAGGGTAGCTTAGGGTTAGTGTTAGCGTTAGGGTTAGGGTTAGGGTACGGCTTAGGGTACGGGTTCGGTTACGGGTTCGGGTACGGCGTAGGGTATGGGTTAGGGTTACGGTTAGGGTTAGCTTTACGGTTAGTGTTCGGTTTAGGTTACGGGTTAGGATTAGGGTACTTGTTAGGGTTAGGGTAGGGGTCAGGGTTAGGGTACGCCTTAGGGTTAGGTTAGTTATTAAACCTATCCCACTCTCTAGATACCCCTTAGTACGTAAAGGAATATTATTTGGGGGTCCAGCCATGGAGAAGAGTTTAGACACTAGGATAAGATAAGGAACACACCCATTATAAGGAAATCACATTAGGATTCTATTTTTTACCTGTCCTTAAAACACTAGTGCTTAGGAAATCTATTGGAGGAAGAAGCAGTCAAGGGGAGCTTAGGGTTAGGTTTAGGGTTAGGGTTAGGTTTAGGGTACGGCTTAGGGTAAGGGATCGGGTACGGGCTCGGGTACGGCGAAGGGTACGGGTTAGGGTTAGGGTGAGTGTTCGTTTTAGGGTTAGGGCTCGGTTTAGGGTACGGGTTAGGATTAGTGTACGTGTTAGGGTTAGGGTAGTGGTTAGGGTTAGGGTACGCATTAGGGTTAGGGTAGTTATTAAACCTATCCCACTCTCTAGATACCCCTTATCACGTAAAGGTATATTATTTGGGGTCCAGCCATGGAGAAGAGTTTAGACAATACGATAAGATAAGGAACACACCCATTATAAAGAAATCACATTAGGATTCTCTTTTTAACCTGTTCCTTAAAACACTAGTGCTTAGAAAATCTATTGGAGGCAGAAGCAGTCAAGGGTAGCTTAGGGTTAGGGTTAGGGTTAGGGTACGGCTTAGGGTACGGGTTCGGGTACGGGTTCGGGTACGGCGCAGGGTATGTGTTAGAGTTAGGGTTAGGGTTAGTTTTAGGGTTAGGGCTCGGTTTAGGGTACGGGTTAGGATTAGTGTACGTGTTAGTTTTAGGGTTAGGGTTAGTTTTAGTGTTAGGGCTCGGTTTAGGGCACGGGTTAGGATTAGGGTACGTGTTAGGGATAGGGTAGTTATTAAACCTATCCCACTCTGTAGATACCCCTTAGCACGTAAAGGAATATTATTTGGGGGTCCAGCCATGGAGAAGAGTTTAGACACTAGGATAAGATAAGGAACACTCCCATTATAAAGAAATCACATTAGGATTCTCTTTTTAACCTGTTCCTTAAAACACTAGTGCTTAGGAAATCTATTGGAGGCAGAAGCAGTCAAGGATAACTTAGGGTTAGGGTTAGGGTTTGGGTTAGGGTATATCTTAGAGTATGGGTTCGGTTAGGGGTTCGGATACGGCGTAGGGTATGGGTTAGTGTTAGGGTTAGGGTTAGTGTCAGGGTTAGGGCTCGGTTTAGGTTACAGGATAGGAGTAGGTTACGTGTTATGGTTAGGGTACGCGTTAGGGGTAGGGTAGTTACTAAACCTATCCCACTCTCTAGATACCCCTTTTACACGTAAAGGAATATTTTTTGGGGGTCCAGCCATGGAGAAGAGTTTAGACACTAGGATATGATAAGGAACACTCCCATTATAAAGAAATCACATTAGGATTCTCTTTTTAACCTGTTCCTTAAAATACTAGTGCTTAGGAAATCTATTGGAGGCAAAAGCAGTCAAGGGTGGCTTAGGGTTAGGGTTAGGGTTAGGGTACGGCTTAGGGTACGGGTTCGGGTACTGGTTCGGGTACGGCTTAGGGTATGGGTTAGGGTTAGGGTTAGGGTTAGTTTTAGGGTTAGGGCTCAATTTAGGTTACGGGTTAGGATTAGGGAACGTGTTAGGGTTAGGGTAGGGGTTAGGGTTAGGGTACGTGTTAGGGTTAGGGTAGTTATTAAACCTATCCCACTTTCTAGATACCCCTTAGCACGTAAAGGAATATTATTTGGGGGTCCAGCCATGGAGAAGAGTTTAGACACTAGAAAAAAATAAGGAACACACCCATTATAAAGAAATCACATTAGGATTCTCTTTTTAACCTGTTCCTTAAAACACTAGTGCTTAGGAAATCTACTGGAGGCAGAAGCAGTCAAGGGTAGCTTAGGCTTAGGGTTAGGGTTATGGTACGGCTTAGGGTATGGGTACGGGTACGGGTTCGGGTACGGCGCAGGGTATGGTTTAGTGTTAGGTTTAGTGTTAGTTTTAGGGTTAGGGCTCGGTTTAGGGTACGGGTTAGGATTAGGGTACGTGTTAGGGTTAGGTTTGGTGTTTGGGTTAGGATACGCGTTAGGGTTAGGGCAGTTATTAAACCTATCCCACCTCTAAATACCCCTTAGCACGTAAAGGAATATTATTTGGGGGTCCAGCCATGGAGAAGAGTTTAGACACTAGGATAAGATAAGGAACACACCCATTATCAAGAAATCACATTAGGATTCTCTTTTTAACCTGTTCCTTAAAACACTAGTGCTTAGGAAATCTATTGGAGGCAGAAGCAGTCAAGGATAGCTTAGGGTTAGGGTTAGGGTTTGGGATAGGGTTAGGGTATGGCTTAGAGTACGGGTTCTGTTAGGGGTTCGGATACGGTGTAGGGTATGGGTTAGGGTTAGTGTTAGGGTTAGGGCTCGGTTTAGGGTACGGGTTAGGATTAGGGTACGTTGTAGGGTTAGGGTAGGGGTTAGGTTTATGGTACGCGTTAGGGTTAGGGTAGTTATTAAACCTATCCCACTTTCTAGATACCCCTTAGCACGTAAAGGAATATTATTTGGGGGTCCAGCCATGGAGAAGAGTTTAGACACTAGGATAAGATAAGGAACACACCCATTATCAAGAAATCACATTAGGATTCTCTTTTTAACCTGTTCCTTAAAACACTAGTGCTTAGGAAATCTATTGGAGGCAGAAGCAGTCAAGGATAGGTTAGGGTTAGGGTTAGAGTTTGGGTTAGGGTTAGGGTATGGCTTAGAGTACGGGTTCTGTTAGGGGTTCGGATACGGTGTAGGGTATGGGTTAGGGTTAGGGTTAGGGTTAGGGTTAGGGTTAGGGTTAGTGTTAGGGTTAGGGCTCGGTTTAGGTTACGGGTTAGGATTAGGGTACGTTGTAAGGTTAGGGCAGGGGTTAGGTTTAGGGTACGCGTTAGGGTTAGGGTAGTTATTAAACCTATCCCACTTTCTAGATACCCCTTAGCACGTAAAGGAATATTATTTGGGGGTCCAGCCATGGAGAAGAGTTTAGGCACTAGGATAAGATAAGGAACACACCCATTATAAAGAAATCACATTAGGATTCTCTTTTTAACCTGTTCCTTAAAACACTAGTGCTTAGGAAATCTATTGGAGGCAGAAGCAGTGAAGGGTAGCTTAGGGTTAGGGTTAGGGTTAGGGTCAGGGTATGGCTTAGGGTACGGGTTCGGGTACGGCCTAGGGTATGCGTTAGGGTTAGGGTTAGGGTTAGTTTTAGGGTCAGGGCTCGGTTTAGGTTATGGGTTAGGATTAGGGTACGTGTTAGGGTTAGGGTAGGGGTTAGGGTTAGGGTACGCGTTAGGGATACGGTAGTTACTAAACCTATCCCACTCTCTAGACACCCCTTAGCATGTAAAGGAATATTTTTTTGGGGGTCCAGACATGGAGAAAAGTTTAGACACTAGGATAAGATAAGGAACACACACATTATAAAGAAATCATATTAGGATTCTCTTTTTTACCTGTTCCTTAAAACACTAGTGCTTAGGAAATCTATTGGAGGCAGAAGCAGTCAAGGGTAGCTTAGTGTTAGTGTTAGCGTTAGGGTTAGGGTTAGGGTACGGCTTAGGGTACGGGTTCGGGTACGGGTTCGGGTACGGCACAGGGTATGTGTTAGAGTTAGGGTTAGGGTTAGTTTTAGGGTTAGGGCTCGGTTTAGGGTACGGGTTAGGATTAGTGTACGTGTTAGTTTTAGGGTTAGGGTTAGTTTTAGTGTTAGGGCTCGGTTTAGGGCACGGGTTAGGATTAGGGTACGTGTTAGGGATAGGGTAGTTATTAAACCTATCCCACTCTCTAGATACCCCTTAGCACGTAAAGGAATATTATTTGGGGGTCCAGCCATGGAGAAGAGTTTAGACACTAGGATAAGATAAGGAACACACCCATTATAAAGAAATCACATTAGGATTCTCTTTTTAACCTGTTCCTTAAAACACTAGTGCTTAGGAAATCTATTGGAGGCAGAAGCAGTCAAGGATAACTTAGGGTTAGGGTTAGGGTTTGGGTTAGGGTATATCTTAGAGTATGGGTTCGGTTAGGGGTTCGGATACGGCGTAGGGTATGGGTTAGTGTTAGGGTTAGGGTTAGTGTCAGGGTTAGGGCTCGGTTTAGGTTACAGGTTAGGAGTAGGTTACGTGTTATGGTTAGGGTACGCGTTAGGGGTAGGGTAGTTACTAAACCTATCCCACTCTCTAGATACCCCTTTTGCACGTAAAGGAATATTTTTTGGGGGTCCAGCCATGGAGAAGAGTTTAGACACTAGGATATGATAAGGAACACTCCCATTATAAAGAAATCACATTAGGATTCTCTTTTTAACCTGTTCCTTAAAACACTAGTGCTTAGGAAATCTATTGGAGGCAAAAGCAGTCAAGGGTGGCTTAGGGTTAGGGTTAGGGTTAGGGTACGGCTTAGGGTACGGGTTCGGGTACTGGTTCGGGTACGGCTTAGGGTATGGGTTAGGGTTAGGGTTAGGGTTAGTTTTAGGGTTAGGGCTCAATTTAGGTTACGGGTTAGGATTAGGGAACGTGTTAGGGTTAGGGTAGGGGTTAGGGTTAGGGTACGTGTTAGGGTTAGGGTAGTTATTAAACCTATCCCACTTTCTAGATACCCCTTAGCACGTAAAGGAATATTATTTGGGGGTCCAGCCATGGAGAAGAGTTTAGACACTAGAAAAAAATAAGGAACACACCCATTATAAAGAAATCATATTAGGATTCTCTTTTTAACCTGTTCCTTAAAAGACTAGTGCTTAGGAAATCTACTGGAGGCAGAAGCAGTCAAGGGTAGCTTAGGCTTAGGGTTAGGATTAAGGTACGGCTTAGGGTATGGGTACGGGTACGGGTTCGGGTACGGCGCAGGGTATGGGTTAGGGTTAGGGTTAGTGTTAGTTTTAGGGTTAGGGCTCGGTTAGGGTATGGGTTAGGATTAGGGTACGTGTTAGGGTTAGGGTTGGTGTTTGGGTTAGGATACGCGTTAGGGTTAGGGCAGTTATTAAACCTATCCCACCTCTAAATACCCCTCAGCACGTAAAGGAATATTATTTGGGGGTCCAGCCATGGAGAAGAGTTTAGACACTAGGATAAGATAAGGAACACACCCATTATCAAGAAATCACATTAGGATTCTCTTTTTAACCTGTTCCTTAAAACACTAGTGCTTAGGAAATCTATTGGAAGCAGAAGCAGTGAAGGGTAGCTTAGGGTTAGGGTTAGGGTTAGGGTCAGGGTATGGCTTAGGGTACGGGTTCGGGTACGGCCTAGGGTATGCGTTAGGGTTAGGGTTAGGGTTAGTTTTAGGGTCAGGGCTCGGTTTAGGTTATGGGTTAGGATTAGGGTACGTGTTAGGGTTAGGGTAGGGGTTAGGGTTAGGGTACGCGTTAGGGATACGGTAGTTACTAAACCTATCCCACTCTCTAGACACCCCTTAGCATGTAAAGGAATATTTTTTTGGGGGTCCAGACATGGAGAAAAGTTTAGACACTAGGATAAGATAAGGAACACACCCATTATAAAGAAATCACATTAGGATTCTCTTTTTAACCTGTTCCTTAAAACACTAGTGCTTAGGAAATCTATTGGAGGAAGAAACATTCAAGGGGAGCTTAGGGTTAGGTTTAGGGTTAGGGTTAGGTTTAGGGTACGGCTTAGGGTAAGGGTTCGGGTACGGGCTCGGGTATGGCGAAGGGTACGGGTTAGGGTTAGGGTGAGGGTTAGTTTTAGGGTTAGGGCTCAGTTTAGTTTACGGGTTAGGATTAGGGAACGTTTTAGGTTTAGGGTAGTGGTTAGGGTTAGGGTACGCATTAGGGTTAGGGTAGTTATTAAACGTATCCCACTTTCTAGATACCCCTTAGCATGTAAAGGAATATTATTTGGGGGTCCAGCCATGGAGAAGAGTTAAGATACTGGAAAAAAATAAGGAACACACCCATTATAAAGAAATCATATTAGGATTCTCTTTTTAACATGTTCCTTAAAAGACTAGTGCTTAGGAAATCTACTGGAGGCAGAAGCAGTCAAGGGTAGCTTAGGCTTAGGGTTAGGGTTAAGGTACGGCTTAGGGTATGGGTACGGGTACGGGTTCGGGTACGGCGCAGGGTATGGGTTAGTGTTAAGGTTAGTGTTAGTTTCAGAGTTAGGGCTCGGTTTAGGGTACGGGTTAGGATTAGGGTACGTGTTAGGGTTAGGGTTGGTGTTTGGGTTAGGATACGCGTTAGGGTTAGGGCAGTTATTAAACCTATCCCACCTCTAAATACCCCTTAGCAGGTAAAGGAATATTATTTGGGGGTCCAGCCATGGAGAAGAGTTTAGACACTAGGATAAGATAAGGAACACACCCATTATCAAGAAATCACATTAGGATTCTCTTTTTAACCTGTTCCTTAAAACACTAGTGCTTAGGAAATCTATTGGAGGCAGAAGCAGTCAAGGATAGCTTAGGGTTAGGGTTAGGGTTTGGGATAGGGTTAGGGTATGGCTTAGAGTACGGGTTCTGTTAGGGGTTCGGATACGGTGTAGGGTATGGGTTAGGGTTAGGGTTAGGTTTAGTGTTAGGGTTAGGGCTCGGTTTAGGTTACGGGTTAGGATTAGGGTACGTTGTAGGGTTAGGGTAGGGGTAGGTTTATGGTACGCGTTAGGGTTAGGGTAGTTATTAAACCTATCCCACCTCTAAATACCCCTTAGCAGGTAAAGGAATATTATTTGGGGGTCCAGCCATGGAGAAGAGTTTAGACACTAGGATAAGATAAGGAACACACCCATTATCAAGAAATCACATTAGGATTCTCTTTTTAACCTGTTCCTTAAAACACTAGTGCTTAGGAAATCTATTGGAGGCAGAAGCAGTCAAGGATAGCTTAGGGTTAGGATTAGGGTTTGGGATAGGGTTAGGGTATGGCTTAGAGTACGGGTTGTGTTAGGGGTTCGGATACGGTGTAGGGTATGGGTTAGGGTTAGTGTTAGGGTTAGGGCTCGGTTTAGGTTATGGGTTAGGATTAGGGTACGTTGTAGGGTTAGGGTAGGGGTTAGGTTTATGGTACGCGTTAGGGTTAGGGTAGTTATTAAACCTATCCCACTTTCTAGATACCCCTTAGCACGTAAAGGAATATTATTTGGGGGTCCAGCCATGGAGAAGAGTTTAGACACTAGGATAAGATAAGGAACACACCCATTATAAAGAAATCACATTAGGATTCTCTTTTTAACCTGTTCTTTAAAACACTAGTTTTAGGAAATCTATTGGAGGCAGAAGCAGTGAAGCGTAGCTTAGGGTTAGGGTTAGGGTTAGGGTCAGGGTATGGCTTAGGGTACGGGTTCGGGTACGGCGTAGGGTATGCGTTAGGGTTAGGGTTAGGGTTAGTTTTAGGGTCAGGGCTCGGTTTAGGTTATGGGTTAGGATTAGGGTACGTGTTAGGGTTAGGGTAGGGGTTAGGGTTAGGGTACGAGTTAGGGGTACGGTAGTTACTAAACCTATCCCACTCTCTAGACACCCCTTAGCATGTAAAGGAATATTTTTTTGGGGGTCCAGCCATTGAGAAAAGTTTAGACACAAGGATAAGATAAGGAACACACACATTATAAAGAAATCATATTAGGATTCTCTTTTTTACCTGTTCCTTAAAACACTAGTGCTTAGGAAATCTATTTTAGGCAGAAGCAGTCAAGGGTAGCTTAGGGTTAGTGTTAGCGTTAGGGTTAGGTTTAGGATACGGCTTAGGGTACGGGTTCGGTTACGGGTTCGGGTACGGCGTAGGGTATGAGTTAGGGTTACGGTTAGGGTTAGCTTTACGGTTAGTGCTCGGTTTAGGTTACGGGTTAGGATAAGGGTACTTGATAGGGTTAGGGTAGTGGTCAGGGTTAGGGTACGCCTTAGGGTTAGGGTAGTTATTAAACCTATCCCACTCTCTAGATACCCCTTAGTACGTAAAGGAATATTATTTGGGGGTCCAGCCATGGAGAAGAGTTTAGACACTAGGATAAGATAAGGAACACACCCATTATAAGGAAATCACATTAGGATTCTCTTTTTTACCTGTTCCTTAAAACACTAGTGCTTAGGAAATCTATTGGAGGCAGAAGCAGTCAAGGGTGGCTTAGGCTTAGGGTTAGGGATAGGGTACGGCTTAGAGTACGGGTTCGGGTACGGGTTCGGGTACGGCACAGTGTATGTGTTAGAGTTAGGTTTAGGGTTAGTTTTAGGGTTAGGGCTCGGATTAGGGTACGGGTTAGGATTAGTGTACGTGTACGTGTTAGGGTTAGGGTTAGTTTTAGTGTTAGGGCTCGGTTTAGGGTACGGGTTATGATTAGGGTACGTGTTAGGGATAGGGTAGGGGTTAGGGTTAGGGTACGCGTTAGGTTTAGGGTAGTTATTAAACCTATCCCACTCTGTAGATACCCCTTAGCCCGTTAAGGAATATTATTTGGGGGTCCAGCCATGGAGAAGAGTTTAGACAGTAGGAGAAGATAAGGAACACACCCATTATAAATAAATCACATTAGGATTCTCTTTTTAACCTGTTCCTTAAAACACTAGTGCTTAGGAAATCTATTGGAGGCAGAAGCTGTCAAGGGTGGCTTAGGGTTAGGGTTAGGGTTAGGGTACGGCTTAGGGTACGGGTTCGGGTACTGGTTCGGGTACGGCGTAGGGTATGGGTTAGGGTTAGGGTTAGGGTTAGTTTTAGGGTTAGGGCTCAGTTTAGGTTATGGGTTAGGATTAGGGAACGTGTTAGGGTTAGGGTAGGGGTTAGGGTTAGGGTACGTGTTAGGGATAGGGTAGTTATTAAACCTATCCCACTTTCTAGATACCCCTTAGCATGTAAAGGAATATTATTTGGGGGTCCAGCCATGGAGAAGAGTTTAGACACTAGAAAAAAATAAGGAACACACCCATTATAAAGAAATCATATTAGGATTCTCTTTTTAACCTGTTCCTTAAAAGACTAGTGCTTAGGAAATCTACTGGAGGCAGAAGCAGTCAAGGGTAGCTTAGGCTTAGGGTTAGGGTTAAGGTACGGCTTAGGGTATGGGTACGGGTACGGGTTCGGGTACGGCGCAGGGTATGGTTTAGTGTTAGGGTTAGTGTTAGTTTTAGGGTTAGGGCTCGGTTTAGGGTACGGGTTAGGATTAGGGTACGTGTTAGGGTTAGGGTTGGTGTTTGGGTTAGGATACGCGTTAGGGTTAGGGCAGTTATTAAACCTATCCCACCTCTAAATACCCCTTAGCACGTAAAGGAATATTATTTGGGGGTCCAGCCATGGAGAAGAGTTTAATCACTAGGATAAGATAAGGAACACACCCATTATCAAGAAATCACATTAGGATTCTCTTTTTAACCTGTTCCTTAAAACACTAGTGCTTAGGAAATCTATTGGAGGCAGAAGCAGTGAAGGGTAGCTTAGGGTTAGTGTTAGGGTTAGGGTCAGGGTATGGCTTAGGGTACGTGTTCGGGTACGGAGTAGGGTATGCGTTAGGGTTAGGGTTAGGGTTAGTTTTAGGGTCAGGGTTCGGTTTAGGTTATGGGTCAGGATTAGGGTACGTGTTAGGGTTAGGGTAGGGGTTAGGGTTAGGGTACGCGTTAGGGGTACGGTAGTTACTAAACCTATCCCACTCTCTAGACACCCCTTAGCATGTAAAGGAATATTTTTTTGGGGGTCCAGCCATGGAGAAAAGTTTAGACACTAGGATAAGATAAGGAACACACACATTATAAAGAAATCATATTAGGATTCTCTTTTTTACCTGTTCCTTAAAACACTAGTGCTTAGGAAATCTATTGGAGGCAGAAGCAGTCAAGGGTAGCTTAGGGTTAGTGTTAGCGTTAGGGTTAGGGTTAGGGTACGGCTTAGGGTACGGGTTCGGTTACGGGTTCGGGTACGGCGTAGGGTATGGGTTAGGGTTACGGTTAGGGTTAGCTTTACGGTTAGTGTTCGGTTTAGGTTACGGGTTAGGATTAGGGTACATGTTAGGGTTAGGGTAGGGGTCAGGGTTAGGGTAAGCCTTAGGGTTAGGGTAGTTATGAAACCTATCCCACTCTCTAGATACACCTTAGTACGTAAAGGAATATTATTTGGGGGTCCAGCCATGGAGAAGAGTTTAGACACTAGGATAAGATAAGGAACACATCCATTATAAGGAAATCACATTAGGATTCTATTTTTTACCTGTTCCTTAAAACACTAGTGCTTAGGAAATCTATTGGAGGAAGAAGCAGTCAAGGGGAGCTTAGGGTTAGGTTTAGGGTTAGGGTTAGGTTTAGGGTACGGCTTAGGGTAAGGGATCGGGTACGGGCTCGGGTACGGCGAAGGGTACGGGTTAGGGTTAGGGTGAGTGTTCGTTTTAGGGTTAGGGCTCGGTTTAGGGTACGGGTTAGGATTAGTGTACGTGTTAGGGTTAGGGTAGTGGTTAGGGTTAGGGTACGCATTAGGGTTAGGGTAGTTATTATACCTATCCCACTCTCTAGATACCCCTTATCACGTAAAGGTATATTATTTGGGGTCCAGCCATGGAGAAGAGTTTAGACAATACGATAAGATAAGGAACACACCCATTATAAAGAAATCACATTAGGATTCTCTTTTTAACCTGTTCCTTAAAACACTAGTGCTTAGAAAATCTATTGGAGGCAGAAGCAGTCAAGAGTAGCTTAGGGTTAGGGTTAGGGTACGGCTTAGGGTACGGGTTCGGGTACGGGTTCGGGTACGGCGCAGGGTATGTGTTAGAGTTAGGGTTAGGGTTAGTTTTAGGGTTAGGGCTCGGTTTAGGGTACGGGTTAGGATTAGTGTACGTGTTAGTTTTAGGGTTAGGGTTAGTTTTAGTGTTAGGGCTCGGTTTAGGGCACGGGTTAGGATTAGGGTACGTGTTAGGGATAGGGTAGTTATTAAACCTATCCCACTCTCTAGATACCCCTTAGCACGTAAAGGAATATTATTTGGGGGTCCAGCCATGGAGAAGAGTTTAGACACTAGGATAAGATAAGGAACACACCCATTATAAAGAAATCACATTAGGATTCTCTTTTTAACCTGTTCCTTAAAACACTAGTGCTTAGGAAATCTATTTGAGGCAGAAGCAGTCAAGGATAACTTAGGGTTAGGGTTAGGGTTTGGGTTAGGGTATATCTTAGAGTATGGGTTCGGTTAGGGGTTCGGATACGGCGTAGGGTATGGGTTAGTGTTAGGGTTAGGGTTAGTGTCAGGGTTAGGGCTCGGTTTAGGTTACAGGTTAGGAGTACGTTACGTGTTATGGTTAGGGTACGCGTTAGGGGTAGGGTAGTTACTAAACCTATCCCACTCTGTAGATACCCCTTTTGCACGTAAAGGAATATTTTTTGGGGGTCCAGCCATGGAGAAGAGTTTAGACACTAGGATATGATAAGGAACACTCCCATTATAAAGACATCACATTAGGATTCTCTTTTTAACCTGTTCCTTAAAACACTAGTGCTTAGGAAATCTATTGGAGGCAAAAGCAGTCAAGGGTGGCTTAGGGTTAGGGTTAGGGTTAGGGTACGGCTTAGGGTACGGGTTCGGGTACTGGTTCGGGTACGGCTTAGGGTATGGGTTAGGGTTAGGGTTAGGGTTAGATTTAGGGTTAGGGCTCAGTTTAGTTTACAGGTTAGGATTAGGGAACGTGTTAGGGTTAGGGTAGGGGTTAGGGTTAGGGTACTTGTTAGGGTTAGGGTAGTTATTAAACTTATCCCACTTTCTAGATACCCCTTAGCACGTAAAGGAATATTATTTGGGGGTCCAGCCATGGAGAAGAGTTTAGACACTAGAGAAAAATAAGGAACACACCCATTATAAAGAAATCATATTAGGATTCTCTTTTTAACCTGTTCCTTAAAAGACTAGTGCTTAGGAAATCTACTGGAGGCAGAAGCAGTCAAGGGTAGCTTAGGCTTAGGGTTAGGGTTAAGGTACGGCTTAGGGTATGGGTACGGGTACGGGTTCGGGTACGGCGCAGGGTATGGTTTAGTGTTAGGGTTAGTGTTAGTTTTAGGGTTAGGGCTCGGTTTAGGGTACGGGTTAGGATTAGGGTACGTGTTAGGGTTAGGGTTGGTGTTTGGGTTAGGATACGCGTTAGGGTTAGGGCAGTTATTAAACCTATCCCACCTCTAAATACCCCTTAGCACGTAAAGGAATATTATTTGGGGGTCCAGCCATGGAGAAGAGTTTAGACACTAGGATAAGATAAGGAACACACCCATTATCAAGAAATCACATTAGGATTCTCTTTTTAACCTGTTCCTTAAAACACTAGTGCTTAGGAAATCGATTGGAGGCAGAAGCAGTGAAGGGTAGCTTAGGGTTAGGGTTAGGGTTAGGGTCAGGGTATGGCTTAGGGTACGGGTTCGGGTACGGCGTAGGGTATGCGTTAGGGTTAGGGTTAGGGTTAGTTTTAGGGTCAGGGCTCGGTTTAGGTTAGGGGTCAGGATTAGGGTACGTGTTAGGGGTAGGGTAGGGGTTAGGGTTAGGGTACGCGTTAGGGGTACGGTAGTTACTAAACCTATCCCACTCTCTAGACACCCCTTAGCATGTAAAGGAATATTTTTTTGGGGGTCCAGCCATGGAGAAAAGTTTAGACACTAGGATATGATAAGGAACACTCCCATTATAAAGAAATCACATTAGGATTCTCTTTTTAACCTGTTCCTTAAAACACTAGTGCTTAGGAAATCTATAGGAGGCAAAAGCAGTCAAGGGTGGCTTAGGGTTAGGGTTAGGGTTAGGGTACGGCTTAGGGTACGGGTTCGGGTACTGGTTCGGGTACGGCTTAGGGTATGGGTTAGGGTTAGGGTTAGGGTTAGATTTAGGGTTAGGGCTCAGTTTAGTTTACGGGTTAGGATTAGGGAACGTGTTAGGGTTAGGGTAGGGGTTAGGGTTAGGGTACGTGTTAGGTTTAGGGTAGTTATTAAACCTATCCCACTTTCTAGATACCCCTTAGCACGTAAAGGAATATTATTTGGGGTTCCAGCCATGGAGAAGAGTTTAGACACTAGAAAAAAATAAGGAACACACCCATTATAAAGAAATCATATTAGGATTCTATTTTTAACCTGTTCCTTAAAAGACTAGTGCTTAGGAAATCTACTGGAGGCAGAAGCAGTCAAGGGTAGCTTAGGCTTAGGGTTAGGGTTAAGGTACGGCTTAGGGTATGGGTACGGGTACGGGTTCGGGTACGGCACAGGGTATGGGTTAGTGTTAGGGTTAGTGTTAGTTTTAGGGTTAGGGCTCGGTTAGGGTATGGGTTAGGATTAGGGTACGTGTTAGGGTTAGGTTTGGTGTTTGGGTTAGGATACGCGTTAGGGTTAGGGCAGTTATTAAACCTATCCCACCTCTAAATACCCCTTAGCACGTAAAGGAATATTATTTGGGGGTCCAGCCATGGGGAAGAGTTTAGACACTAGGATAAGATAAGGAACACACCCATTATCAAGAAATCACATTAGGATTCTCTTTTTAACCTGTTCCTAAAAACACTAGTGCTTAGGAAATCTATTGGAGGCAGAAGCAGTCAAGGATAGCTTAGGGTTAGGGTTAGGGTTTGGGATAGGGTTAGGGTATGGCTTAGAGTACGGGTTGTGTTAGGGGTTTGGATACCGTGTAGGGTATGGGTTAGGGTTAGTGTTAGGGTTAGGGCTTGGTTTAGGTTACGGGTTAGGATTAGGGTACGTTGTAGGGTTAGGGTAGGGGTTAGGTTTATGGTACGCGTTAGGGTTAGGGTAGTTATTAAACCTATCCCACTTTCTAGATACCCCTTAGCACGTAAAGGAATATTATTTGGGGGTCCAGCCATGGAGAAGAGTTTAGACACTAGGATAAGATAAGGAACACACCCATTATAAAGAAATCACATTAGGATTCTCTTTTTAACCTGTTCTTTAAAACACTAGTGCTTAGGAAATCTATTGGAGGCAGAAGCAGTGAAGCGTAGCTTAGGGTTAGGGTTAGGGTTAGGGTCAGGGTATGGCTTAGGGTACGGGTTCGGGTACGGCGTAGGGTATGCGTTAGGGTTAGGGTTAGGGTTAGTTTTAGGGTCAGGGCTCGGTTTAGGTTATGGGTTAGGATTAGGGTACGTGTTAGGGTTAGGTTAGGGGTTAGGGTTAGGGTACGTGTTAGGGGTACGGTAGTTACTAAACCTATCCCACTCTCTAGACACCCCTTAGCATGTAAAGGAATATTTTTTTGGGGGTCCAGCCATGGAGAAAAGTTTAGACACAAGGATAAGATAAGGAACACACACATTATAAAGAAATCATATTAGGATTCTCTTTTTTACCTGTTCCTTAAAACACTAGTGCTTAGGAAATCTATTGGAGGCAGAAGCAGTCAAGGGTAGCTTAGGGTTAGTGTTAGCGTTAGGGTTAGGTTTAGGATACGGCTTAGGGTACGGGTTCGGTTACGGGTTCGGGTACGGCGTAGGGTATGGGTTAGGGTTACGGTTAGGGTTAGCTTTACGGTTAGTGCTCGGTTTAGGTTATGGGTTAGGATAAGGGTACTTGTTAGGGTTAGGGTAGGGGTCAGGGTTAGGGTACGCCTTAGGGTTAGGGTAGTTATTAAACCTATCCCACTCTCTAGATACCCCTTAGTACGTAAAGGAATATTATTTGGGGGTCCAGCCATGGAGAAGAGTTTAGACACTAGGATAAGATAAGGAATACACCCATTATAAGGAAATCACATTAGGATTCCCTTTTTTACCTGTTCCTTAAAACACTAGTGCTTAGGAAATCTATTGGAGGAAGAAACAGTCAAGGGGAGCTTAGGGTTAGGTTTAGGGTTAGGGTTAGGTTTAGGGTACGGCTTAGGGTAAGGGTTCGGGTACGGGCTCGTGTACGGCGAAGGGTACGGGTTAGGGTTAGGGTGAGGGTTAGTTTTAGGGTTAGGGCTCGGTTTAGGGTACGGGTTAGGATTAGTGTACGTGTTAGGGTTAGCGTAGTGGTTAGGGTTAGGGTACGCATTAGGGTTAGGGTAGTTATTAAACCTATCCCACTCTCTAGATACCCCTTATCACGTAAGGGTACATTATTTGGGGTCCAGCCATGGAGAAGAGTTTAGACACTAGGATAAGATAAGGAACACACCCATTATAAAGAAATCACATTAGGATTCTCTTTTTAACCTGTTCCTTAAAACACTAGTGCTTAGAAAATCTATTGGAGGCAGAAGCAGTCAAGGGTAGCTTAGGGTAAGGGTTAGGGTTAGGGTACGGCTTAGGGTACGGGTTCGGGTACGGGTTCGGGTACGGCGCAGGGTATGTGTTAGAGTTAGGGTTAGGGTTAGTTTTAGGGTTAGGGCTCGGTTTAGGGTACGGGTTAGGATTAGTGTACGTGTACGTGTTAGGGTTAGGGTTAGTTTTAGTGTTAGGGCTCGGTTTAGGGTACGGGTTAGGATTAGGGTACGTGTTAGGGATAGGGTAGTGGTTTGGTTAGGGTACGCGTTAGGTTTACGATAGTTATTAAACCTATCCCACTCTCTAGATACCCCTTAGCACGTAAAGGAATATTATTGGGGGTCCAGCCATGGAGAAGAGTTTAGACACTAGGATAAGATACGGAACACACCCATTATAAAGAAATCACATTAGGATTCTCTTTTTAACCTGTTCCTTAAAACACTAGTGCTTAGGAAATCTATTGGAGGCAGAAGCAGTCAAGGGTGGCTTAGGGTTAGGGTTAGGGTTAGGGTACGGCTTAGGGTACGGGTTCGGGTACGGCACACTGTATGTGTTAGAGTTAGGTTTAGGGTTAGTTTTAGGGTTAGGGCTCGGATTAGGGTACGGGTTAGGATTAGTGTACGTGTACGTGTTAGGGTTAGGGTTAGTTTTAGTGTTAGGGCTCGGTTTAGGGTACGGGTTATGATTAGGGTACGTGTTAGGGATAGGGTAGTGGTTAGGGTTAGGGTACGCGTTAGGTTTAGGGTAGTTATTAAACCTATCCCACTCTCTAGATACCCCTTAGCACGTTAAGGAATATTATTTGGGGGTCCAGCCATGGAGAAGAGTTTAGACACTAGGATAAGATAAGGAACACACCCATTATAAATAAATCACATTAGGATTCTCTTTTTAACCTGTTCCTTAAAACACTAGTGCTTAGGAAATCTATTGGAGGCAGAAGCAGTCAAGGATAACTTAGGGTTAGGGTTAGGGTTTGTTTTAGGGTATATCTTAGAGTATGGGTTCGGTTAGGGGTTCGGATACGGCGTAGGGTATGGGTTAGGGTTAGGGTTAGGGTTAGTGTTAGGGTTAGGGCTCGGTTTAGGTTACAGGTTAAGAGTAGGTTACATGTTATGGTTAGGGTACGCGTTAGGGGTAGGGTAGTTACTAAACCTATCCCACTCTCTAGATACCCCTTTTGCACGTAAAGGAATATTTTTTGGGGGTCCAGCCATCGAGAAGAGTGTAGACACTAGGATATGATAAGGAACACTCCCATTATAAAGAAATCACATTAGGATTCTCTTTTTAACCTGTTCCTTAAAACACTAGTGCTTAGAAAATCGATTGGAGGCAGAAGCAGTCAAGGGTGGCTTAGGGTTAGGGTTAGGGTTAGGGTACGGCTTAGGGTACGGGTTCGGGTACTGGTTCGGGTACGGCGTAGGGTATGGGTTAGGGTTAGGGTTAGGGTTAGTTTTAGGGTTAGGGCTCAGTTTAGGTTACGGGTTAGGATTAGGGAACGTGTTAGGGTTAGGGTAGGGGTTAGGGTTAGGGTACGTGTTAGGGTTAGGGTAGTTATTAAACCTATCCCACTTTCTAGATACCCCTTAG
Source organism: Eschrichtius robustus (assembly GCF_028021215.1). Taxonomy (NCBI): domain Eukaryota; kingdom Metazoa; phylum Chordata; class Mammalia; order Artiodactyla; family Eschrichtiidae; genus Eschrichtius; species Eschrichtius robustus. Next base: position 236,373 of record NW_027175243.1, read on the forward strand.
CACGTAAAGGAATATTATTTGGGGGTCCAGCCATGGAGAAGAGTTTAGACACTAGAAAAAAATAAGGAACACACCCATTATAAAGAAATCATATTAGGATTCTCTTTTTAACCTGTTCCTTAAAAGACTAGTGCTTAGGAAATCTACTGGAGGCAGAAGCAGTCAAGGGTAGCTTAGGCTTAGGGTTAGGGTTAAGGTACGGCTTAGGGTATGGGTACGGGTACGGGTTCGGGTACGGCACAGTGTATGGTTTAGTGTTAGGGTTAGTGTTAGTTTTAGGGTTAGGGCTCGGTTTAGGGTACGGGTTAGGATTAGGGTACGTGTTAGGGTTAGGGTTGGTGTTTGGGTTAGGATACGCGTTAGGGTTAGGGCAGTTATTAAACCTATCCCACCTCTAAATACCCCTTAGCACGTAAAGGAATATTATTTGGGGGTCCAGCCATGGAGAAGAGTTTAGACACTAGGATAAGATAAGGAACACACCCATTATCAAGAAATCACATTAGGATTCTCTTTTTAACCTGTTCCTTAAAACACTAGTGCTTAGGAAATCGATTGGAGGCAGAAGCAGTGAAGGGTAGCTTAGGGTTAGGGTTACGGTTAGGGTCAGGGTATGGCTTAGGGTACGGGTTCGGGTACGGCGTAGGGTATGCGTTAGGGTTAGGGTTAGGGTTAGTTTTAGGGTCAGGGCTCGGTTTAGGTTATGGGTCAGGATTAGGGTACGTGTTAGGGGTAGGGTAGGGGTTAGGGTTAGGGTACGCGTTAGGGTTACGGTAGTTACTAAACGTATCCCACTCTCTAGACACCCCTTAGCATGTAAAGGAATATTTTTTTGGGGGTCCAGCCATGGAGAAAAGTTTAGACACTAGGATATGATAAGGAACACTCCCATTATCAAGAAATCACATTAGGATTCTCTTTTTAACCTGTTCCTTAAAACACTAGTGCTTAGGAAATCTATTGGAGGCAGAAGCAGTCAAGGATAGCTTAGGGTTAGGGTTAGGGTTTGGGATAGGGTAAGGGTATGGCTTAGAGTACGGGTTGTGTTAGGGGTTCGGATACGGTGTAGGGTATGGGTTAGGGTTAGTGTTAGGGTTAGGGCTCGGTTTAGGTTACGGGTTAGGATTAGGGTACGTTGTAGGGTTAGGGTAGGGGTTAGGTTTATGGTACGCGTTAGGGTTAGGGTAGTTATTAAACCTATCCCACTTTCTAGATACCCCTTAGCACGTAAAGGAATATTATTTGGGGGTCCAGCCATGGAGAAGAGTTTAGACACTAGGATAAGATAAGGAACACACCCATTATAAAGAAATCACATTAGGATTCTCTTTTTAACCTGTTCTTTAAAACACTAGTGCTTAGGAAATCTATTGGAGGCAGAAGCAGTGAAGCGTAGCTTAGGGTTAGGGTTAGGGTTAGGGTCAGGGTATGGCTTAGGGTACGGGTTCGGGTACGGCGTAGGGTATGCGTTAGGGTTAGGGTTAGGGTTAGTTTTAGGGTCAGGGCTCGGTTTAGGTTATGGGTTAGGATTAGGGTACGTGTAGGGTTAGGGTAGGGGTTAGGGTTAGGGTACGAGTTAGGGGTACGGTAGTTACTAAACCTATCCCACTCTCTAGACACCCCTTAGCATGTAAAGGAATATTTTTTTGGGGGTCCAGCCATGGAGAAAAGTTTAGACACAAGGATAAGGTAAGGAACACACACATTATAAAGAAATCAAATTAGGATTCTCTTTTTTACCTGTTCCTTAAAACACTAGTGCTTAGGAAATCTATTGGAGGCAGAAGCAGTCAAGGGTAGCTTAGGGTTAGTGTTAGCGTTAGGGTTAGGTTTAGGATACGGCTTAGGGTACGGGTTCGGTTACGGGTTCGGGTACGGCGTAGGGTATGGGTTAGAGTTACGGTTAGGGTTAGCTTTACGGTTAGTGCTCGGTTTAGGTTACGGGTTAGGATAAGGGTACTTGTTAGGGTTAGGGTAGGGGTCAGGGTTAGGGTACGCCTTAGGGTTAGGGTAGTTATTAAACCTATCCCACTCTCTAGATACCCCTTAGTATGTAAAGGAATATTATTTGGGGGTCCAGCCATAGAGAAGAGTTTAGACACTAGGATAAGATAAGGAATACACCCATTATAAGGAAATCACATTAGGATTCTCTTTTTTACCTGTTCCTTAAAACACTAGTGCTTAGGAAATCTATTGGAGGAAGAAACAGTCAAGGGGAGCTTAGGGTTAGGTTTAGGGTTAGGGTTAGGTTTAGGGTACGGCTTAGGGTAAGGGTTCGGGTACGGGCTCGGGTACGGCGAAGGGTATGGGTTAGGGTTAGGGTGAGGGTTAGTTTTAGGGTTAGGGCTCGGTTTAGGGTACGGGTTAGTATTAGTGTACGTGTTAGGGTTAGCGTAGTGGTTAGGGTTAGGGTACGCATTAGGGTTAGGGTAGTTATTAAACCTATCCCACTCTCTAGATACCCCTTATCACGTAAGGGTACATTATTTGGGGTCCAGCCATGGAGAAGAGTTTAGACACTAGGATAAATAAGGAACACACCCATTATAAAGAAATCACATTAGGATTCTCTTTTTAACCTGTTCCTTAAAACACTAGTGTTTAGAAAATCTATTGGAGGCAGAAGCAGTCAAGGGTAGCATAGGGTAAGTGTTAGGGTTAGGGTACGGCTTAGGGTACGGGTTCGGGTACGGGTTCGGGTACGGCGCAGGGTATGTGTTAGAGTTAGGGTTAGGGTTAGTTTTAGGGTTAGGGCTCGGTTTAGGGTACGGGTTAGGATTAGTGTACGTGTACGTGTTATGGTTAGGGTTAGTTTTAGTGTTAGGGCTCGGTTTAGGGTACGGGTTAGGATTAGGGTACGTGTTAGGGATAGGGTAGTGGTTTGGTTAGGGTACGCGTTAGGTTTACGGTAGTTATTAAACCTATCCCACTCTCTAGATACCCCTTAGAACGTAAAGGAATATTATTGGGGGTCCAGCCATGGAGAAGAGTTTAGACACTAGGATAAGATAAGGAACACACCCATTATAAAGAAATCACATTAGGATTCTCTTTTTAACCTGTTCCTTAAAACACTAGTGCTTAGGAAATCTATTGTAGGCAGAAGCAGTCAAGGGTGGCTTAGGGTTAGGGTTAGGGATAGGGTACGGCTTAGAGTACGGGTTCGGGTACGGGTTCGGGTACGGCACAGTGTATGTGTTAGAGTTAGGTTTAGGGTTAGTTTTAGGGTTAGGGCTCGGATTAGGGTACGGGTTAGGATTAGTGTACGTGTACGTGTTAGGGTTAGGGTTAGTTTTAGTGTTAGGGCTCGGTTTAGGGTACGGGTTATGATTAGGGTACGTGTTAGGGATAGGGTAGGGGTTAGGGTTAGGGTACGCGTTAGGTTTAGGGTAGTTATTAAACCTATCCCACTCTGTAGATACCCCTTAGCCCGTTAAGGAATATTATTTGGGGGTCCAGCCATGGAGAAGAGTTTAGACACTAGGAGAAGATAAGGAACACACCCATTATAAATAAATCACATTAGGATTCTCTTTTTAACCTGTTCCTTAAAACACTAGTGCTTAGGAAATCTATTGGAGGCAGAAGCAGTCAAGGATAACTTAGGGTTAGGGTTAGGGTTTGGTTTAGGGTATATCTTAGAGTATGGGTTCGGTTAGGGGTTCGGATACGGTGTAGGGTATGGGTTAGGGTTAGGGCTAGGGTTAGTGTTAGGGTTAGGGCTCGGTTTAGGTTACAGGTTAGGAGTAGGTTACGTGTTATGGTTAGGGTATGCGTTAGGGGTAGGGTACTTACTAAACCTATCCCACTCTCTAGATACCCCTTTTTCACGTAAAGGAATATTTTTTGGGGGTCCAGCCATCGAGAAGAGTGTAGACACTAGGATATGATAAGGAACACTCCCATTATAAAGAAATCACATTAGGATTCTCTTTTTAACCTGTTCCTTAAAACACTAGTGCTTAGGAAATCTATTGGAGGCAGAAGCAGTCAAGGGTGGCTTAGGGTTAGGGTTAGGGTTAGGGTACGGCTTAGGGTACGGGTTCGGGTACTGGTTCGGGTACGGCGTAGGGTATGGGTTAGGGTTAGGGTTAGGGTTAGTTTTAGGGTTAGGGCTCAGTATAGGTTATGGGTTAGTATTAGGGAACGTGTTAGGGTTAGGGTAGGGGTTAGGGTTAGGGTACGTGTTAGGGTTAGGGTAGTTATTAAACCTATCCCACTTTCTAGATACCCCTTAGCATGTAAAGGAATATTATTTGGGGGTCCAGCCATGGAGAAGAGTTTAGACACTAGAAAAAAATAAGGAACACACCCATTATAAAGAAATCATATTAGGATTCTCTTTTTAACCTGTTCCTTAAAAGACTAGTGCTTAGGAAATCTACTGGAGGCAGAAGCAGTCAAGGGTAGCTTAGGCTTAGGGTTAGGGTTAAGGTACGGCTTAGGGTATGGGTACGGGTACGGGTTCGGGTACGGCGCAGGGTATGGTTTAGTGTTAGGGTTAGTGTTAGTTTTAGGGTTAGGGCTCGGTTTAGGGTACGGGTTAGGATTAGTGTACGTGTTAGGGTTAGGGTTGGTGTTTGGGTTAGGATACGCGTTAGGGTTAGGGCAGTTATTAAACCTATCCCACCTCTAAATACCCCTTAGCACGTAAAGGAATATTATTTGGGGGTCCAGCCATGGAGAAGAGTTTAATCACTAGGATAAGATAAGGAACACACCCATTATCAAGAAATCACATTAGGATTCTCTTTTTAACCTGTTCCTTAAAACACTAGTGCTTAGGAAATCTATTGGAGGCAGAAGCAGTGAAGGGTAGCTTAGGGTTAGTGTTAGGGTTAGGGTCAGGGTATGGCTTAGGGTACGTGTTCGGGAACGGAGTAGGGTATGCGTTAGGGTTAGGGTTAGGGTTAGTTTTAGGGTCAGGGTTCGGTTTAGGTTATGGGTCAGGATTAGGGTACGTGTTAGGGTTAGGGTAGGGGTTAGGGTTAGGGTACGCGTTAGGGGTACGGTAGTTACTAAACCTATCCCACTCTCTAGACACCCCTTAGCATGTAAAGGAATATTTTTTTGGGGGTCCAGCCATGGAGAAAAGTTTAGACACTAGGATAAGATAAGGAACACACACATTATAAAGAAATCATATTAGGATTCTCTTTTTTACCTGTTCCTTAAAACACTAGTGCTTAGGAAATCTATTGGAGGCAGAAGCAGTCAAGGGTAGCTTAGGGTTAGTGTTAGCGTTAGGGTTAGGGTTAGGGTACGGCTTAGGGTACGGGTTCGGTTACGGGTTCGGGTACGGCGTAGGGTATGGGTTAGGGTTACGGTTAGGGTTAGCTTTACGGTTAGTGTTCGGTTTAGGTTACGGGTTAGGATTAGGGTACTTGTTAGGGTTAGGGTAGGGGTCAGGGTTAGGGTACGCCTTAGGGTTAGGGTAGTTATTAAACCTATCCCACTTTCTAGATACCGCTTAGCACGTAAAGGAATATTATTTGGGGTCCAGCCATGGAGAAGAGTTTAGACACTAGAAAAAAATAAGGAACACACCCATTATAAAGAAATCATATTAGGATTCTCTTTTTAACCTGTTCCTTAAAAGACTAGTGCTTAGGAAATCTACTGGAGGCAGAAGCAGTCAAGGGTAGCTTAGGCTTAGGGTTAGGGTTAAGGTACGGCTTAGGGTATGGGTACGGGTACGGGTTCGGGTACGGCGCAGGGTATGGTTTAGTGTTAGGGTTAGTGTTAGTTTTAGGGTTAGGGCTCGGTTTAGGGTACGGGTTAGGATTAGGGTACGTGTTAGGGTTAGGGTTGGTGTTTGGGTTAGGATACGCGTTAGGGTTAGGGCAGTTATTAAACCTATCCCACCTCTAAATACCCCTTAGCACGTAAAGGAATATTATTTGGGGGACCAGCCATGGAGAAGAGTTTAGACACTAGGATAAGATAAGGAACACACCCATTATCAAGAAATCACATTAGGATTCTCTTTTTAACCTGTTCCTTAAAACACTAGTGCTTAGGAAATCTATTGGAGGCAGAAGCAGTCAAGGATAGCTTAGGGTTAGGGTTAGGGTTTGGGATAGGCTTAGGGTATGGCTTAGAGTACGGATTCTGTTAGGGGTTCGGATACGGTGTAGGGTATGGGTTAGGGTTAGTGTTAGGGTTAGGGCTCGGTTTAGGTTACGGGTTAGGATTAGGGTACGTTGTAGGGTTAGGGTAGGGGTTAGGTTTATGGTACGCGTTAGGGTTAGGGTAGTTATTAAACCTATCCCACTTTCTAGATACCCCTTAGCACGTAAAGGAATATTATTTGGGGGTCCAGCCATGGAGAAGAGTTTAGACACTAGGATAAGATAAGGAACACACCCATTATCAAGAAATCACATTAGGATTCTCTTTTTAACCTGTTCCTTAAAACATTAGTGCTTAGGAAATCTATTGGAGGCAGAAGCAGTCAAGGATAGGTTAGGGTTAGGGTTAGAGTTTGGGTTAGGGTTAGGGTATGGCTTAGAGTACGGGTTCTGTTAGGGGTTCAGATACGGTGTAGGGTATGGGTTAGGGTTAGGGTTAGGGTTAGTGTTAGGGTTAGGGCTCGGTTTAGGTTACGGGTTAGGATTAGGGTACGTTGTAAGGTTAGGGTAGGGGTTAGGTTTAGGGTACGCGTTAGGGTTAGGGTAGTTATTAAACCTATCCCACTTTCTAGATACCCCTTAGCACGTAAAGGAATATTATTTGGGGGTCCAGCCATGGAGAAGAGTTTAGACACTAGGATAAGATAAGGAACACACCCATTATAAAGAAATCACATTAGGATTCTCTTTTTAACCTGTTCCTTAAAACACTAGTGCTTAGGAAATCTATTGGAGGCAGAAGCAGTGAAGGGTAGCTTAGGGTTAGGGTTAGGGTTAGGGTCAGGGTATGGCTTAGGGTACGGGTTCGGGTACGGCCTAGGGTATGCGTTAGGGTTAGGGTTAGGGTTAGTTTTAGGGTCAGGGCTCGGTTTAGGTTATGGGTTAGGATTAGGGTACGTGTTAGGGTTAGGGTAGGGGTTAGGGTTAGGGTACGCGTTAGGGGTACGGTAGTTACTAAACCTATCCCACTCTCTAGATACCCCTTAGCATGTAAAGGAATAGTTTTTTGGGGGTCCAGACATGGAGAAAAGTTTAGACACTAGGATAAGATAAGGAACACACACATTATAAAGAAATCATATTAGGATTCTCTTTTTTACCTGTTCCTTAAAACACTAGTGGTTAGGAAATCTATTGGAGGCAGAAGCAGTCAAGGGTAGCTTAGTGTTAGTGTTAGCGTTAGGGTTAGGGTTAGGGTACGGCTTAGGGTACGGGTTCGGTTACGGGTTCGGGTACGGCGTAGGGTATGGGTTAGGGTTACGGTTAGGGTTAGCTTTACGGTTAGTGTTCGGTTTAGGTTACGGGTTAGGATTAGGGTACTTATTAGGGTTAGGGTAGGGGTCAGGGTTAGGGTACGCCTTAGGGTTAGGGTAGTTATTAAACCTATCCCACTCTCTGGATACCCCTTAGTACGTAAAGGAATATTATTTGGGGGTCCAGCCATGGAGAAGAGTTTAGACACTAGGATAAGATAAGGAACACACCCATTATAAGGAAATCACATTAGGATTCTATTTTTTACCTGTTCCTTAAAACACTAGTGCTTAGGAAATCTATTGGAGGAAGAAGCAGTCAAGGGGAGCTTAGGGTTAGGTTTAGGGTTAGGGTTAGGTTTAGGGTACGGCTTAGGGTAAGGGTTCGGGTACGGGCTCGGGTACGGCGAAGGGTACGGGTTAGGGTTAGGGTGAGTGTTCGTTTTAGGGTTAGGGCTCGGTTTAGGGTACGCGTTAGGATTAGTGTACGTGTTAGGGTTAGGGTAGTGGTTAGGGTTAGGGTACGCATTAGGGTTAGGGTAGTTATTAAACCTATCCCACTCTCTAGATACCCCTTATCACGTAAAGGTATATTATTTGGGGTCCAGCCATGGAGAAGAGTTTAGACAATACGATAAGATAAGGAACACACCCATTATAAAGAAATCACATTAGGATTCTCTTTTTAACCTGTTCCTTAAAACACTAGTGCTTAGAAAATCTATTGGAGGCAGAAGCAGTCAAGAGTAGCTTAGGGTTAGGGTTAGGGTACGGCTTAGGGTACGGGTTCGGGTACGGGTTCGGGTACGGCGCAGGGTATGTGTTAGAGTTAGGGTTAGGGTTAGTTTTAGGGTTAGGGCTCGGTTTAGGGTACGGGTTAGGATTAGTGTACGTGTTAGTTTTAGGGTTAGGGTTAGTTTTAGTGTTAGGGCTCGGTTTAGGGTACGGGTTAGGATTAGGGTACGTGTTAGGGATAGGGTAGTTATTAAACCTATCCCACTCTCTAGATACCCCTTAGCACGTAAAGGAATATTATTTGGGGGTCCAGCCATGGAGAAGAGTTTAGACACTAGGATAAGATAAGGAACACACCCATTATAAAGAAATCACATTAGGATTCTCTTTTTAACCTGTTCCTTAAAACACTAGTGCTTAGGAAATCTATTGGAGGCAGAAGCAGTCAAGGATAACTTAGGGTTAGGGTTAGGGTTTGGGTTAGGGTATATCTTAGAGTATGGGTTCGGTTAGGGGTTCGGATCCGGCGTAGGGTATGGTTTAGGGTTAGGGTTAGGGTTAGTGTTAGGGTTAGGGCTCGGTTTAGGTTACAGGTTAGGAGTAGTTTATGTGTTATGGTTAGGGTACGCGTTAGGGGTAGGGTAGTTACTAAACCTATCCCACTCTCTAGATACCCCTTTTGCACGTAAAGGAATATTTTTTGGGGGTCCAGCCATGGAGAAGAGTTTAGACACTAGGATATGATAAGGAACACTCCCATTATAAAGAAATCACATTAGGATTCTCTTTTTAACCTGTTCCTTAAAACACTAGTGCTTAGGAAATCTATTGGAGGCAAAAGCAGTCAAGGGTGGCTTAGGGTTAGGGTTAGGGTTAGGGTACGGCTTAGGGTACGGGTTCGGGTACTGGTTCGGGTACGGCTTAGGGTATGGGTTAGGGTTAGGGTTAGGGTTAGATTTAGGGTTAGGGCTCAGTTTAGTTTACGGGTTAGGATTAGGGAACGTGTTAGGGTTAGGGTAGGGGTTAGGGTTAGGGTACGTGTTAGGGTTAGGGTAGTTATTAAACCTATCCCACTTTCTAGATACCCCTTAGCACGTAAAGGAATATTATTTGGGGGTCCAGCCATGGAGAAGAGTTTAGACACTAGAAAAAAATAAGGAACACACCCATTATAAAGAAATCATATTAGGATTCTCTTTTTAACCTGTTCCTTAAAAGACTAGTGTTTAGGAAATCTACTGGAGGCAGAAGCAGTCAAGGGTAGCTTAGGCTTAGGGTTAGGGTTAAGGTACGGCTTAGGGTATGGGTACGGGTACGGGTTCGGGTACGGCGCAGGGTATGGGTTAGTGTTAGGGTTAGTGTTAGTTTTAGGGTTAGGGCTCGGTTAGGGTATGGGTTAGGATTAGGGTACGTGTTAGGGTTAGGGTTGGTGTTTGGGTTAGGATACGCGTTAGGGTTAGGGCAGTTATTAAACCTATCCCACCTCTAAATACCCCTTAGCACGTAAAGGAATATTATTTGGGGGTCCAGCCATGGAGAAGAGTTTAATCACTAGGATAAGATAAGGAACACACCCATTATCAAGAAATCACATTAGGATTCTCTTTTTAACCTGTTCCTTAAAACACTAGTGCTTAGGAAATCTATTGGAGGCAGAAGCAGTGAAGGGTAGCTTAGGGTTAGGGTTAGGGTTAGGGTCAGGGTATGGCTTAGGGTACGGGTTCGGGTACGGCGTAGGGTATGCGTTAGGGTTAGGGTTAGGGTTAGTTTTAGGGTCAGGGCTCGGTTTAGGTTATGGGTCAGGATTAGGGTACGTGTTAGGGTTAGGGTAGGGGTTAGGGTTAGGGTACGCGTTAGGGGTACGGTAGTTACTAAACCTATCCCACTCTCTAGACACCCCTTAGCATGTAAAGGAATATTTTTTTGGGGGTCCAGACATGGAGAAAAGTTTAGACACTAGGATAAGATAAGGAACACACACATTATAAAGAAATCATATTAGGATTCTCTTTTTTACCTGTTCCTTAAAACACTAGTGCTTAGGAAATCTATTGGAGGCAGAAGTAGTCAAGGGTAGCTTAGGGTTAGTGTTAGCGTTAGGGTTAGGGTTAGGGTACGGCTTAGGGTACGGGTTCGGTTACGGGTTCGGGTACGGCGTAGGGTATGGGTTAGGGTTACGGTTAGGGTTAGCTTTACGGTTAGTGTTCGGTTTAGGTTACGGGTTAGGATTAGGGTACTTGTTAGGGTTAGGGTAGGGGTCAGGGTTAGGGTACGCCTTAGGGTTAGGGTAGTTATTAAACCTATCCCACTCTCTAGATACCCCTTAGTACGTAAAGGAATATTATTTGGGGGTCCAGCCATGGAGAAGAGTTTAGACACTAGGATAAGATAAGGAACACACCCATTATAAGGAAATCACATTAGGATTCTATTTTTTACCTGTCCTTAAAACACTAGTGCTTAGGAAATCTATTGGAGGAAGAAGCAGTCAAGGGGAGCTTAGGGTTAGGTTTAGGGTTAGGGTTAGGTTTAGGGTACGGCTTAGGGTAAGGGATCGGGTACGGGCTCGGGTACGGCGAAGGGTACGGGTTAGGGTTAGGGTGAGTGTTCGTTTTAGGGTTAGGGCTCGGTTTAGGGTACGGGTTAGGATTAGTGTACGTGTTAGGGTTAGGGTAGTGGTTAGGGTTAGGGTACGCATTAGGGTTAGGGTAGTTATTAAACCTATCCCACTCTCTAGATACCCCTTATCACGTAAAGTTATATTATTTGGGGTCCAGCCATGGAGAAGAGTTTAGACAATACGATAAGATAAGGAACACACCCATTATAAAGAAATCACATTAGGATTCTCTTTTTAACCTGTTCCTTAAAACACTAGTGCTTAGAAAATCTATTGGAGGCAGAAGCAGTCAAGGGTAGCTTAGGGTTAGGGTTAGGGTTAGGGTACGGCTTAGGGTACGGGTTCGGGTACGGGTTCGGGTACGGCGCAGGGTATGTGTTAGAGTTAGGGTTAGGGTTAGTTTTAGGGTTAGGGCTCGGTTTAGGGTACGGGTTAGGATTAGTGTACGTGTTAGTTTTAGGGTTAGGGTTAGTTTTAGTGTTAGGGCTCGGTTTAGGGCACGGGTTAGGATTAGGGTACGTGTTAGGGATAGGGTAGTTATTAAACCTATCCCACTCTGTAGATACCCCTTAGCACGTAAAGGAATATTATTTGGGGGTCCAGCCATGGAGAAGAGTTTAGACACTAGGATAAGATAAGGAACACTCCCATTATAAAGAAATCACATTAGGATTCTCTTTTTAACCTGTTCCTTAAAACACTAGTGCTTAGGAAATCTATTGGAGGCAGAAGCAGTCAAGGATAACTTAGGGTTAGGGTTAGGGTTTGGGTTAGGGTATATCTTAGAGTATGGGTTCGGTTAGGGGTTCGGATACGGCGTAGGGTATGGGTTAGTGTTAGGGTTAGGGTTAGTGTCAGGGTTAGGGCTCGGTTTAGGTTACAGGATAGGAGTAGGTTACGTGTTATGGTTAGGGTACGCGTTAGGGGTAGGGTAGTTACTAAACCTATCCCACTCTCTAGATACCCGTTTTACACGTAAAGGAATATTTTTTGGGGGTCCAGCCATGGAGAAGAGTTTAGACACTAGGATATGATAAGGAACACTCCCATTATAAAGAAATCACATTAGGATTCTCTTTTTAACCTGTTCCTTAAAACACTAGTGCTTAGGAAATCTATTGGAGGCAAAAGCAGTCAAGGGTGGCTTAGGGTTAGGGTTAGGGTTAGGGTACGGCTTAGGGTACGGGTTCGGGTACTGGTTCGGGTACGGCTTAGGGTATGGGTTAGGGTTAGGGTTAGGGTTAGTTTTAGGGTTAGGGCTCAATTTAGGTTACGGGTTAGGATTAGGGAACGTGTTAGGGTTAGGGTAGGGGTTAGGGTTAGGGTACGTGTTAGGGTTAGGGTAGTTATTAAACCTATCCCACTTTCTAGATACCCCTTAGCACGTAAAGGAATATTATTTGGGGGTCCAGCCATGGAGAAGAGTTTAGACACTAGAAAAAAATAAGGAACACACCCATTATAAAGAAATCATATTAGGATTCTCTTTTTAACCTGTTCCTTAAAAGACTAGTGCTTAGGAAATCTACTGGAGGCAGAAGCAGTCAAGGGTAGCTTAGGCTTAGGGTTAGGGTTATGGTACGGCTTAGGGTATGGGTACGGGTACGGGTTCGGGTACGGCGCAGGGTATGGTTTAGTGTTAGGATTAGTGTTAGTTTTAGTGTTAGGGCTCGGTTTAGGGTACGGGTTAGGATTAGGGTACGTGTTAGGGTTAGGGTTGGTGTTTGGGTTAGGATACGCGTTAGGGTTAGGGCAGTTATTAAACCTATCCCACCTCTAAATACCCCTTAGCACGTAAAGGAATATTATTTGGGGGTCCAGCCATGGAGAAGAGTTTAGACACTAGGATAAGATAAGGAACACACCCATTATCAAGAAATCACATTAGGATTCTCTTTTTAACCTGTTCCTTAAAACACTAGTGCTTAGGAAATCTATTGGAGGCAGAAGCAGTCAAGGATAGGTTAGGGTTAGGGTTAGAGTTTGGGTTAGGGTTAGGGTATGGCTTAGAGTACGGGTTCTGTTAGGGGTTCGGATACGGTGTAGGGTATGGGTTAGGGTTAGGGTTAGGGTTAGGGTTAGGGTTAGGGTTAGTGTTAGGGTTAGGGCTCGGTTTAGGTTACGGGTTAGGATTAGGGTACGTTGTAAGGTTAGGGCAGGGGTTAGGTTTAGGGTACGCATTAGGGTTAGGGTAGTTATTAAACCTATCCCACTTTCTAGATACCCCTTAGCACGTAAAGGAATATTATTTGGGGGTCCAGCCATGGAGAAGAGTTTAGGCACTAGGATAAGATAAGGAACACACCCATTATAAAGAAATCACATTAGGATTCTCTTTTTAACCTGTTCCTTAAAACACTAGTGCTTAGGAAATCTATTGGAGGCAGAAGCAGTGAAGGGTAGCTTAGGGTTAGGGTTAGGGTTAGGGTCAGGGTATGGCTTAGGGTACGGGTTCGGGTACGGCCTAGGGTATGCGTTAGGGTTAGGGTTAGGGTTAGTTTTAGGGTCAGGGCTCGGTTTAGGTTATGGGTTAGGATTAGGGTACGTGTTAGGGTTAGGGTAGGGGTTAGGGTTAGGGTACGCGTTAGGGATACGGTAGTTACTAAACCTATCCCACTCTCTAGACACCCCTTAGCATGTAAAGGAATATTTTTTTGGGGGTCCAGACATGGAGAAAAGTTTAGACACTAGGATAAGATAAGGAACACACACATTATAAAGAAATCATATTAGGATTCTCTTTTTTACCTGTTCCTTAAAACACTAGTGCTTAGGAAATCTATTGGAGGCAGAAGCAGTCAAGGGTAGCTTAGTGTTAGTGTTAGCGTTAGGGTTAGGGTTAGGGTACGGCTTAGGGTACGGGTTCGGGTACGGGTTCGGGTACGGCACAGGGTATGTGTTAGAGTTAGGGTTAGGGTTAGTTTTAGGGTTAGGGCTCGGTTTAGGGTACGGGTTAGGATTAGTGTACGTGTTAGTTTTAGGGTTAGGGTTAGTTTTAGTGTTAGGGCTCGGTTTAGGGCACGGGTTAGGATTAGGGTACGTGTTAGGGATAGGGTAGTTATTAAACCTATCCCACTCTCTAGATACCCCTTAGCACGTAAAGGAATATTATTTGGGGGTCCAGCCATGGAGAAGAGTTTAGACACTAGGATAAGATAAGGAACACACCCATTATAAAGAAATCACATTAGGATTCTCTTTTTAACCTGTTCCTTAAAACACTAGTGCTTAGGAAATCTATTGGAGGCAGAAGCAGTCAAGGATAACTTAGGGTTAGGGTTAGGGTTTGGGTTAGGGTATATCTTAGAGTATGGGTTCGGTTAGGGGTTCGGATACGGCGTAGGGTATGGGTTAGTGTTAGGGTTAGGGTTAGTGTCAGGGTTAGGGCTCGGTTTAGGTTACAGGTTAGGAGTAGGTTACGTGTTATGGTTAGGGTACGCGTTAGGGGTAGGGTATTTAATAAACCTATCCCACTCTCTAGATACCCCTTTTGCACGTAAAGGAATATTTTTTGGGGGTCCAGCCATGGAGAAGAGTTTAGACACTAGGATATGATAAGGAACACTCCCATTATAAAGAAATCACATTAGGATTCTCTTTTTAACCTGTTCCTTAAAACACTAGTGCTTAGGAAATCTATTGGAGGCAAAAGCAGTCAAGGGTGGCTTAGGGTTAGGGTTAGGGTTAGGGTACGGCTTAGGGTACTGGTTCGGGTACGGCGTAGGGTATGGGTTAGGGTTAGGGTTAGGGTTAGATTTAGGGTTAGGGCTCAGTTTAGTTTACGGGTTAGGATTAGGGAACGTGTTAGGGTTAGGGTAGGGTAGGGTTAGGGTACGTGTTAGGGTTAGGGTAGTTATTAAACCTATCCCACTTTCTAGATACCCCTTAGCACGTAAAGGAATATTATTTGGGGGTCCAGCCATGGAGAAGAGTTTAGACACTAGAAAAAAATAAGGAACACACCCATTATAAAGAAATCATATTAGGATTCTCTTTTTAACCTGTTCCTTAAAAGACTAGTGCTTAGGAAATCTACTGGAGGCAGAAGCAGTCAAGGGTAGCTTAGGCTTAGGGTTAGGGTTAAGGTACGGCTTAGGGTATGGGTACGGGTACGGGTTCGGGTACGGCGCAGGGTATGGTTTAGTGTTAGGGTTAGTGTTAGTTTTAGGGTTAGGGCTCGGTTTAGGGTACGGGTTAGGATTAGGGTACGTGTTAGGGTTAGGTTTGGTGTTTGGGTTAGGATACGCGTTAGGGTTAGGGCAGTTATTAAACCTATCCCACCTCTAAATACCCCTTAGCACGTAAAGGAATATTATTTGGGGGTCCAGCCATGGAGAAGAGTTTAGACACTAGGATAAGATAAGGAACACACCCATTATCAAGAAATCACATTAGGATTCTCTTTTTAACCTGTTCCTTAAAACACTAGTGCTTAGGAAATCTATTGGAGGCAGAAGCAGTCAAGGATAGCTTAGGGTTAGGGTTAGGGTTTGGGATAGGGTTAGGGTATGGCTTAGAGTACGGGTTCTGTTAGGGGTTCGGATACGGTGTAGGGTATGGGTTAGGGTTAGTGTTAGGGTTAGGGCTCGGTTTAGGGTACGGGTTAGGATTAGGGTACGTTGTAGGGTTAGGGTAGGGGTTAGGTTTATGGTACGCGTTAGGGTTAGGGTAGTTATTAAACCTATCCCACTTTCTAGATACCCCTTAGCACGTAAAGGAATATTATTTGGGGGTCCAGCCATGGAGAAGAGTTTAGACACTAGGATAAGATAAGGAACACACCCATTATCAAGAAATCACATTAGGATTCTCTTTTTAACCTGTTCTTAAAACACTAGTGCTTAGGAAATCTATTGGAGGCAGAAGCAGTCAAGGATAGCTTAGGGTTAGGGTTAGAGTTTGGGTTAGGGTTAGGGTATGGCTTAGAGTACGGGTTCTGTTAGGGGTTCGGATACGGTGTAGGGTATAGGTTAGGGTTAGGGTTAGGGTTAGGGTTAGGGTTAGGGTTAGTGTTAGGGTTAGGGCTCGGTTAACGTTACGGGTTAGGATTAGGGTACGTTGTAAGGTTAGGGTAGGGGTTAGGTTTAGGGTACGCGTTAGGGTTAGGGTAGTTATTAAACCTATCCCACTTTCTAGATACCCCTTAGCACGTAAAGGAATATTATTTGGGGGTCCAGCCATGGAGAAGAGTTTAGGCACTAGGATAAGATAAGGAACACACCCATTATAAAGAAATCACATTAGGATTCTCTTTTTAACCTGTTCCTTAAAACACTAGTGCTTAGGAAATCTATTGGAGGCAGAAGCAGTGAAGGGTAGCTTAGGGTTAGGTTTAGGGTTAGGGTCAGGGTATGGCTTAGGGTACGGGTTCGGGTACGGCCTAGGGTATGCGTTAGGGTTAGGGTTAGGGTTAGTTTTAGGGTCAGGGCTCGGTTTAGGTTATGGGTTAGGATTAGGGTACGTGTTAGGGTTAGGGTAGGGGTTAGGGTTAGGGTACGCGTTAGGGATACGGTAGTTACTAAACCTATCCCACTCTCTAGACACCCCTTAGCATGTAAAGGAATATTTTTTTGGGGGTCCAGACATGGAGAAAAGTTTAGACACTAGGATAAGATAAGGAACACACACATTATAAAGAAATCATATTAGGATTCTCTTTTTTACCTGTTCCTTAAACCACTAGTGCTTAGGAAATCTATTGGAGGCAGAAGCAGTCAAGGGTAGCTTAGTGTTAGTGTTAGCGTTAGGGTTAGGGTTAGGGTACGGCTTAGGGTACGGGTTCGGTTACGGGTTCGGGTACGGCGTAGGGTATGGGTTAGGGTTACGGTTAGGGTTAGCTTTACGGTTAGTGTTCGGTTTAGGTTACGGGTTAGGATAAGGGTACCTGTTAGGGTTAGGGTAGGGGTCAGGGTTAGGGTACGCCTTAGGGTTAGGGTAGTTATTAAACCTATCCCACTCTCTAGATACCCCTTAGTACGTAAAGGAATATTATTTGGGGGTCCAGCCATGGAGAAGAGTTTAGACACTAGGATAAGATAAGGAACACACCCATTATAAGGAAATCACATTAGGATTCTATTTTTTACCTGTTCCTTAAAACACTAGTGCTTAGGAAATCTATTGGAGGAAGAAGCAGTCAAGGGGAGCTTAGGGTTAGGTTTAGGGTTAGGTTTAGGTTTAGGGTACGGCTTAGGGTAAGGGTTCGGGTACGGGCTCGTGTACGGCGAAGGGTACGGGTTAGGGTTAGGGTGAGTGTTCGTTTTAGGGTTAGGGCTCGGTTTAGTGTAGGCGTTAGGATTAGTGTACGTGTTAGGGTTAGGGTAGTGGTTAGGGTTAGGGTACGCATTAGGGTTAGGGTAGTTATTAAACCTATCCCACTCTCTAGATACCCCTTATCACGTAAAGGTATATTATTTGGGGTCCAGCCATGGAGAAGAGTTTAGACAATACGATAAGATAAGGAACACACCCATTATAAAGAAATCACATTAGGATTCTCTTTTTAACCTGTTCCTTAAAACACTAGTGCTTAGAAAATCTATTGGAGGCAGAAGCAGTCAAGGGTAGCTTAGGGTTAGGGTTAGGGTACGGCTTAGGGTACGGGTTCGGGTACGGGTTCGGGTACGGCGCAGGGTATGTGTTAGAGTTAGGGTTAGGGTTAGTTTTAGGGTTAGGGCTCGGTTTAGGGTACGGGTTAGGATTAGTGTACGTGTTAGTTTTAGGGTTAGGGTTAGTTTTAGTGTTAGGGCTCGGTTTAGGGTACGGGTTAGGATTAGGGTACGTGTTAGGGATAGGGTAGTTATTAAACCTATCCCACTCTGTAGATACCCCTTAGCACGTAAAGGAATATTATTTGGGGGTCCAGCCATGGAGAAGAGTTTAGACACTAGGATAAGATAAGGAACACACCCATTATAAAGAAATCACATTAGGATTCTCTTTTTAACCTGTTCCTTAAAACACTAGTGCTTAGGAAATCTATTGGAGGCAGAAGCAGTCAAGGATAACTTAGGGTTAGGGTTAGGGTTTGGGTTAGGGTATATCTTAGAGTATGGGTTCGGTTAGGGGTTCGGATACGGCGTAGGGTATGGTTTAGGGTTAGGGTTAGGGTTAGTGTTAGGGTTAGGGCTCGGTTTAGGTTACAGGTTAGGAGTAGGTTACGTGTTATGGTTAGGGTACGCGTTAGGGGTAGGGTAGTTACTAAACCTATCCCACTCTCTAGATACCCCTTTTGCACGTAAAGGAATATTTTTTGGGGGTCCAGCCATGGAGAAGAGTTTAGACACTAGGATATGATAAGGAACACTCCCATTATAAAGAAATCACATTAGGATTCTCTTTTTAACCTGTTCCTTAAAACACTAGTGCTTAGGAAATCTATTGGAGGCAAAAGCAGTCAAGGGTGGCTTAGGGTTAGGGTTAGGGTTAGGGTACGGCTTAGGGTACGGGTTCGGGTACTGGTTCGGGTACGGCTTAGGGTATGGGTTAGGGTTAGGGTTAGGGTTAGTTTTAGGGTTAGGGCTCAATTTAGGTTACGGGTTAGGATTAGGGAACGTGTTAGGGTTAGGGTAGGGGTTAGGGTTAGGGTACGTGTTAGGGTTAGGGTAGTTATTAAACCTATCCCACTTTCTAGATACCCCTTAGCACGTAAAGGAATATTATTTGGGGGTCCAGCCATGGAGAAGAGTTTAGACACTAGAAAAAAATAAGGAACACACCCATTATAAAGAAATCATATTAGGATTCTCTTTTTAACCTGTTCCTTAAAAGACTAGTGCTTAGGAAATCTACTGGAGGCAGAAGCAGTCAAGGGTAGCTTAGGCTTAGGGTTAGGATTAAGGTACGGCTTAGGGTATGGGTACGGGTACGGGTTCGGGTACGGCGCAGGGTATGGGTTAGTGTTAGGGTTAGTGTTAGTTTTAGGGTTAGGGCTCGGTTAGGGTATGGGTTAGGATTAGGGTACGTGTTAGGGTTAGGGTTGGTGTTTGGGTTAGGATACGCGTTAGGGTTAGGGCAGTTATTAAACCTATCCCACCTCTAAATACCCCTCAGCACGTAAAGGAATATTATTTGGGGGTCCAGCCATGGAGAAGAGTTTAGACACTAGGATAAGATAAGGAACACACCCATTATCAAGAAATCACATTAGGATTCTCTTTTTAACCTGTTCCTTAAAACACTAGTGCTTAGGAAATCTATTGGAGGCAGAAGCAGTGAAGGGTAGCTTAGGGTTAGGGTTAGGGTTAGGGTCAGGGTATGGCTTAGGGTACGGGTTCGGGTACGGCCTAGGGTATGCGTTAGGGTTAGGGTTAGGGTTAGTTTTAGGGTCAGGGCTCGGTTTAGGTTATGGGTTAGGATTAGGGTACGTGTTAGGGTTAGGGTAGGGGTTAGGGTTAGGGTACGCGTTAGGGATACGGTAGTTACTAAACCTATCCCACTCTCTAGACACCCCTTAGCATGTAAAGGAATATTTTTTTGGGGGTCCAGACATGGAGAAAAGTTTAGACACTAGGATAAGATAAGGAACACACCCATTATAAAGAAATCACATTAGGATTCTCTTTTTAACCTGTTCCTTAAAACACTAGTGCTTAGGAAATCTATTGGAGGAAGAAACATTCAAGGGGAGCTTAGGGTTAGGTTTAGGGTTAGGGTTAGGTTTAGGGTACGGCTTAGGGTAAGGGTTCGGGTACGGGCTCGGGTATGGCGAAGGGTACGGGTTAGGGTTAGGGTGAGGGTTAGTTTTAGGGTTAGGGCTCAGTTTAGTTTACGGGTTAGGATTAGGGAACGTGTTAGGTTTAGGGTAGTGGTTAGGGTTAGGGTACGCATTAGGGTTAGGGTAGTTATTAAACGTATCCCACTTTCTAGATACCCCTTAGCATGTAAAGGAATATTATTTGGGGGTCCAGCCATGGAGAAGAGTTAAGATACTGGAAAAAAATAAGGAACACACCCATTATAAAGAAATCATATTAGGATTCTCTTTTTAACATGTTCCTTAAAAGACTAGTGCTTAGGAAATCTACTGGAGGCAGAAGCAGTCAAGGGTAGCTTAGGCTTAGGGTTAGGGTTAAGGTACGGCTTAGGGTATGGGTACGGGTACGGGTTCGGGTACGGCGCAGGGTATGGGTTAGTGTTAAGGTTAGTGTTAGTTTCAGAGTTAGGGCTCGGTTTAGGGTACGGGTTAGGATTAGGGTACGTGTTAGGGTTAGGGTTGGTGTTTGGGTTAGGATACGCGTTAGGGTTAGGGCAGTTATTAAACCTATCCCACCTCTAAATACCCCTTAGCAGGTAAAGGAATATTATTTGGGGGTCCAGCCATGGAGAAGAGTTTAGACACTAGGATAAGATAAGGAACACACCCATTATCAAGAAATCACATTAGGATTCTCTTTTTAACCTGTTCCTTAAAACACTAGTGCTTAGGAAATCTATTGGAGGCAGAAGCAGTCAAGGATAGCTTAGGGTTAGGGTTAGGGTTTGGGATAGGGTTAGGGTATGGCTTAGAGTACGGGTTCTGTTAGGGGTTCGGATACGGTGTAGGGTATGGGTTAGGGTTAGGGTTAGGTTTAGTGTTAGGGTTAGGGCTCGGTTTAGGTTACGGGTTAGGATTAGGGTACGTTGTAGGGTTAGGGTAGGGGTAGGTTTATGGTACGCGTTAGGGTTAGGGTAGTTATTAAACCTATCCCACTCTCTAAATACCCCTTAGCAGGTAAAGGAATATTATTTGGGGGTCCAGCCATGGAGAAGAGTTTAGACACTAGGATAAGATAAGGAACACACCCATTATCAAGAAATCACATTAGGATTCTCTTTTTAACCTGTTCCTTAAAACACTAGTGCTTAGGAAATCTATTGGAGGCAGAAGCAGTCAAGGATAGCTTAGGGTTAGGGTTAGGGTTTGGGATAGGGTTAGGGTATGGCTTAGAGTACGGGTTGTGTTAGGGGTTCGGATACGGTGTAGGGTATGGGTTAGGGTTAGTGTTAGGGTTAGGGCTCGGTTTAGGTTATGGGTTAGGATTAGGGTACGTTGTAGGGTTAGGGTAGGGGTTAGGTTTATGGTACGCGTTAGGGTTAGGGTAGTTATTAAACCTATCCCACTTTCTAGATACCCCTTAGCACGTAAAGGAATATTATTTGGGGGTCCAGCCATGGAGAAGAGTTTAGACACTAGGATAAGATAAGGAACACACCCATTATCAAGAAATCACATTAGGATTCTCTTTTTAACCTGTTCTTTAAAACACTAGTGTTTAGGAAATCTATTGGAGGCAGAAGCAGTGAAGCGTAGCTTAGGGTTAGGGTTAGGGTTAGGGTCAGGGTATGGCTTAGGGTACGGGTTCGGGTACGGCGTAGGGTATGCGTTAGGGTTAGGGTTAGGGTTAGTTTTAGGGTCAGGGCTCGGTTTAGGTTATGGGTTAGGATTAGGGTACGTGTTAGGGTTAGGGTAGGGGTTAGGGTTAGGTTACGAGTTAGGGGTACGGTAGTTACTAAACCTATCCCACTCTCTAGACACCCCTTAGCATGTAAAGGAATATTTTTTTGGGGGTCCAGCCATGGAGAAAAGTTTAGACACAAGGATAAGATAAGGAACACACACATTATAAAGAAATCATATTAGGATTCTGTTTTTTACCTGTTCCTTAAAACACTAGTGCTTAGGAAATCTATTTTAGGCAGAAGCAGTCAAGGGTAGCTTAGGGTTAGTGTTAGCGTTAGGGTTAGGTTTAGGATACGGCTTAGGGTACGGGTTCGGTTACGGGTTCGGGTACGGCGTAGGGTATGAGTTAGGGTTACGGTTAGGGTTAGCTTTACGGTTAGTGCTCGGTTTAGGTTACGGGTTAGGATAAGGGTACTTGTTAGGGTTAGGGTAGTGGTCAGGGTTAGGGTACGCCTTAGGGTTAGGGTAGTTATTAAACCTATCCCACTCTCTAGATACCCCTTAGTACGTAAAGGAATATTATTTGGGGGTCCAGCCATGGAGAAGAGTTTAGACACTAGGATAAGATAAGGAACACACCCATTATAAGGAAATCACATTAGGATTCTCTTTTTTACCTGTTCCTTAAAACACTAGTGCTTAGGAAATCTATTGGAGGAAGAAACATTCAAGGGGAGCTTAGGGTTAGGTTTAGGGTTAGGGGTAGGTTTAGGGTACGGCTTAGGGTAAGGGTTCGGGTACGGGCTCGGGTATGGCGAAGGGTACGGGTTAGGGTTAGGGTGAGGGTTAGTTTTAGGGTTAGGGCTCGGTTTAGGGTACGGGTTAGGATTACTGTACGTGTTAGGGTTTGCGTAGTGGTTAGGGTTAGGGTACACATTAGGGTTAGGGTAGTTATTAAACCTATCCCACTCTCTAGATACCCCTTATCACGTAAAGGTACATTATTTGGGGTCCAGCCATGGAGAAGAGTTTAGACACTAGGATAAGATAAGGAACACACCCATTATAAAGAAATCACATTAGGATTCTCTTTTTAACCTGTTCCTTAAAACACTAGTGCTTAGGAAATCTATTGGAGGAAGAAATATTCAAGGGGAGCTTTGGGTTAGGTTTAGGGTTAGGGTTAGGTTTAGGGTACGGCTTAGGGTAAGGGTTCGGGTACGGGCTCGGGTATGGCGAAGGGTACGGGTTAGGGTTAGGGTGAGGGTTAGTTTTAGGGTTAGGGCTCAGTTTAGTTTACGGGTTAGGATTAGGGAACGTGTTAGGGTTAGGGTAGTGGTTAGGGTTAGGGTACGCATTAGGGTTAGGGTAGTTATTAAACGTATCCCACTTTCTAGATACCCCTTAGCATGTAAAGGTATATTATTTGGGGGTCCAGCCATGGAGAAGAGTTAAGATACTAGAAAAAAATAAGGAACACACCCATTATAAAGAAATCATATTAGGATTCTCTTTTTAACATGTTCCTTAAAAGACTAGTGCTTAGGAAATCTACTGGAGGCAGAAGCAGTCAAGGGTAGCTTAGGCTTAGGGTTAGGGTTAAGGTACGGCTTAGGGTATGGGTACGGGTACGGGTTCGGGTACGGCGCAGGGTATGGGTTAGTGTTAAGGTTAGTGTTAGTTTTAGGGTTAGGGCTCGGTTTAGGGTACGGGTTAGGATTAGGGTACGTGTTAGGGTTAGGGTTGGTGTTTGGGTTAGGATACGCGTTAGGGTTAGGGCAGTTATTAAACCTATCCCACTTCTAAATACCCCTCAGCACGTAAAGGAATATTATTTGGGGGTCCAGCCATGGAGAAGAGTTTAGACACTAGGATAAGATAAGGAACACACCCATTATCAAGAAATCACATTAGGATTCTCTTTTTAACCTGTTCCTTAAAACACTAGTGCTTAGGAAATCTATTGGAGGCAGAAGCAGTCAAGGATAGCTTAGGGTTAGGGTTAGGGTTTGGGATAGGGTTAGGGTATGGCTTAGAGTACGGGTTGTGTTAGGGGTTCGGATACGGTGTAGGGTATGGGTTAGGGTTAGTGTTAGGGTTAGGGCTCGGTTTAGGTTATGGGTTAGGATTAGGGTACGTTGTAGGGTTAGGGTAGGGGTTAGGTTTATGGTACGCGTTAGGGTTAGGGTAGTTATTAAACCTATCCCACTTTCTAGATACCCCTTAGCACGTAAAGGAATATTATTTGGGGGTCCAGCCATGGAGAAGAGTTTAGACACTAGGATAAGATAAGGAACACACCCATTATAAAGAAATCACATTAGGATTCTCTTTTTAACCTGTTCTTTAAAACACTAGTGTTTAGGAAATCTATTGGAGGCAGAAGCAGTGAAGCGTAGCTTAGGGTTAGGGTTAGGGTTAGGGTCAGGGTATGGCTTAGGGTACGGGTTCGGGTACGGCGTAGGGTATGCGTTAGGGTTAGGGTTAGGGTTAGTTTTAGGGTCAGGGCTCGGTTTAGGTTATGGGTTAGGATTAGGGTACGTGTTAGGGTTAGGGTAGGGGTTAGGGTTAGGGTACGAGTTAGGGGTACGGTAGTTACTTAACCTATCCCACTCTCTAGACACCCCTTAGCATGTAAAGGAATATTTTTTTGGGGGTCCAGCCATGGAGAAAAGTTTAGACACAAGGATAAGATAAGGAACACACACATTATAAAGAAATCATATTAGGATTCTCTTTTTTACCTGTTCCTTAAAACACTAGTGCTTAGGAAATCTATTTTAGGCAGAAGCAGTCAAGGGTAGCTTAGGGTTAGTGTTAGCGTTAGGGTTAGGTTTAGGATACGGCTTAGGGTACGGGTTCGGTTACGGGTTCGGGTACGGCGTAGGGTATGAGTTAGGGTTACGGTTAGGGTTAGCTTTACGGTTAGTGCTCGGTTTAGGTTACGGGTTAGGATAAGGGTACTTGATAGGGTTAGGGTAGTGGTCAGGGTTAGGGTACGCCTTAGGGTTAGGGTAGTTATTAAACCTATCCCACTCTCTAGATACCCCTTAGTACGTAAAGGAATATTATTTGGGGGTCCAGCCATGGAGAAGAGTTTAGACACTAGGATAAGATAAGGAACACACCCATTATAAGGAAATCACATTAGGATTCTCTTTTTTACCTGTTCCTTAAAACACTAGTGCTTAGGAAATCTATTGGAGGAAGAAACATTCAAGGGGAGCTTAGGGTTAGGTTTAGGGTTAGGGGTAGGTTTAGGGTACGGCTTAGGGTAAGGGTTCGGGTACGGGCTCGGGTATGGCGAAGGGTACGGGTTAGGGTTAGGGTGAGGGTTAGTTTTAGGGTTAGGGCTCGGTTTAGGGTACGGGTTAGGATTACTGTACGTGTTAGGGTTAGCGTAGTGGTTAGGGTTAGGGTACGCATTAGGGTTAGGGTAGTTATTAAACCTATCCCACTCTCTAGATACCCCTTATCACGTAAAGGTACATTATTTGGGGTCCAGCCATGGAGAAGAGTTTAGACACTAGGATAAGATAAGGAACACACCCATTATAAAGAAATCACATTAGGATTCTCTTTTTAACCTGTTCCTTAAAACACTAGTGCTTAGGAAATCTATTGGAGGAAGAAACATTCAAGGGGAGCTTAGGGTTAGGTTTAGGGTTAGGGTTAGGTTTAGGGTACGGCTTAGGGTAAGGGTTCGGGTACGGGCTCGGGTATGGCGAAGGGTACGGGTTAGGGTTAGGGTGAGGGTTAGTTTTAGGGTTAGGGCTCAGTTTAGTTTACGGGTTAGGATTAGGGAACGTGTTAGGGTTAGGGTAGTGGTTAGGGTTAGGGTACGCATTAGGGTTAGGGTAGTTATTAAACGTATCCCACTTTCTAGATACCCCTTAGCATGTAAAGGAATATTATTTGGGGGTCCAGCCATGGAGAAGAGTTAAGATACTAGAAAAAAATAAGGAACACACCCATTATAAAGAAATCATATTAGGATTCTCTTTTTAACATGTTCCTTAAAAGACTAGTGCTTAGGAAATCTACTGGAGGCAGAAGCAGTCAAGGGTAGCTTAGGCTTAGGGTTAGGGTTAAGGTACGGCTTAGGGTATGGGTACGGGTACGGGTTCGGGTACGGCGCAGGGTATGGGTTAGTGTTAAGGTTAGTGTTAGTTTTAGGGTTAGGGCTCGGTTTAGGGTACGGGTTAGGATTAGGGTACGTGTTAGGGTTAGGGTTGGTGTTTGGGTTAGGATACGCGTTAGGGTTAGGGCAGTTATTAAACCTATCCCACCTCTAAATACCCCTTAGCAGGTAAAGGAATATTATTTGGGGGTCCAGCCATGGAGAAGAGTTTAGACACTAGGATAAGATAAGGAACACACCCATTATCAAGAAATCACATTAGGATTCTCTTTTTAACCTGTTCCTTAAAACACTAGTGCTTAGGAAATCTATTGGAGGCAGAAGCAGTCAAGGATAGCTTAGGGTTAGGGTTAGGGTTTGGGATAGGGTTAGGGTATGGCTTAGAGTACGGGTTCTGTTAGGGGTTCGGATACGGTGTAGGGTATGGGTTAGGGTTAGGGTTAGGTTTAGTGTTAGGGTTAGGGCTCGGTTTAGGTTACGGGTTAGGATTAGGGTACGTTGTAGGGTTAGGGTAGGGGTAGGTTTATGGTACGCGTTAGGGTTAGGGTAGTTATTAAACCTATCCCACTCTCTAAATACCCCTTAGCACGTAAAGGAATATTATTTGGGGGTCCAGCCATGGAGAAGAGTTTAGACACTAGGATAAGATAAGGAACACACCCATTATAAAGAAATCACATTAGGATTCTCTTTTTAACCTTTTCCTTAAAACACTAGTGCTTAGGAAATCTATTGGAGGCAGAAGCAGTGAAGCATAGCTTAGGGTTAGGGTTAGGGTTAGGGTCAGGGTATGGCTTAGGGTACGGGTTCGGGTACGGCGTAGGGTATGCGTTAGGGTTAGGGTTAGGGTTAGTTTTAGGGTCAGGGCTCGGTTTAGGTTATGGGTTAGGATTAGGGTATGTGTTAGGGTTAGGGTAGGGGTTAGGGTTAGGGTACGAGTTAGGAGTACAGTAGTTACTAAGCCTATCCCACTCTCTAGACACCCCTTAGCATGTAAAGGAATATTTTTTTTGGGGTTCAGCCATGGAGAAAAGTTTAGACACAAGGATAAGATAAGGAACACACACATTATAAAGAAATCATATTAGGATTCTCTTTTTTACCTGTTCCTTAAAACACTAGTGCTTAGGAAATCTATTGGAGGCAGAAGCAGTCAAGCGTAGCTTAGGGTTAGTGTTAGCGTTAGGGTTAGGTTTAGGGTACGGGTTATGGTACGGGTTCGGTTACGGGTTCGGGTACGGCGTAGGGTATGGGTTAGGGTTACGGTTAGGGTTAGCTTTACGGTTAGTGCTCGGTTTAGGTTACGGGTTAGGATAAGGGTACTTGTTAGGGTTAGGGTAGTGGTCAGGGTTAGGGTACGCCTTAGGGTTAGGGTAGTTATTAAACCTATCCCACTCTCTAGATACCCCTTAGTACGTAAAGGAATATTATTTGGGGGTCCAGCCATGGAGAAGAGTTTAGACACTAGGATAAGATAAGGAATACACCCATTATAAGGAAATCACATTAGGATTCTCTTTTTTACCTGTTCCTTAAAACACTAGTGCTTAGGAAATCTATTGGAGGAAGAAACAGTCAAGGGGAGCTTAGGGTTAGGTTTAAGGTTAGGGTTAGGTTTAGGGTACGGCTTAGGGTAAGGGTTCCGGTACGGGCTCGGGTACGGCGAAGGGTACGGGTTAGGGTTAGGGTGAGGTTTAGTTTTAGGGTTAGGGCTCGGTTTAGGGTACGGGTTAGGATTAGTGTACGTGTTAGGGTTAGCATAGTGGTTAGGGTTAGGGTACGCATTAGGGTTAGGATAGTTATTAAACCTATCCCACTCTCTAGATACCCCTTATCACGTAAAGGTATATTATTTGGGGGTCCAGCCATGGAGAAGAGTATAGACACTAGGATAAGATAACGAACACACCCATTATAAAGAAATCACATTAGGATTCTCTTTTTAACCTGTTCCTTATAACACTAGTGCTTAGAAAATCTATTGGAGGCAGAAGCAGTCAAGGGTAGCTTAGGGTTAGGGTTAGGGTTAGGGTACGGCTTAGGGTACGGGTTCGGGTACGGGTTCGGGTACGGCACAGTGTATGTGTTAGAGTTAGGTTTAGGGTTAGTTTTAGGGTTAGGGCTCGGTTTAGGGTACGGGTTAGGATTAGTGTATGTGTACGTGTTAGGGTTAGGGTTAGTTTTAGTGTTAGGGCTCGGTTTAGGGTACGGGTTAGGATTAGGGTACGTGTTAGGGATAGGGTAGGGGTTAGGGTTAGGGTACGCGTTAGGTTTAGGGTAGTTATTAAACCTATCCCACTCTCTAGATACCCCGTAGCACGTAAAGGAATATTATTTGGGGGTCCAGCCATGGAGAAGAGTTTAGACACTAGGATAAATAAGGAACACACCCATTATAAAGAAATCACATTAGGATTCTCTTTTTAACCTGTTCCTTAAAACACTAGTGCTTAGGAAATCTATTGGAGGCAGAAGCAGTCAAGGATAACGTAGGGTTAGGGTTAGGGTTTGGGTTAGGGTATATATTAGAGTATGGGTTCGGTTAGAGGTTCGGATACGGCTTAGGGTATGGGTTAGGGTTAGGGTTAGGGTTAGTGTTAGGGTTAGGGCTCGGTTTAGGTTACAGGTTAGGAGTAGGTTACGTGTTATGGTTAGGGTACGCGTTAGGGGTAGGGTAGTTACTAAACCTATCCCACTCTCTAGATACCCCTTTTGCACGTAAAGGAATATTTTTTGGGGGTCCAGCCATGGAGAAGAGTTTAGACACTAGGATATGATAAGGAACACTCCCATTATAAAGAAATCACATTAGGATTCTCTTTTTAACCTGTTCCTTAAAACACTAGTGCTTAGGAAATCTATTGGAGGCAGAAGCAGTCAAGGGTGGCTTAGGGTTAGGGTTAGGGTTAGGGTACGGCTTAGGGTACGGGTTCGGGTACTGGTTCGGGTACGGCGTAGGGTATGGGTTAGGGTTAGGGTTAGGGTTAGTTTTAGGGTTAGCGCTCAGTTTAGGTTACGGGTTAGGATTAGGGAACGTGTTAGGGTTAGGGTAGGGGTTAGGGTTAGGGTACGTGTTAGGGTTAGGGTAGTTATTAAACCTATCCCACTTTCTAGATACCCCTTAGCACGTAAAGGAATATTATTTGGGGGTCCAGCCATGGAGAAGAGTTTAGACACTAGAAAAAAATAAGGAACACACCCATTATAAAGAAATCATATTAGGATTCTCTTTTTAACATGTTCCTTAAACGACTAGTGCTTAGGAAATCTACTGGAGGCAGAAGCAGTCAAGGGTAGCTTAGGCTTAGGGTTAGGGTTAAGGTACGGCTTAGGGTATGGGTACGGTTATGGGTTCGGGTACGGCGCAGGGTATGGGTTAGTGTTAGGGTTAGTGTTAGTTTTAGGGTTAGGGCTCGGTTTAGGGTACGGGTTAGGATTAGGGTACGTGTTAGGGTTAGGGTTGGTGTTTGGGTTAGGATACGCGTTAGGGTTAGGGCAGTTATTAAACCTATCCCACCTCTAAATACCCCTTAGCACGTAAAGGAATATTATTTGGGGGTCCAGCCATGGAGAAGAGTTTAGACACTAGGATAAGATAAGGAACACACCCATTATCAAGAAATCACATTAGGATTCTCTTTTTAACCTGTTCCTTAAAACACTAGTGCTTAGGAAATCTATTGGAGGTAGAAGCAGTCAAGGGTAGCTTAGGGTTAGTGTTAGGGTTAGTGTTAGGGTTAGGGTATGGCTTAGGGTACGGGTTCGGGTCGGGTTTCGGATACGGCGTAGGGCATGGGTTAGGGTTAGGGTTAGGGTAAGTGTTAGGGTTAGGGCTCGGTTTAGGGTACGGTTTAGGATTAGGTTACATGTTAGGGTTAGGGTATGCGTTAGGGGTAGTGTAGTTACTAAACCTATCCCACTTTCTAGATACCCCTTAGCACGTAAAGGAATATTTTTTGGGGGTCCAGCCATGGAGAAGAGTTTAGACACTATGATATGATAAGGAACACTCCCATTATAAAGAAATCACATTAGGATTCTCTTTTGAACCTGTTCCTTAAAACAATAATGCTCAGGAAATCTATTGAAGGCAGAAGCAGTCAAGGGTAGCTTAGGGTTAGGGTTAGGGTTAGGGTATGCCTTAGGGTACGGGTTCGGATACGGATTCTGGTAAGGCGTAGGGTATGGGTTAGGGTTAGGGTTAGGGTTAGTTTTACGGTTAGGGCTCGGTTTAGGTTATGGGTTAGGATTAGGGTACGTGCTAGGGTTGGAGTATGGGTTATGGTTAGCGTACGAGTTTGGGTTAGGGTAGTTATTAAACCTATCCGACTCTCTAGATACCCTTTAGCACATAAAGGAATAGTATTTGGGGTCCAGCCATGGAGAAGAGTTTAGACACTAGGATGAGATAAGGAACACCCCCATTATAAAGAAATCACATTAGGATTCTCTTTTTAACCTGTTCCTTAAAACACTAGTGCTTAGGAAAACTATTGGAGGCAGAAGCAGTCCAGGGTAGCTTAGGGTTAGGATTACGGTTGGGGCTAGGGTTAGGGTTAGGGTACGGCTTAGGTTACGGTTTCGGGTACGGGTTCGGGTACGGCGTAGGTTATGGGTTAGTGTTAGGGTTAGAGTTAGTTTTAGGGTTAGGCCTCGGTTTAGGTTACGAGTTAGGATTAGGGTACGTGTTAGGTTTAGGGTAGGATTTAGGGTTAGGGTACGCGTTAGAGTTAGGGTAGTTATTAAACCTATCCCACTCTCTAGATACCCCTTAGCACGTAAAGGAAAAGTATTTGGGGTCCAGTCATGGACAAGAGTTTAGACACTAGGATGAGATATGGAACACACCCATTATAAAGAAATCACATTAGGATTCTCTTTTGAACCTCTTCCTTAAAACACTAGTGCGTAGGAAATCTATTGGAGGCAGAAGCAGTCAAGGGTAGCTTAGGGTTAGGGTTAGGGATAGGGTTAGGGTACGGCTTATGGTACGGTTTAGGGTTAAGGTTAGGTTTAGGGTATAGTGTAGGATATGTGTTAGGGCATCATTTTCGACGTTAAGCCGCTTTTCATGTTCTTTAAAGGCGATTCGCATCTACCTCCTGAAATCTGTTTCCTGCAATTCTGCCTTGCTTTCAAATCCTCTTCGTTGCCTTCCCTCAATATATTTGTGGACGAGAGTTATCATTTATAACTGCAGGTTTGTGAATTGCAGTGCCCCTGAGCTCCATTTTTCAACTCGCGTTTTTGGGAGCTGGCCGCAAAAGCGCGGGATTTCCTCAGGCCCTATTCTGGTTCCGGGCAGCAGGCTGAGCCTGTGGTTAATTCTTCTTCCTGATGGGAAAATAGAGTGACCTGGGCCTGTCCCAACACCTAGATCTAGTCTCTCATTGGTTGCCCCTCTTCCCGTTCATCCTCAGGACAAATTGCAACCTGTAGGGAACAGGAGGTTAAAGGTGCTGATTCTCCAAGTAGGGAGATTGCTAGTAAAGTAGCTGAAATGGGGAACCCGAGCACAAGGAGAAGAAAAATGAGGTGCGTTTTAGAATCCTTTCCCAATCACACGGTGTACCATCTTCTGGGTTTCTCATGCATGTTTCCGATGTAGGAGGATGCCCTTGAACCTGGAGATTTGGGACCCATGGGATGGGTACCACGCAGTATTAATTTAAAGGGTCTGCGTTTGCTCACCCAACCTCACCAAACCTCTCAGCCCAAAGAGTGTCCACCCTTATGTCTCATCCAGCTGTGGGTCTAGATATGGTCAATCCAGGTTGCATCACAGCCCCTGAAAGAATTGTGTAAGAATTTCTCTCTCTTACACTGTCTTTGTTTCACGGGTTTTTAAATGTAATTTATTTTTAAAATGGGGTTTAGCTGCTTTTCACGGCTGTGTTTATGCCGCTTTACAGTCAATTGACTCTCTTCCAGAGAGAGATCAATACCTAGGTTTTCAGAGTCTTACTACTCAGATATATTCTTGTGCGGTGAATAGGGAGTGTTGAGTCCAGTTCACTGAGCAAGGAGTAGGTCTTGTCTACTACATATTGGGTTTATGGAATGGTATCAGAGCTAATTTGAAACCCTTGTTTTATGCATCACCCCACCTCACCTTTCCCGTTAAGCAGCCATAGTGTGTTTTCAAAATGTGTGACTCTGTTCTGTTTTGTAATTCAGTTCAAGGGTAACGGTTTTTACATTCCCTCTCTAAGTGATATCTTATGATAAGTGTCTTTTTCTGTGTGACTTATTTCACTTAGAATCGTCGTACCTAAATCCACTCATCATGCTGCTACTAGCCTTATGATATTGATTTCATGGCTGAGTGATATTCCATTGTACATAAGTACCACAACTTCTTTACCATTTTTCTCATCCCTGGGATATTTAAGATGTACACAAGTGGAGGTTCTTGTAACCAGAGCAGCCCTAAACTTTGGGGTGCCTGTATCTTGTTGATTTTAATTTTTCCAATTTATACGCCCATGAATGGATGTGCCCCTTTCTCTCTAGCTGTGTTTTTTAGATGTTTTAGGAAACACCATACCGTTCTCCAGAGTCGCCATTGGCAATTTACATCCCGACCATCAGTGTAACAATGCTCCGTTTCCTCCCTGGCCTCTCCTGTATTTTTTTTACACTTTTTTAGGAAGGCCCTTTTGACCGATGGGAAGTGAGACTTCTTTGTAGTGCTGCATTGCATTTCCGGCTTGCTTGGTTGGCCAAAAAGGGCCTATGCGTTTTTTCCTGAATTTATGCAGAAAAAAACACATATGCTCTTTTTGGCCATGTGCATCGTTGTCGACGTTTGGCCGCTTTTCATGTGCTTTAGGGGCTATTCGAATCTAACTCCTGAAATCTGTTTCCTGCAATTCTGCCTTGCTTTCCAATCCTGTTCGTTGCCTTCCCTCAATATAGTTTTGGACGATAGTTATAATTTATAACTCTGCAGGTTTGTGAATTGCAGTGCCCCTGAGCTCCATTTTTCAACTCGCTTTTTTGGG
This sequence comes from Eschrichtius robustus, assembly GCF_028021215.1. Taxonomy (NCBI): domain Eukaryota; kingdom Metazoa; phylum Chordata; class Mammalia; order Artiodactyla; family Eschrichtiidae; genus Eschrichtius; species Eschrichtius robustus. The sequence goes on from NW_027175243.1 coordinate 268,641, forward strand.
AGCTGTCCGCAGAACCGCTGGTTTGCTTCTGACCCTACTCTGGTTCCCGGTGGCAGGCTAAGCCTTTGCTTAATTCTTCTTCCTGATTGGAAAGTAGAGTGACATGTGCCTGTCCGAACATCTAGGGCTTGGTTCTCCTTGTTTCTCCTCCTTCCCCTTCTTCCTTTGGAAAAATTCCAAATTTTGTGTAACTGGATGTTGAAGGTGCTGACATCCTCAGGTGGGGAGATTTTAAGGAAAAAGGCTGGAGGTGTGAACCCAACAACCAGGAAATTAGGAGTTTTGGTGCCTTTTCCAAAATCTCCCTGATCCAACCGTGTTCCATCTTCTGGGTGTCACAGGCATGTTTTAGCTGTAGGAAAGGTCCCGTGTATGTAAGGAGAACACCAGGGATTTTTCCAAATCAGTGTCTCCCCGAACTCCAATCTGGGGAATTTTTAAGCTACTGGTACATGTGTGTTCATTAAGGGACTTGGGCCATAGGCAGAGTCCGAACTTTAGATGATTGAAGTCTTCAGGTTCAGAAACGCTCACCATCGGCCTCCTTTAGTTTCCATTTTATCTGTAGTTGATAGATGATGTCGATATAGATATGTATTGTTTTTCAGATTATTTCCCGTTAGGGGTCATTACAAAATATTGAGTATAGTTCCCTGTGTTATACAGTAGTTCCTTGTTGATGATATATTTTATACATAGCAGTGTGTATATGTTAATCTGAAACTGTTAATTTATCCCTCCTCCCACCTTTCCCCTTTGGTAATAAAAAATATAAGATTTTATACTTCTCAGAAATCTAGGAGCTGAAAGAGAGGTATCATTTTCAATGGAAAATCAGTAAAAACAAGGTTGAAACTTCAACCAAGATTATTAGATGTACATCCTTGGAAAGAAATCACTGCATTTCTCTACTGTTGACCTGACAAATAAGACAAACCCCTCCACTGAACTTGCTTATAATAAAGTGATGGAAATATCAAATGGAAGTCTTAGAAACATCTTATTTTACACGAGCCTTATACACTGCTCTATGTTAATTACAGTTTGGCTCGCACATCTGTTCTTTGAAGTTACAATGTTCTCAAATTCTGTTACTGATCCTGCAGAGTGGGCCCCAACAAGGGTCTCCCTGCCTAGTGTCATTGGAGCCAACAGATCGAGACTGACTTTGGTTCAGAAGCAAAGGAAAACTTTATATTTTGATCAGAGAATGGAGAGGTGAGAGTGTGTGCTCCCCTGCGGGTTGTGGGCCGGGCTGCTGTGTAGAGATCCTGGCAGCGTCAGCGGGAGGGAGTGGGCGGAGCTCTCGAGGGCCGGGTTGGCTGGAGCTCAGGCTCTATGTCGCAGAGTCTGCACGGGGCCCCACGAGCTGAGGTGTCGGCCCAGCCATTTTGCACTAGGAAATCGGGTCTGAAGTGTCGGGTGTGGGACCTCTGCATGTGGAAACCTAGGAGCAAGTGAAATTAGACAAAGCACAAAGGAAAAATGCTTAGACTTTATTTTATTGCCCAGATTCTATTTTCATCTCCCAGGAATTTTTCATGGGCTTTGCCAGTGACAAAGCCCTCCTCTGCCTTTTGTCCCATTCCTCATTCTTGGGGTGCTGAGGGTGCAGACACCTCTTCTGTAAATGCTTCGTGCTGAGTTGGGTGTCCTCATACCCGGGGCGAGGGGGAGGACTTCTCCCAAGCAGCCTCCAGGTGAGGTTGATTGTCCCCAGGCCTCCTCCCTCACTGCTCGTCTGCCTGAGCACCAGCACTGGAAGTTTTATAGATTCTAATGACCTTTAAGGGTCCAGGAAAGAGATGTGCAGAGACGCTGGGGGGGGGGGTGGGCCGTTTTACCCTGCTCCACATTGGTTCGGCCCCTTAGGCTGACAGTTCCTGCTAGCCTAGATGCTCTGACCAGTAGTCTGCACTTTCTTCAGTTAGGCCACTGAATTAACGTACAAACAACACCAGGTGTCAGAGCCCTGCTTGCTCAACTCCCAGACAGTCCAGGGCTGGTGGTGATCCAGGACCTTGACGGCCACTCAGTCAACGGCCTTTTGAAGTAGCCAGGAGTACAGCCGGTCTCATTGGCCGCCGTCACCGCGGTGTCTGTAGGCTTTTCTATGGTGGCAGCGTTATTTACGGTTCCCCTGCCAAGTTTATTAGCTCCGCTCTGGGTGCAGTAAGTCCTGTAAGCAATAGTCTGCTCTTTTGGGACACACTCTTGTTGTTTTCTGAGAGAAGCTCCAGGTCAAGTGATGGTCAAACGAGTCGTCATGGGGGCCCATTGCTCCAGGTTTTCTCTCTGGAGGTTGGTGTTGGAGGGCCTCCTTACTCGAGGTCATTGTGCCCACGGAGCAATCCCTGCAACTTCAGGGCATGGTGGGTGGTTAGGATCACCAAGTGGCGTCCTTTTCCCTTAGGAGGGAGCTGGCCTTGCGGGCTGCTGATTTCCAGGTTTTTAGATACCCCCAGTATCCTGGTCGGATGGGGTGGCTGGCCAATGCCTGGAGGGCATTCTTGCATTGTTCCATTTCAAGTGGTCCCAGTTTTTGCACTAATACTCCAAGGGCGATTCGCCTTGGACCAGGAATGTAAAGGTCAAAGGGTTTAGCTAACTTAGGGAGGTCCAGGGCAAGGATCTGAACTGACTGCTCTTTCCATTCTTGAAAGGCCGCTTCTGGATTCTATTCAAAAGGATCATCATCTTTTCCTTTCAGTGTTTCATATAGAGGCCCAGCTATTAGACTGTAGTTAGGGATCCAGATGCAGCAAACCCCGGTCTCCCCAGGAACCCCTAAGCTGTCTTCTAGTTTCAGGAAGGGTGAGGCTGCAAATGGCTTCTTCCCTTTCCTGGGGTGGGCTTTTCCGACCTTCTGTGCGAATGAAGCCCAGGAAGGTCACCTTAGTTTGTGATATTTGAGCCTTTTTCTTGGACACCTTCTATCTTTTATTGGCTAGGTAGTTCAGAGGCCTCCTTAGTCGGGCTGGTGATCAGAATGTCATCTGCATATTGAAGGAGGGTTCCCTTCTCCAGAGGTAGATTTTTTAGGTCTTTAGCTAACGTTTCCCCAAAGATGGTGTGGGAATTTTTGAACCCCTGGGGCAGGACGGCCCAGCAGTATTGTTTTTGTTGTATGTTGAGTCCTGCCACTCACAGCCAAAATTTCTTGTGACTCTGGGACGAATGGAATACAGAAGAAGGCATCATTGAAGTCTAATACAGAATACCATGTCCTGGTGGATGGTAGAATGACCAGCAGGGTGTAGGAATTAGGAACTACTAGATGTATATCCTCTGTGGCTTCACTGACTGTCCTGGCGTCCTCTACCAGGTCCCCAGCAGCTCACGGGGCTCTTGTGGTCAGGTCCCTCCCAGGATATGGAGCTCACCTGGGCAGGTACCCAGCAGCCCACGGGGCTGTGGTGGTTAGGCCCCTCCCAGGATATGGAGCTCACCTGGGCAGGTACCCAGCAGCCCATGGGGCCATCATGGTCAGGCCCCTCCCAGGATATGGAGCTCACCTGGGCAGGTACGCAGCAGCCCACGGGGCTCTCGTGGGCATGCCCCTCCCTGGATATGGAGCTCCCGTGGACAGGTACCCCGACAGGGCTGGGCACACAGGAACTGTGCACATAGCCCTCATTGCAGAGCACCCCCAGCACACCTGTCACTCAGAGCTGACACAGAGCACCTCAGAGCAGAGCTTGAACTAATAAACAGCAGCTCCAACAGGTCTGTGACCCTAGGCTTCACTCTGTGCGGCCTCCCTCTGCCTGGTCTTCTAGGGGCTTCCACAGCAGCCGGGGCACCAGGCCTCTGTCTCCACCCACCACCCCTCCTCTCCCTGACTCCTGGGTTCCTCTCATTAGCAGAGGGTCTTCTTGAAGTTGTCTCCCACTCCTGGACCAGATAAAATGATTAGAAAACAAGCTAGGGCTGCCGCCCCTTATCTATCCTGACTCTCGGGACCCTACACCTGTTCCTTGGATCTGGCCGGTGCAGCAAGGCCCATTTTCTGCAAATCTGAGCCCCTGAGGGGCGAGGATTGGCTGACCTGGGCAGCCTGACCCGGCCGGCCAGCCCTTCCCAGGTGTGCCTGGGTTGAGGTCAATATAAACACCCCTCCAGGCAGCAAAAGCCTCTGCAGCTGTGCCTGACGCCATATTCTCTGCCCCGTCAGCAGTCTCGGGGTTGGGCTGGTGGGAGGCAGTAGGGCCCACGGCTCTATGAGTGGCCCGTTGTGACTGGGGCTCTACTGGACTTTCTGCAGGAGTTGCCGGGCTGCCACCTGCTAAAGAAGAGGATGTGTCACCCATACTTGCTGCTGGAATTTCTCCCCGGGCAGAGGTAAGGAAGGAAAAAAGCAGTGGGGGCCGGGACAGGAGGGGTACCTCAGGCAGGGAAATGGAAAGTTTCCAGACGAGCGCCCGGGGCCAGGACCATCCTGGCTGGCCTGCAGGCACCAAGTCGGCCTGCGTGCTGTCGCTGGTGTGACTCCAAGCCCCTTCCTCTAGTTTTTAGTCTTTGCACACATTCAGGTGTTTTACCTGGGAACGGTGGGAAAAGTTCAGCAGCAGCTGGCCTGGGGCTCAGCTCACGTTTAGTCAGAGACGCCTCCTCACGGTCCCCCAGCTTTGCAATGAGGACGCTCCTTGTGTGGGGGCTGCTGGCTGCATGGGAGATGATTCCCCACCTGTGACCAACTTAAGAATTGTTTACCACTGGAGCAAGTGCGCTGATAGGGTTTTCCTCTGTATGACCAGTGGGTTCAGTTTTTTTTTTTTTTCTTTTTTGGTTCAAGGTAAGTTTTATTCCTCTTTTTGTATTTATGGATATAAGCATGGAAATCATTCATTCATATAAATACGTCTATGGGAAGGACAGAACTTTTTTTTCTGTTTTATTTTCTTAAGTATTATTTATTTTTTAATTTTTGAATTTATTTTATTCATTTTTTTATACAGCAGGCTCTTATTGGTTATCTATTTTATACATATAAGTGTATATATGTCAATCCCAGGGTCGCAATTCATCCCACCACCACCACCCTGCCACTTTCCCCCCTTGGTGTCCATACATTTGTTCTCTACATCTGTGTCTCTATTTCTGCCTTGCAAACCAGTTCATCTTTACCATTTTTCTAGGTTCTACATGTATGCGTTAATATACGATATTTGTTTTTCTCTTTCTGACTTACTTCACTCTGTATGACAGTCTCTAGATCTATCCACGTCTCTACAAATGACCCAATTTCATTCCTTTTTATGGCTGAGTAATATTCCATTTTATATATGTAGCACATCTTTTCCGTTCGTCTGTCTATGGGCATTTAGGTTGCTTCCATGACCTGGCTATTGTAAATAGTGCTGCAATGAATATTGTGGTGAATATGTCTTTTTGAATTATGGTTTTCTCTGGGTATATGGCCAGTAGTGGGATTGCTGGGTCATATGGTAATTCTATTTTTAGTTTTTTAAGGAACCTCCATACTGTTCTCCATAGTGACTGTATCAATTTACATTCCCACAAATAGTGTAAGAGGGTTCCCTTTTCTCCACACCCTCTCCAGCATTTGTTGTTTGTAGATTTTCTGATGATGCCCATTCTAACTCGTGTGAGGTGATACCTCATTGTAGTTTTGGTTTATATTTCTCTAATAATTAGTGATGTTGAGTAGCTTTTCATGTGTTTCTTGGTCATCTGTATGTCTTCTTGGGACAAATGTCTATTTACGTCATCTGCCCATTTTTGGATTGGTTTGTTTGTTTTTTTACTGTTGAGCTGCATGAGCTGTTTATATACATTGGAGATTAATCCTTTGTCCATTGATTCGTTTGCAAATATTTTCTCCCATTCTGAGGGTTGTCTTTTCGTCTTGTTTGTAGTTTCCTTTGCTTTGCAAAAGCTTTTAGGTTTCATTTGCTCCCATTTGTTTTTTTTTTTTTTTTTTTTTTTATTCCATTACTCTAGGAGGTGTATCAAAAAATATCTTGCTGTGATTTATGTCAAAGAGTATTCTTCCTATGTTTTCCTCTAAGAGTTTTATAGTGTCCGGTCTTACATTTCGGTCTCTAATCCATTTGGAGTTTATTTTTTGTGTATGGTGTTAGGGAGTGTTCTAATTTCATTCTTTTACATGTAGCTGTCCATTTTTCCCAGCACCACTTATTGAAGAGACTGTCTTTTCTCCATTGTATACCCTTGCCTCCTTTGTCATAGATTAGTGGGCCATAGGTGTGTAGGTTTATCTCTGGGCTTTCTTTTTTTTTTTTTTTTTTTTTTCTTTTACATCTTTATTGGAGTATAATTGCTTTACAATTGTGTGTTAGTTTCTGCTGTATAAAAAAGTGAATCAGCTATGCGTATACATATAACACCATATCCCCTCCCTCTTGCACCTCCCTCTCACTCCCTTATCCCACCGTTTTAGGTGGTCACAAAGCACAGAGCTGATCTCCCTGTGCTATGTGGCTGCTTCCCAGTAGCTATCAATTTTACATTTGGTAGTGTATATATGTCCATACCACTCTCTCACTTTGTCCCAGCTTACCCTTCCCTCTCCCCATGTCCTCAAGTCCTTTCTCTACGTCTGTGTCCTGAATCCTTTCCTGCCCCTAGGTTCTTCATAAACTTTTTTTTTTTAGATTCCATATATATGTGTTAGCATACGGTATTTGTTTTTCTCTTTCTGACTTACTTCACTCTGTAGGACAGACTCTAGATCCATCCACCTCACTAAAAATAACTCAATTTCGTTTCTTTTTATGGCTGAATAATGTTCCATTGTATATATGTGCCACATCTTCTTTTTCCATTTATCTGTTGATGGACACTTAGGTTGCTTCCATGTCCTGGCTATTGTAAATAGAGCTACAGTGAACATTGTGGTACATGACTCTTTTTGAATTATGGTTTTCTCAGGGTAAATGTCCAGGAGTGGGTTTGCTGGGTTGTATGGTAGTTCTATTTTTAGTTTTTAAGGAAGCCCCATACCGTTCTACCTAGTGGCTATATCAATTTACATTCCCACCAACAGTGCAAGAGGGTTCCCTTTTCTCCAATAAATGCCTCTCCAGCATTTACTGTTGGTAGATTTTTTGATGATGGCCATTCTGACTGGTGTGAGGTGATACCTCACTGTAGTTTTGATTTGCATTTCTCTAATGATTAGTGATGCTCAGCATCCTTTCATGTGTTTGTTGGCAACCTGTATATCTTCTTTGGAGAAATTTCTATTTAGGTCTTCTGCCCATTTTTGGATTGGGTTGTTTGGTTTTGTGATATTGAGCTACATGAGCTGCTTTTTGTAGATTAATCCTTTGCCATTTGCTTCATTTGAAAATATTTTCTCCCATTCTGATGGTTGTCTTTTCATCTTGCTTAAGTTTTCCTTTGCTGTGCAAAAGAATTTATGTTTCATTCGGTCCCATTTTTTAATTTTTGTTTTTATTTCCATTTCTCTAGGAGGTGGGTCAAAAAGGATCTTGCTGTGATTTATGTCATAGACTGTTCTGCTTATGTTTTCTTCTAAGAGTTTTATAGTGGCTGGTCTTATATTTAGGTCTCTAATCCATTTTGAGTTATTTTTGTGTATGGTGTTAGGGAGTGTACTAATTTCATTCTTTTACATGTAGCTGTCCAGTTTTCCCAACACCACTTACTGAAGACACTGTCTTTTCTCCATTGTATACCCTTGCCTCCTTTGTCATAGATTAGTTAACCATAGGTACGTGGGTTTATCTCTGTGCTTTCTATCCTTTTCTATTGACCTATATTTCTGTGTTTGTGTCAGTACCATATTATCTTGATTACTGTAGCTTTGTAATATAGTCTGAAGTCTGGAAGTCTGATTCCTCCAGCTCTTTTTTTTCCCCCTCAAGACTGCTTTGGCTATCCAGGGTCTTTTGTGTCTCCCTACAAATTTTAAGATTTTTTTTTCTTGTTCTGTAGAAAATGCCAAAGGTATTTTGATCGGGATTGCATTGAATCTGTAGATTGCTTTGGGTAGTATAGTCATTTTCACAATATTGATTCTTCTAATCCAAGGACATGGTATATGTCTCCATCTGTTTATATCATCTTTGATTTCTTTCATCAGTGTCTTATAGTTTTCTGAGTACAGGTCTTTTACTTCCTTAGGTAGGTTTATTCCTAGGTATTTTATTCTTTTTGTTGCAGTGGTAATGGGATTGTTTCCTTAATTTCTCTTTCTGATCTTTCATTGTTAGTGTATAGGAATGCAAGCAATTTCTGTGCATTAATTTTGTATCCTGCAACTTTACCAAATTCATTGATTAGCTCCAGTGGTTTTCTGGTGGCATCTTTAAGATTCTCTATCTATGATATCATGTCATCTGCAAAGAGTGACAATTTTACTTCTTCTTTTCCGTTTTGTATTCCTTTTATTTCTTTTTCTTCTCTGATTGCCATGGCTAGGACTTCCAAAACTATGTTGAATAGCAGTGGTGAGAGTGGACATCCTCGTCTTGTTCCTGATCTTAGAGGAAACGCTTTCAGTTTTTCACCATTGAGAATGCTGTTTGCTGTGGGTTTGTCATATATGGCCTTTATTATGTTGAGGTAGTTTCCCTCTATGCCCACACTCTGCAGAGTTTTTATCGTAAATGAGTGTTGAATTTTCTCAAAATCTTTTCCTTCATCTATTGAGATGACCATATGGTTTTATTCTACAATTTGTTAATATGGTGTATCACATTGATTTGTGTATATTGAAGAATCCTTGCATCCCTGGGATAAACCCCACTTGATCATGGTGTATGATCCTTTTAATGTGTTGTTCGATTCTGTTTGCTAGTATTTTGTTGAGGATTTTTGCATCTATATTCATCAGGGATATTGGTCTATAATTTTCTTTCCTTGTAGTATCTCTGTCTGATTTTGGTATCAGGGTGATGGTGGTCTCATAGAATGAGTTTGGGAGTGTTCCTTCCCCTGCAATTGTTTTGAAGAATTTGAGAAGTTTGGGTGTTAGCTCTTCTCTAAATGTTTGATAGAATTCACCTGTAATGCCATCTGGTTCTGGACTTTTGTTTGTTGGAAGATTTTTAATCACAGGTTCAATTTCATTGCTTGTGATAGGTTTGTTCATATTTTCTATTTCTTCCTGGTTCAGTCTTAGAAGGTTATACCTTTCTAAGAATTTGTCCATTTCTTCCAGATTGTCCATTTTATTGGCACAGAGTTGCTTGTAGTAGTCTCTTAGGATGCTTTGTATTCCTGTGGTGTCTGTTGTAACTTCTCCTTTTTCACTTCTAATTTTGTTGATTTGCGTCCTCTCCCTCTTTTTCTTGAGTGTGGCTAAAGGTTGATCATTTTTGCTTATCTTCTCAAAGAACCAGCTTTTAGTTTTGATGATCTTTGCTTCCGTTTTCTTTGTTTCTATTTCATTTATTTCTGCTCTGATCTTTAGGATTTCTTTCCTTCTACTAACTTTGGGTTTTGTTCTTCTTTCTCTAGTTCCTCTAGGTGTAAGGTTAGATTGTTTATTTGAGATTTTTCTTGTTTCTTGAGGTAGGCTTGTATTGCTATAAACTTCCCTCTTAGAACTCCTTTTGCTGCATCCCATAGGTTTTGGATCATCGTGTTTTTGTTGTCATTTGTCTCTAGGTAGTTTTTGATTTCCCCTTTGATTTCTTCAGTGATCTCTTGGTTATTTAGTAACGTATTGTTTAGCCTCCATGTGTTTGTGTTTTTTACAGTTTTTTCCGTGTAATTGATTTCTAATCTCATAGCATTGTGGTCGGAACAGCTGCTTGATATGATTTCAGTTTTCTTAAATTTACTGAGGCTTTATCTGTGACCCAAGATGTGATCTATCCTGGAGAATGTTCCGTGTGCAGTTGAGAAGAACGTGTAATCTGCTGTTTTTGGATGGAATGTCCTATAAATATCAATGAACTCTATCTGGTCTATTGTGTCATTTAAAGCTTGTGTTTCCTTATTAATTTTCTGTCTGGCTGATCTCCACTGGTGTAAGTGAGCTGTTAAAGTCCCCCGCTATTATTGTGTTACTGTCGATTTCCTCTTTTATAGCTGTTAGCAGTTGCCTTATACATTGAGGTGCTCCTATGTTGGGTACATATATATTTATAATTGTTATATCTTCTTCTTGGATTGATCCCTTGACCATTATGTAGTGTCTTTCCTTGTCTCTTGTAACATTCTTTATTTTAAAGTCTATTTTATCTGATATGAGTATTGCTACTCCAGCTTTCTTTTGATTTTCATTAGCATAGAATATATTTTTCCATCGCCTCACTTTCAGTCTGTATGTGTCCCTAGGTCTGAAATGGGTCTCTTGTAGACAGCATATATATGGGTCTTGTTTTTGTATCCATTCAGCCAGTCTATGTCTTTTGGTTGGAACATTTAGTGCATTCACGTTTAAGGTAATTATCGATATGTATGTTCCTACTACTATTTTCTTAATTGTTATGGGTTTGTCTTGGTGGGTCCTTTTCTTCTCTTGTGTTTCCCACTTAGAGAAGTTCTTTTAGCATTTGGTGTAGAGCTGGTTGCATGGTGCTGAATTCTCTTAGCTTTTGCTTGTCTGTAAGGCTTTTGATTTCTCCATCAAATCTGAATGAGCTCTTTGCAGGGTGCAGTACCCTTGGTTGTAGGTTCTTCCCTTTCATCACTTTAAATTTATCATGCCACTTCCTTCTGGCTTGTAGATTTTCTGCTGAGAAATCAGCTGTTATCCTTATGGGATTTCCCTTGTATGTTATTTGTCATTTTTCCCTTGCTGCTTTCAATAATTTTTCTTTGTCGTTAATTTTTGTCAATTTGATTACTATGTGTCTTGTCATTTTTCTCCTTTGGTTTCTCCTGCCTGGGACACTCTGTGCTTCTGGACTTGGGTGGCTATTTCTTTTCCCATGCTAGGGAAGTTTTTGACCATAATCTCTTCAAATATATTCTCGGGTCCTTTCTCTCTCTCTTCTCCTTCTGGGACCCCTATAATGCGAATGTTGTTGCGTTTAATGTTGTCCCAGAGGACTCTTGGGGTGTCTTCATTTATTTTCATTCTTTTTCTTTATTCTGTTCCATGGCAGTGATTTCCACCTTTCTGTCTTCCAGGCCACTTATCCGTTCTTCTGCCACAGTTATTCTGCTACTGATTCCTTCTAGTGTATTTTTCATTTCAGTTATTACATTGTTCACCTCTGTTTGTTTGTTCTTTAATTCTTCTAGGTGTTTGTTCCTTAATTCTTCTAGGTCTTTGTTAAGCATTTCTTGTGTCTTCTCGATCTTTGCCTCCTTTCTTTTTCTAAGGTCTTGGCTCAACTTCACTATCATTATTCTGAATTCTTTTTCTGGAAGGTTCCCTATCTCCACCTCATTTCGTTTTTTTTCTGGGGTTTTATCTTGTTCCTTGATCTGGTATAAAGTCCTCTGCCTTTTCATTTTGTCTATCTTTCTGTGAATGTGGTTTTCCTTCCACAGGCTGCAGAATTGTAGTTCTTCTTGCTTCTGCTGTCTGCTCTCTGGTGGATGAGTCTATCTTAGAGGCTTGTGCAAGCTTCCTGATGGGAGGGACTGGTGGTGGGTAGAGCTGGGTGTTGCTTTGGTGGGCAGAGCTTTAATCCGCTTGTCTACGGATTAAATAAAACTTTAATAAAAAGTTGAATCTGCTTGTCTGCTGATGCATGGGGCTGGGTTCCCTCCCTGTTGGTTGTTTGGCCTGAGGCGACCCAGCACTGGAGCCTACCTTGCTCTTGGTGGGGCTAATGGCGGACTCTGGGAGGGCTCACACCAAGGAGTATTTCCCAGAACTTCTGCTGCCAGTGTTGTTGTCCTCACGGTGAGCCACAGCCACAGCCACCAGCTGCCTCTGCAGGAGACCCTCTAAAAGTAGCAGGTAGTTCTGGTCATTCTCCTACGGGGTCACTGCTCCTTCCCCTGGGTCCTGATGTGCACACTACTTTGTGTGTGCCCTCCAAGAGTGGAGTATCTGAGTGGAGTTGAGACTCTGAGACTCTGTGTGGAGTCGCACAGACTCTGGGTCCTGTGAAGCTTCGATGTTTTGTGATTCTAGAAATCCTATAGGAGACGGTCCACAGCAGGTGAAGCTAATGTTGTCAGTAGAGGTGTTGAAGCCAAAGATCTGCAGTTCCGGCTAGAGGTGCCGATGTACATACAGGACAAAATCATCTCGTGTGAATGTAGTTCAGGCATGTTTAAGATGAATGCAGTCATGTTAATGCCTACCATATTCTATCTTGAGCCTCTCCTCAGGGACCTCCTCCTCAGTTCCTGAGGCTCCTGTAAGTCATGTACAGGGGACTGGAGAGTGGGCTCTGTGCAGTCTGAGCCCTGAGTTACCCTGTGTGTATCTTAGGATACTTTGTATTTCTGTGGTGTCTGTTGTAACATCATCTCTTTCATTTCAGATTTATTTGGGCCCTCTCTTTTTTAACAAAACATACTACTGTTGTCTTTTATTCTTTACAGAAGTTTAATCAGTGTTTGATCTACTATCCTTACCCTATGTATACTTTTTGCAGTGAGATTTTTACTTTTCTTTGTTTCCTTGTTACTATCAATAATTAGTGAGACTTCTTTTAAGCTACCTTCAACATTGCTTATAAAGCTGCTTTATTAGTGATGACAGAGCCTTAATGGAAGTCATGTTCTGGTTGTAAATTAGAATGCAATGTGCCAGCACAAAGCCCCTTAAGTTTATGTCTCATTACTTCTTGTTCTTTTTTTAATTTAATTTTTATTTTTTGTCAGAGCAAATTTGATTAAAATGTTTTGTTTCTTCTAGGTGTGCAAGATGTGGTTCTTTTAAACATATACATATATCTATTCTTCTTTGGATCATTTTCCCATGTAGGTTATGACACCATGTTGAGTAGTCTTGTCTTGGTATTACGTAGGTCTTTGGTGATTACATATTTCACATGTGTTTCTATATCTATCTTAACCCCAATATCCTAATGTATCCAATCCTCACACCTTTCCATTTGGTGAACCCTAAGTTTGTTTAATGAATCTGTGATTGCATTTCTCTGTGGAAATATCTTCATTGGTATCAATTTTTAGCTAAGACCTATAAGTGATATTATAGGATATGTGTCTTTTGCTTTCTGACTTAGTACAATTTGCCTGATTAACTCAAGAATCATACACAGTGCTGCAAATGGCATTGTTTTGTTTTTTTCCCTGGCTCATATTCCATCTGTACGTGTTCCAGTTATTCTTTGGCCACGCACCTCTTGATGGACTTTTTGGTTGCCTCCATGTCTTGGTTATTGTAATACTGCTGCAATGCACATTTGCTTGCCTGTGTCTTTCCAGTTCTATCTCCTTATGTTATAGGCCAAGGAGTGGGCTTGCTGTATCATATGGTAGCTCAGTGTGTACGTTTTAAAGGCACCACCATTCAGTTCTCATTAGTGGCTCTTTCCAGGTTATGTCCCACTTAAAATTGAGGGTATGCATTTCTCCAAAACACCTTCAATATTTATTGTTTGTAGTTTGCTTGCTGCTGGTTATTCTAACAGGTGCGAGCTGATACCTCTGTGTGGCTGAATTTGCATGTGTCCCATAATCTGTTGAAATTGATCTTTAAAGCATGCTCTTTTTATTTATCAAACTGTGATTACAGCTTATTTCTTCACATTGTTTTCTTAAAGTAAGTGTCACATTTTGAAAAGTTTTGGCCACTACCTCCCTCAAGACATTTTGAGGGCAGGTTTCATTTACAGCCCTGAAGTACTTGTTCATATGAAGTGACCATTAACACAGATTTTAAAGCTGCTTTTGCAGGTAACGGCCAGAGGGCGGCAGCCTATTTACGTTCCCCAATCTGGTAACTAGGGAAAGAGTCCTTCAGCTGCAAGAGTGTCCAGCTTTATTTCTCATCCAGCTGTGGGTCTAGATATGATCAAACAAGGTTGCATCACAGCCCAGGAACGAATTATGTAAAATTTCCTCTCTCTATCACTGTCTTATTTTTTTGGGTTTTTTAAAGTTATTTAATTTAAAATGGGGATTCGCTACTTTTCACTGCTGTGTTTATGCCGCTTTACACCCACTTGACTCACTTCCAGACAGATATCAATACATAGGTTTTAAGATTCTTACTAGTCACATATATTCTTGTGCGGTGAATAGGGGGTGTTGAGTCCAGTTCACTGAGCAAGGAGTAGGTCTTGTCTATTACATATTGGGTGTATGGATCGGTATCTGAGCGAATTTGAAACCCTTGTTTTATGCATCACCCCACCTCACCTTTCCCGTTAAGCAGCCATAGTGTGTTTTCTAAACGTGTGACTCTGTTCTGTTTTGTAATTCAGTTCAAGTGTACCGGTTTTTACATTCCCTCTATAAGTGATAGCTTATGATAAGTGTCTTTTTCTGTGTGACTTATTTCACTTAGAATCGTCGTACCTAAATCCAATCATCTTGCTTCTCCTAGCCTTATGACATTGATTTCATGTCTGAGTGATATTCCATTGTACATAAGGACCACAACTTCTTTATCCATTTTTCTCTTTCCTGGGATATTTAAGGTGTCATGAAGTGGAGGTTCTTGTCAACAGAGCAGCCCTAAACTTTGGTGTGCCTGTGTCTTGCTGATTTTTAGTTTTCCCAATTTATACGCCCATGAGTGGAAGTGCCCTATGCTCCCTAAGCTGTGTTTTTTCGATGTTTCAGGACACACAGTACACTTCTCCAGAGTGGCTGTTGGCAATTTACATCCCACCCATCAGCGTAGCAAGGCTGCCATTTCTCCATGGCCTGTCCTGCATTTCTGGTTTTGACACTTTTTGCAGCATGGCCCTTTTGACCGATGGGAAGCGAGACTTCTTTGTAGCGCTGATTTGCCTTTCCAGGTTGCTTGGTTGGCCAAAAAGGGCGTATGCGTTTTTTCCTGAATATATTCAGGAAAAAACGCATACGCCCTTTTTGGCCAAGGGCATCATTGTCGAAGTTTTACCACTTTACATATGTTTAAAGGCGATTCGAATCTACCTCCTGAAACATGTTTCCTGCAATTCTGCCTTGCTTTCAAATCCTCTTCGTTGCCTTCCCTCAATATATTTGTGGAAGAGAGTTATCATTTATAACTCTGAGGGTTTGTGAATGGCAGTGCCCCTGAGCTCCATTTTTCAACTGTCATTTTTGGGAGCTGTCCGCAAAAGCACGGGATTGCCTCAGACCCTATTCAGGTTCCGGGGGGCAGGCTGAGCCTGTGGTTAATTCTTTTTCCTGATGGGAAAATAGAGTGACCTGTGCCTGTCCCAACACCTAGATCTGGTCTCTCATTGGTTGCCCCTCTTCCCGTTCATCCTCAGGACAAATTGCAACCTGTAGGGAACAGGAGCTTAAAGGTGCTGATTCTCCAATTAGGGAGATTGCTAGTAAAGTAGCTGGAATGGCGAACCCGAGCACAAGGAGATGAGAAATGAGGTGCGTTTTAGAAACCTTTCAAAATCACACGGTGTACCATCTTCTGGGTTTCTCATGTATGTTTTCTATGTAGGAAGATGCCCTTGAACCTGGAGATTTGGGACCCATGGGATGCGTACCACGCAGTATTACTTTAAAGGTTCTGCGTTTGCTCACCCAACCTCACCCAACCTCTCAGCACCAAGAGTGTCCACCCTTATGTCTCATCCAGCTGTATGTCTAGATATGGTCAATCCAGGTTGCATCCCAGCCCCAGACCGAATTTTGGAAGAATTTCTCTCTGTTTCACTGTCTTTGTTTTACGGGTTTTTAAAAGTAATTTATTTTTATAATGGGGTTTATCTGCTTTTAACGGCTGTGTTTATGCGGCTTTACACCCACTTGACTCACTTCCAGACAGATATCAATACATAGGTTTTAAGGTTCTTACTAGTCACATATATTCTTGTGCGGTGAATAGGGGGTGTTGAGTTCAGTTCACTGAGCAAGGAGTAGGTCTTGTCTATTACATATTGGGTGTATGGAACGGTACCTGAGCGAATTTGAAACCCTTGTTTTATGCATCACCCCACCTCACCTTTCCCGTTAAGCAGCCATAGTGTGTTTTCTAAAGGTGTGACTCTGTTCTGTTTTGTAATTCAGTTCAAGTGTAGCGGTTTTTACATTCCCTCTATAAGTGATAGCTTATGATAAGTGTCTTTTTCTGTGTGACTTATTTCACTTAGAATCGTCGTACCTAAATCCACTCATCTTGCTTCTACTAGCCTTATGACATTGATTTCATGTCTGAGTGATATTCCATTGTACATAAGGACCACAACTTCTTTATCCATTTTTCTCTTTCCTGGGATATTTAAGGTGTCATGAAGTGGAGGTTCATGTCAACAGAGCAGCCCTAAACTTTGGGGTGCCTGTGTCTTGCTGATTTTTAATTTTCCCAATTTATACTCCCATGAGTGGACGTGCGCTATGCTCCCTAAGCTGTGTTTTTTCGATGTTTCAGGGCACACCGTACACTTCTCCAGAGTGGCTGTTGGCAATTTACATCCCACCCATCAGCGTAGCAAGGCTGACATTTCTCCATGGCCTGTCCTGCATTTCCGGTTTTGACATTTTTGCAGCATGGCCCTTTTGACCGATGGGAAGCGAGACTTCTTTGTAGCGCTGATTTGCCTTTCCAGGTTGCTTGGTTGGCCAAAAAGGGCGTATGCGTTTTTTCCTGAATATATTCAGGAAATAATGCATACGACCTTTTTGGCCAAGGGCATCATTGTCGACGTTTTGCCACTTTACATATGCTTTAAAGGCGATTCGAATCTACCTCCTGAAACATGTTTCCTGCAATTCTGCCTTGCTTTCAAATCCTCTTCATTGACTTCCCTCAATATATTTGTGGAAGAGAGTTATCATTTATAACTCTGCGAGTTTGTGAATGGCAGTGCCCCTGAGCTCCATTTTTCAACTGTCTTTTTTGGGAGCTGGCCGCAAAAGCACGGGATTGGCTCAGGCCCTATTCAGGTTCCGGGGGGCAGGCTGAGCCTGTGGTTAATTCTTCTTCCTGATGGGAAAATAGAGTGACCTGTGCCTGTCCCAACACCTAGATCTAGTCTCTCATTGGTTGCCCCTCTTCCCTTTCATCCTCAGGAAAAATTGCAACCTGTAGGGAACAGGAGGTTAAAGGTGCTGATTCTCCAAGTAGGGAGATTTCTAGTAAAGTAGCTGGAATGGCGAACCCGAACACAAGGAAATGAGAAATGAGGTGCGTTTTAGAAACCTTTCAAAATCACACTGTGTACCATCTTCTGGGTTTCTCATGCATGTTTTCGATGTATGAATATGCCGTTGAACCTGGAGATTTCAAACCCATGGGATGGGTACTAGGCAGTGTTACTTTAAAGGGTCTGTGTTTGCTCACCGAACCTCACCCAACCTCTCAGCCCCAAGTGTGTCCACCCTTATGTCTCATCCAGCTGTGGCTCTAGATATGGTCAATCCAGGTTGCATCACAGCCCCTGAACGAATTTTGTAAGAATTTCTCTCTCTTTCACTGTCTTTGTTTTACGGGTTTTTAAAAGTAATTTATTTTTATAATGGGGTTTAGCTGCTTTTCACGGCTGTGTTTATGCGGCTTTACACCCACTTGACTCACTTCCAGAGAGATATCAATTCATAGGTTTTAAGATTCTTACTAGTCAGATATATTCTTGTGTGGTGAATAGGGGTTGTTGAGTCCAGTTCACTGAGCAAGGAGTCGGTCTTTTCTATTACATATTGGGTGTATGGAACGGTATCTGAGCCAATTTGTAACCCTTGTTTTATGCATCACCCCACCTCACCTTTCCCGTTAAGCAGCCATAGTGTGTTTTCTAAACGTGTGACTCTGTTCTGTTCTGTAATTCAGTTCAAGTGTAGCGGTTTTTACATTCCCTCTATAAGTGATAGCTTATGATAAGTGTCTTTTTCTGTGTGACTTTTTTCACTTAGAATCATCGTACCTAAGTCCACTCATCTTGCTTCTACTAGCCTTATGACATTGATTTCATGTCTGAGTGATATTGCATTGTACATAAGGACCACAACTTCTTTATCCATTTTTCTCTTTCCTGGGATATTTAAGGTGTCATGAAGTGGAGGTTCTTGTCAACAGAGCAGCCCTAAACTTTGGGGTGCCTGTGTCTTGCTGATTTTTAGTTTTCCCAATTTATATGCCCATGAGTGGACGTGCCCTATGCTCCCTAAGCTGTGTTTTTTCGATGTTTCAGGACACACCGTACACTTCTCCACAGTGGCTGTTGGCAACTTACATCCCGCTCATCAGCGTAGCAAGGCTGCCATTTCTCCATGGCCTGTCCTGCATTTCTGGTTTTGACACTTTTTGCAGCATGGCCCTTTTGACCGATGGGAAGCGAGACTTCTTTGTAGCGCTGATTTGCCTTTCCAGGTTGCTTGGTTGGCCAAAAAGTGCGTATGCGTTTTTTCCTGAATATATTCAGGAAAAAACGCATACGCCCTTCTTGGCCAAGGGCATCACTGTCGACGTTTTGCCGCTTTTCATGTGCTTTACAGGCGCTTCAAATCTACCTCCTGAAATCTGTTTCCTTCAATTCTGCCTTGCTTTCAAATCCTCTTCGTTGACTTCCCTCAATATATCTGTGGATGAGAGTTATCACTTATAACTCTGCGGGTTTGTGAATTGCAGTGTCCCTGAGCTCCATTTTTCAACTCGCTTTTTTGGGAGCTGGCCGCAAAAGCGCGGGATTGCCTCAGGCCCTACCGTGCTTCTGGGCGGCAGGCTGAGCCTGTGATTAATTCTTGTTCCTGATGGGAAAATAGAGTGACCTGTGCCTGTCCCAACACCTAGATCTAGTCTCTCATTGGTTGCCCCTCTTCCCGTTCATCCTCAGGACAAATTGCAACCTGTAGGGAACAGGAGGTTAAAGGTGCTGATTCTCCAAGTAGGGAGATTGCTAGTAAAGTAGCTGGAATGGCGAACCCGAGCACAAGGAGATGAGAAATGAGGTGCGCTTTAGAAACCTTTCAAAATCACACGGTGTACCATCTTCTGAGTTTCTCATGCATGTTTTCGATGTAGGAAGATGCCCTTGAACCTGGAGACTTGGGACCCATGGGATGGGTACCACGCAGTATTACTTTAAAGGGTCTGCGTTTGCTCACCCAACCTAACCCAACCTTTCAGCCCCAAGACTGTCCACCCTTATGTCTCATCCAGCTGTGCGTGTAGATATGGTCAATCCAGGTTGCATCACAGCCTCTGAACGAATTTTGTAAGAATTTCTCTCTCTTTCACTGTCTTTGTTTTACGGGTTTTTAAAAGTAATTTATTTTTATAATGGGGTTTAGCTGCTTTTCACGGCTGTGTTTATGCGGCTTTACACCCATTTGACTCACTTCCAGACAGATATCAATACATAGGTTTTAAGATTGTTACTAGTCACATATATTCTTGTGCGGTGAATAGGGGGTGTTGAGTCCAGTTCACTGAGCAAGGAGTAGGTCTTGTCTATTACATATTGGGTGTATGGAACGGTATCTGAGCGAATTTGAACCCCTTGTTTTATGCATCACCCCACCTCACCTTTCCCGTGAAGCAGCCATAGTGTGTTTTCTAAACGTGTGATTCTGTTCTGTTCTGTAATTCAGTTCAAGTGTAGCGGTTTTTACATTCCCTCTATAAGTGATAGCTTATGATAAGTGTCTTTTTCTGTGTGACTTATTTCACTTAGAATCGTCGTACCTAAGTCCACTCATCTTGCTTCTACTAGCCTTATGACATTGATTTCATGTCTGAGTGATATTGCATTGTACATAAGGACCACAACTTCTTTATCCATTTTTCTCTTTCCTGGGATATTTAAGGTGTCATGAAGTGGAGGTTCTTGTCAACAGAGCAGCCCTAAACTTTGGGGTGCCTGTGTCTTGCTGATTTTTAGTTTTCCCAATTTATACGCCCATGAATGGACGTGCCCTATGCTCACTAAGCTGTGTTTTTTCGATGTTTCAGGACACACCGTACACTTCTCCAGAGTGGCTGTTTGCAATTTACATCCCGCCCATCAGCGTAGCAAGGCTGCCATTTCTCCATGGCCTGTCCTGCATTTCTGGTTTTGACACTTTTTGCAGCATGGCCCTTTTGACCCATGGGAAGCGAGACTTCTTTGTAGCGCTGATTTGCCTTTCCAGGTTGCTAGGTTGGCCAAAAAGGGCGTATGCGTTTTTTCCTGAATATATTCAGGAAAAAACGCATACGCCCTTTTTGGCCAAGGGCATCATTGTCGACGTTTTGCCGCTTTTCATGTGCCTTAAAGGAGATTCGAATCTACCTCCTGAAATCTGTTTCCTGCAATTCTGCCTTGCTTTCAAATCCTCTTCGTTGACTTCCCTCAATATATCTGTGGATGAGAGTTATCACTTATAACTCTGCGGGTTTGTGAATTGCAGTGTCCCTGAGCTCCATTTTTCAACTGTCTTTTTTGAGAGCTGGCCGCAAAAGCACGGGATTGCCTCAGGCCCTATTCTGGTTCCTGGCAGCAGGCTGAGCCTGTGGTTAATTCTTCTTCCTGATGGGAAAATAGAGTGACCTGTTCCTGTCCCAACAGCTAGATCTAGTCTCTCATTGGTTGCCCCTCTTCCCGTTCATCCTCAGGACAAATTGCAACCTGTAGGGAACAGGAGGTTAAAGGTGCTGATTCTCCAAGTAGGGAGATTGCTAGTAAAGTAGCTGGAATGGCGAACCCGAGCACAAGGAGATGAGAAATGAGGTGCGTTTTAGAAACCTTTCAAAATCACACGGTGTACCATCTTCTGAGTTTCTCATGCATGTTTTCGATGTAGGAAGATGCCCTTGAACCTGGAGACTTGGGACCCATGGGATGGGTACCACGCAGTATTACTTTAAAGGGTCTGCGTTTGCTCACCCAACCTAACCCAACCTTTCAGCCCCAAGACTGTCCACCCTTATGTCTCATCCAGCTGTGCGTGTAGATATGGTCAATCCGGGTTGCATCACAGCCTCTGAACGAATTTTGTAAGAATTTCTCTCTCTTTCACTGTCTTTGTTTTACGGGTTTTTAAAAGTAATTTATTTTTATAATGGGGTTTAGCTGCTTTTCACGGCTGTGTTTATGCGGCTTTACACCCACTTGACTCACTTCCAGACAGATATCAATACATAGGTTTTAAGATTGTTACTAGTCACATATATTCTTGTGCGGTGAATAGGGGGTGTTGAGTCCAGTTCACTGAGCAAGGAGTAGGTCTTGTCTATTACATATTGGGTGTATGGAACGGTATCTGAGCGAATTTGAACCCCTTGTTTTATGCATCACCCCACCTCACCTTTCCCGTGAAGCAGCCATAGTGTGTTTTCTAAACGTGTGATTCTGTTCTGTTCTGTAATTCAGTTCAAGTGTAGCGGGTTTTACATTCCCTCTATAAGTGATAGCTTATGATAAGTGTCTTTTTCTGTGTGACTTATTTCACTTAGAATCGTCGTACCTAAGTCCACTCATCTTGCTTCTACTAGCCTTATGACATTGATTTCATGTCTGAGTGATATTGCATTGTACATAAGGACCACAACTTCTTTATCCATTTTTCTCTTTCCTGGGATATTTAAGGTGTCATGAAGTGGAGGTTCTTGTCAACAGAGCAGCCCTAAACTTTGGGGTGCCTGTGTCTTGCTGATTTTTAGTTTTCCCAATTTATACGTCCATGAATGGACGTGCCCTATGCTCCCTAAGCTGTGTTTTTTCGATGTTTCAGGACACACCGTACACTTCTCCAGAGTGGCTGTTGGCAACTTACATCCCGCCCATCAGCGTAGCAAGGCTGCCATTTCTCCATGGCCTGTCCTGCATTTCTGGTTTTGACACTTTTTGCAGCATGGCCCTTTTGACCCATGGGAAGCGAGACTTCTTTGTAGCGCTGATTTGCCTTTCCAGGTTGCTTGGTTGGCCAAAAAGTGCGTATGCGTTTTTTCCTGAATATATTCAGGAAAAAACGCATACGCCCTTCTTGGCCAAGGGCATCATTGTCGACGTTTTGCCGCTTTTCATGTGCTTTACAGGCGATTCGAATCTACCTCCTGAAATCTGTTTCCTGCAATTCTGCCTTGCTTTCAAATCCTCTTCGTTGCCTTCCCTCAATATATCTGTGGATGAGAGTTATCATTTATAACTCTGCGGGTTTGTGAATTGCAGTGTCCCTGAGCTCCATTTTTCAACTCGCTTTTTTGGGAGATGGCCGCAAAAGCGCGGGATTGCCTCAGGCCCTATTGTGCTTCTGGGCGGCAGGCTGAGCCTGTGATTAATTCTTCTTCCTGATGGGAAAATAGAGTGACCTGTGCCTGTCCCAACACCTAGATCTAGTCTCTCATTGGTTGCCCCTCTTCCCGTTCATCCTCAGGACAAATTGCAACCTGTAGGGAACAGGAGGTTAAAGGTGCTGATTCTCCAAGTAAGTTGATTGCTAGTAAAGTAGCTGGAAAGGCGAACCCGAGCACAAGGAGATGAGAAATGGGGTGTGTTTTAGAAACCTTTCAAAATCACACGGTGTACCATCTTCTGAGTTTCTCATGCATGTTTTCGATGTAGGAAGATGCCCTTGAACCTGGAGATTTGGGACCCATGGGATGGGTATCACGCAGTATTACTTTAAAGGGTCTGCGTTTGCTCACCCAACCTCTCAGCCCCAAGAGTGTCCACCCTTATGTCTCATCCAGCTGTGGGTCTAGATATGGTCAATCCAGGTGGCATCACAGCCCCTGAACGAATTTTGTAAGAATTTCTCTCTCTTTCACTGTCTTTGTTTTACGGGTTTTTAAAAGTAATTTATTTTTATAATGGGGTTTAGCTGCTTTTCACGGCTGTGTTTATGCGGATTTACACCCACTTGACTCACTTCCAGACAGATATCAATACATAGGTTTTAAGATTGTTACTAGTCACATATATTCTTGTGCGGTGAATAGGGCGTGTTGAGTCCAGTTCACTGAGCAAGGAGTAGGTCTTGTCTATTACATATTGGGTGTATGGAACGGTATCTGAGCGAATTTGAAACCCTTGTTTTATGCATCACCCCACCTCACCTTTCCCGTTAAGCAGCCATAGTGTGTTTTCTAAACGTGTGATTCTGTTCTGTTTTGTAATTCAGTTCAAGTGTAGCGGTTTTTACATTCCCTCTATAAGTGATAGCTTATGATAAGTGTCTTTTTCTGTGTGACTTATTTCACTTAGAATCGTCGTACCTAAGTCCACTAATCTTGCTTCTACTAGCCTTATGACATTGATTTCATGTCTGAGTGATATTGCATTGTACATAAGGACCACAACTTTTTTATCCATTTTTCTCTTTCCTGGGATATTTAAGGTGTCATGAAGTGGAGGTTCTTGTCAACAGAGCAGCCCTAAACTTTGGGGTGCCTGTGTCTTGCTGATTTTTAGTTTTCCCAATTTATACGCCCATGAGTGGACGTGCCCTATGCTCCCTAAGCTGTGTTTTTTCGATATTTCAGGACACACCATACACTTCTCCAGAGTGGCTGTTGGCAATTAACATCCCGCCCATCAGCGTAGCAAGGCTGCCATTTCTCCATGGCCTGTCCTGCATTTCTGGTTTTGACACTTTTTGCAGCATGACCCTTTTGACCGATGGGAAACGAGACTTCTTTGTAGCACTGATTTGCCTTTCCAGGTTGCTTGGTTGGCCAAAAAGGGCGTATGCGTTTTTTCCTGAATATATTCAGGAAAAAACGCATACGCCCTTTTTGGCCAAGGGCATCATTGTCGACGTTTTGCCGCTTTTCATGTGCTTTAAATGCGATTCAAATCTACCTCCTGAAATGTGTTTCCTGCAATTCTGCCTTGCTTTCAAATCCTCTTCGTTGCCTTCCGTCAATATATTTGTGGACGAGAGTTATCATTTATAACTCAGCAGGTTTGTGAATGGCAGTCCCCCTGAGCTCCATTTTTCAAATGTCTTTTTTGGGAGCTGGCCGCAAAAGCACGGGATTGCCTCAGGCCCTATTCTGGTTCCCGGCGGCAGGCTGAGCCTGTGGTTAATTCTTCTTCCTGATGGGAAAATAGAGTGACCTGTGCCTGTCCCAACACCTAGATCTATTCTCTCATTGGTTTCCCCTCTTCCCGTTCATCCTCAGAACAAATTGCAACCTGTACAGAACAGGAGGTTAAAGGTGCTGATTCTCCAAGTAGGGAGATTGCTAGTGAAGTAGCTGGAATGGCGAACCCGAGCACAAGGAGATGAGAAATGAGGTGCGTTTTAGAAACCTTTCAAAATCACACGGTGTACCTTCTTCTGGGTTCCTCATGCAAGTTTTCGATGTAGGAAGATGCCCTTGAACCTGGAGATTTGGGACCCATGGGATGGGTACCATGCAGTATTACTTTAAAGGGTCTGCGTTTGCTCACCCAACCTCACCCAACCTCTCAGCCCCAAGAGTGTCCACCCTTAAGTCTCATCCAGCTGTGGGTCTAGATATGGTCAATCCAGGTTGCATCACAGCCCCTGAACGAATTTTGTAAGAATTTCTCTCTCTTTCACTGTCTTTGTTTTACGGGTTTTTAAAAGTAATTTATTTTTATAATGGGGTTTAGCTGCTTTTCACGGCTGTGTTTATGCGGCTTTACACCCACTTGACTCACTTCCAGACAGATATCAATACATAGGTTTTAAGATTGTTACTAGTCACATATATTATTGTGCGGTGAATAGGGGGTGTTGGGTCCAGTTCACTGAGCAAGGAGTAGGTCATGTCTATTACATATTGGGTGTATGGAACGGTATCTGAGCGAATTTGAACCCCTTGTTTTATGCATCACCCCACCTCACCTTTCCCGTTAAGCAGCCATAGTGTGTTTTCTAAACGTGTGATTCTGTTCTGTTCTGTAATTCAGTTCAAGTGTAGCGGTTTTTACATTCCCTCTATAAGTGATAGCTTATGATAAGTGTCTTTTTCTGTGTGACTTATTTCACTTAGAATCGTCGTAACTAAGTCCACTCAACTTGCTTCTACTAGCCTTATGACATTGATTTCATGTCTGAGTGATATTCCATTGTACATAAGGACCACAACTTCTTTATCCATTTTTCTCTTTCCTGGGATATTTAAGGTGTCATGAAGTGGAGGTTCTTGTCAACAGAGCAGCCCCAAACTTTGGGGTGCCTGTGTCTTGCTGATTTTTAGTTTTCCCAATTTATACGCCCATGAGTGGACGTGCCCTATGCTCCCTAAGCTGTGTTTTTTCGATGTTTCAGGACACACCGTACACTTCTCCAGAGTGGCTGTTGGCAACTTACATCCCGCCCATCAGCGTAGCAAGGCTGCCATTTCTCCATGGCCTGTCCTGCATTTCTGGTTTTGACACTTTTTGCAGCATGGCCCTTTTGACCGATGGGAAGCGAGACTTCTTTGTAGCGCTGATTTGCCTTTCCAGGTTGCTTGGTTGGCCAAAAAGTGCGTATGCGTTTTTTCCTGAATATATTCAGGAAAAAACGCATACGCCCTTGTTGGCCAAGGGCATCATTGTCGACTTTTTGCCGCTTTTCATGTGCTTTACAGGCGATTCGAATCTACCTCCTGAAATCTGTTTCCTGCAATTCTGCCTTGCTTTCAAATCCTCTTCGTTGCCTTCCCTCAATATATCTGTGGATGAGAGTTATCATTTATAACTCTGCGGGTTTGTGAATTGCAGTGTCCCTGAGCTCCATTTTTCAACTCGCTTTTTTGGGAGCTGGCCGCAAAAGCGCGGGATTGCCTCAGGCCCTATTGTGCTTCTGGGCGGCAGGCTGAGCCTGTGATTAATTCTTCTTCCTGATGGGAAAATAGAGTGACCTGTGCCTGTCCCAACACCTAGATCTAGTCTCTCATTGGTTGCCCCTCTTCCCGTTCATCCTCAGGACAAATTGCAACCTGTAGGGAACAGGAGGTTAAAGGTGCTGATTCTCCAAGTAAGTTGATTGCTAGTAAAGTAGCTGGAAAGGCGAACCCGAGCACAAGGAGATGAGAAATGGGGTGTGTTTTAGAAACCTTTCAAAATCACAGGGTGTACCATCTTCTGAGTTTCTCATGCATGTTTTCGATGTAGGAAGATGCCCTTGAACCTGGAGATTTGGGACCCATGGGATGGGTATCACGCAGTATTACTTTAAAGGGTCTGCGTTTGCTCACCCAACCTCTCAGCCCCAAGAGTGTCCACCCTTATGTCTCATCCAGCTGTGGGTCTAGATATGGTCAATCCAGGTGGCATCACAGCCCCTGAACGAATTTTGTAAGAATTTCTCTCTCTTTCACTGTCTTTGTTTTACGGGTTTTTAAAAGTAATTTATTTTTATAATGGGGTTTAGCTGCTTTTCACGGCTGTGTTTATGCGGATTTACACCCACTTGACTCACTTCCAGACAGATATCAATACATAGGTTTTAAGATTGTTACTAGTCACATATATTCTTGTGCGGTGAATAGGGGGTGTTGAGTCCAGTTCACGGAGCAAGGAGTAGGTCTTGTCTATTACATATTGGGTGTATGGAACGGTATCTGAGCAAATATGAACCCCTTGTTTTATGCATCACCCCACCTCACCTTTCCCGTTAAGCAGCCATAGTGTGTTTTCTAAACGTGTGACTCTGTTCTGTTTTGTAATTCAGTTCAAGTGTAGCGGTTTTTACATTCCCTCTATAAGTGATAGCTTATGATAAGTGTCTTTTTCTGTGTGACTTATTTCACTTAGAATCGTCGTACCTAAGTCCACTCATCTTGCTTCTACTAGCCTTATGACATTGATTTCATGTCTGAGTGATATTCCATTGTACATAAGGACCACACCTTTTTTATCCATTTTTCTCTTTCCTGGGATATTTAAGGTGTCATGAAGTGGAGGTTCTTGTCAACAGAGCAGCCCCAAACTTTGGGGTGCCTGTGTCTTGCTGATTTTTAGTTTTCCCAATTTATACGCCCATGAGTGGACGTGCCCTATGCTCACTAAACTGTGTTTTTTCGATGTTTCAGGACACACCGTACACTTCTCCAGAGTGGCTGTTGGCAATTTACATCCCGCCCATCAGCGTAGCAAGGCTGCCATTTCTCCATGGCCTGTCCTGCATTTCTGGTTTTGACACTTTTTGCAGCATGGCCCTTTTGACCCATGGGAAGCGAGACTTCTTTGTAGCGCTGATTTGCCTTTCCAGGTTGCTTGGTTGGCCAAAAAGGGCGTATTCGTTTTTTCCTGAATATATTCAGGAAAAAACGCATACGCCCTTTTTGGCCAAGGGCATCATTGTCGACGTTTTGCCGCTTTTCATGTGCCTTAAAGGAGATTCGAATCTACCTCCTGAAATCTGTTTCCTGCAATTCTGCCTTGCTTTCAAATCCTCTTCGTTGACTTCCCTCAATATATCTGTGGATGAGAGTTATCACTTATAACTCTGCGGGTTTGTGAATTGCAGTGTCCCTGAGCTCCATTTTTCAACTGTCTTTTTTGAGAGCTGGCCGCAAAAGCACGGGATTGCCTCAGGTCCTATTCTGGTTCCTGGCAGCAGGCTGAGCCTGTGGTTAATTCTTCTTCCTGATGGGAAAATAGAGTGACCTGTTCCTGTCCCAACAGCTAGATCTAGTCTCTCATTGGTTGCCCCTCTTCCCGTTCATCCTCAGGACAAATTGCAACCTGTAGGGAACAGGAGGTTAAAGGTGCTGATTCTCCAAGTAGGGAGATTGCTAATAAAGTAGCTGGAATGGCGAACCCGAGCACAAGGAGATGAGAAATGAGGTGCGTTTTAGAAACCTTTCAAAATCACACGGTGTACCATCTTCTGAGTTTCTCATGCATGTTTTCGATGTAGGAAGATGCCCTTGAACCTGGAGACTTGGGACCCATGGGATGGGTACCACGCAGTATTACTTTAAAGGGTCTGCGTTTGCTCACCCAACCTAACCCAACCTTTCAGCCCCAAGACTGTCCACCCTTATGTCTCATCCAGCTGTGCGTGTAGATATGGTCAATCCAGGTTGCATCACAGCCTCTGAACGAATTTTGTAAGAATTTCTCTCTCTTTCACTGTCTTTGTTTTACGGGTTTTTAAAAGTAATTTATTTTTATAATGGGGTTTAGCTGCTTTTCACGGCTGTGTTTATGCGGCTTTACACCCACTTGACTCACTTCCAGACAGATATCAATACATAGGTTTTAAGATTGTTACTAGTCACATATATTCTTGTGCGGTGAATAGGGGGTGTTGAGTCCAGTTCACTGAGCAAGGAGTAGGTCTTGTCTATTACATATTGGGTGTATGGAACGGTATCTGAGCGAATTTGAACCCCTTGTTTTATGCATCACCCCACCTCACCTTTCCCGTGAAGCAGCCATAGTGTGTTTTCTAAACGTGTGATTCTGTTCTGTTCTGTAATTCAGTTCAAGTGTAGCGGGTTTTACATTCCCTCTATAAGTGATAGCTTATGATAAGTGTCTTTTTCTGTGTGACTTATTTCACTTAGAATCGTCGTACCTAAGTCCACTCATCTTGCTTCTACTAGCCTTATGACATTGATTTCATGTCTGAGTGATATTGCATTGTACATAAGGACCACAACTTCTTTATCCATTTTTCTCTTTCCTGGGATATTTAAGGTGTCATGAAGTGGAGGTTCTTGTCAACAGAGCAGCCCTAAACTTTGGGGTGCCTGTGTCTTGCTGATTTTTAGTTTTCCCAATTTATACGTCCATGAATGGATGTGCCCTATGCTCCCTAAGCTGTGTTTTTTCGATGTTTCAGGACACACCGTACACTTCTCCAGAGTGTCTGTTGGCAACTTACATCCCGCCCATCAGCGTAGCAAGGCTGCCATTTCTCCATGGCCTGTCCTGCATTTCTGGTTTTGACACTTTTTGCAGCATGGCCCTTTTGACCCATGGGAAGCGAGACTTCTTTGTAGCGCTGATTTGCCTTTCCAGGTTGCTTGGTTGGCCAAAAAGTGCGTATGCGTTTTTTCCTGAATATATTCAGGAAAAAACGCATACACCCTTCTTGGCCAAGGGCATCATTGTCGACGTTTTGCCGCTTTTCATGTGCTTTACAGGCGATTCGAATCTACCTCCTGAAATCTGTTTCCTGCAATTCTGCCTTTCTTTCAAATCCTCTTCGTTGCCTTCCCTCAATATATCTGTGGATGAGAGTTATCATTTATAACTCTGCGGGTTTGTGAATTGCAGTGTCCCTGAGCTCCATTTTTCAACTCGCTTTTTTGGGAGATGGCCGCAAAAGCGCGGGATTGCCTCAGGCCCTATTGTGCTTCTGGGCGGCAGGCTGAGCCTGTGATTAATTCTTCTTCCTGATGGGAAAATAGAGTGACCTGTGCCTGTCCCAACACCTAGATCTAGTCTCTCATTGGTTGCCCCTCTTCCCGTTCATCCTCAGGACAAATTGCAACCTGTAGGGAACAGGAGGTTAAAGGTGCTGATTCTCCAAGTAAGTTGATTGCTAGTAAAGTAGCTGGAAAGGCGAACCCGAGCACAAGGAGATGAGAAATGGGGTGTGTTTTAGAAACCTTTCAAAATCACACGGTGTACCATCTTCTGAGTTTCTCATGCATGTTTTCGATGTAGGAAGATGCCCTTGAACCTGGAGATTTGGGACCCATGGGATGGGTATCACGCAGTATTACTTTAAAGGGTCTGCGTTTGCTCACCCAACCTCTCAGCCCCAAGAGTGTCCACCCTTATGTCTCATCCAGCTGTGGGTCTAGATATGGTCAATCCAGGTGGCATCACAGCCCCTGAACGAATTTTGTAAGAATTTCTCTCTCTTTCACTGTCTTTGTTTTACGGGTTTTTAAAAGTAATTTATTTTTATAATGGGGTTTAGCTGCTTTTCACGGCTGTGTTTATGCGGATTTACACCCACTTGACTCACTTCCAGACAGATATCAATACATAGGTTTTAAGATTGTTACTAGTCACATATATTCTTGTGCGGTGAATAGGGCGTGTTGAGTCCAGTTCACTGAGCAAGGAGTAGGTCTTGTCTATTACATATTGGGTGTATGGAACGGTATCTGAGCGAATTTGAAACCCTTGTTTTATGCATCACCCCACCTCACCTTTCCCGTTAAGCAGCCATAGTGTGTTTTCTAAACGTGTGATTCTGTTCTGTTTTGTAATTCAGTTCAAGTGTAGCGGTTTTTACATTCCCTCTATAAGTGATAGCTTATGATAAGTGTCTTTTTCTGTGTGACTTATTTCACTTAGAATCGTCGTACCTAAGTCCACTAATCTTGCTTCTACTAGCCTTATGACATTGATTTCATGTCTGAGTGATATTGCATTGTACATAAGGACCACAACTTTTTTATCCATTTTTCTCTTTCCTGGGATATTTAAGGTGTCATGAAGTGGAGGTTCTTGTCAACAGAGCAGCCCTAAACTTTGGGGTGCCTGGGTCTTGCTGATTTTTAGTTTTCCCAATTTATACGCCCATGAGTGGACGTGCCCTATGCTCCCTAAGCTGTGTTTTTTCGATGTTTCAGGACACACCGTACACTTCTCCAGAGTGGCTGTTGGCAATTAACATCCCGCCCATCAGCGTAGCAAGGCTGCCATTTCTCCATGGCCTGTCCTGCATTTCTGGTTTTGACACTTTTTGCAGCATGACCCTTTTGACCGATGGGAAGCGAGACTTCTTTGTAGCACTGATTTGCCTTTCCAGGTTGCTTGGTTGGCCAAAAAGGGCGTATGCGTTTTTTCCTGAATATATTCAGGAAAAAACGCATACGCCCTTTTTTGCCAAGGGCATCATTGTCGACGTTTTGCCGCTTTTCATGTGCTTTAAATGCGATTCAAATCTACCTCCTGAAATGTGTTTCCTGCAATTCTGCCTTGCTTTCAAATCCTCTTCGTTGCCTTCCCTCAATATATTTGTGGACGAGAGTTATCATTTATAACTCAGCAGGTTTGTGAATGGCAGTCCCCCTGAGCTCCATTTTTCAAATGTCTTTTTTGGGAGCTGGCCGCAAAAGCACGGGATTGCCTCAGGCCCTATTCTGGTTCCCGGCGGCAGGCTGAGCCTGTGGTTAATTCTTCTTCCTGATGGGAAAATAGAGTGACCTGTGCCTGTCCCAACACCTAGATCTATTCTCTCATTGGTTTCCCCTCTTCCCGTTCATCCTCAGGACAAATTGCAACCTGTACAGAACAGGAGGTTAAAGGTGCTGATTCTCCAAGTAGGGAGATTGCTAGTGAAGAAGCTGGAATGGCGAACCCGAGCACAAGGAGATGAGAAATGAGGTGCGTTTTAGAAACCTTTCAAAATCACACGGTGTACCTTCTTCTGGGTTCCTCATGCAAGTTTTCGATGTAGGAAGATGCCCTTGAACCTGGAGATTTGGGACCCATGGGATGGGTCCCATGCAGTATTACTTTAAAGGGTCTGCGTTTGCTCACCCAACCTCACCCAACCTCTCAGCCCCAAGAGTGTCCACCCTTATGTCTCATCCAGCTGTGGGTCTAGATATGGTCAATCCAGGTTGCATCACAGCCCCTGAACGAATTTTGTAAGAATTTCTCTCTCTTTCACTGTCTTTGTTTTACGGGTTTTTAAAAGTAATTTATTTTTATAATGGGGTTTAGCTGCTTTTCACGGCTGTGTTTATGCGGCTTTACACCCACTTGACTCACTTCCAGACAGATATCAATACATAGGTTTTAAGATTGTTACTAGTCACATATATTATTGTGCGGTGAATAGGGGGTGTTGGGTCCAGTTCACTGAGCAAGGAGTAGGTCTTGTCTATTACATATTGGGTGTATGGAACGGTATCTGAGCGAATTTGAACCCCTTGTTTTATGCATCACCCCACCTCACCTTTCCCGTTAAGCAGCCATAGTGTGTTTTCTAAACGTGTGATTCTGTTCTGTTCTGTAATTCAGTTCAAGTGTAGCGGTTTTTACATTCCCTCTATAAGTGATAGCTTATGATAAGTGTCTTTTTCTGTGTGACTTATTTCACTTAGAATCGTCGTAACTAAGTCCACTCAACTTGCTTCTACTAGCCTTATGACAATGATTTCATGTCTGAGTGATATTCCATTGTACATAAGGACCACAACTTCTTTATCCATTTTTCTCTTTCCTGGGATATTTAAGGTGTCATGAAGTGGAGGTTCTTGTTAACAGAGCAGCCCCAAACTTTGGGGTGCCTGTGTCTTGCTGATTTTTAGTTTTCCCAATTTATACGCCCATGAGTGGACGTGCCCTATGCTCCCTAAGCTGTGTTTTTTCGATGTTTCAAGACACACCGTACACTTCTCCAGAGTGGCTGTTGGCAACTTACATCCCGCCCATCAGCGTAGCAAGGCTGCCATTTCTCCATGGCCTGTCCTGCATTTCTGGTTTTGACACTTTTTGCAGCATGGCCCTTTTGACCGATGGGAAGCGAGACTTCTTTGTAGCGCTGATTTGCCTTTCCAGGTTGCTTGGTTGGCCAAAAAGTGCGTATGCGTTTTTTCCTGAATATATTCAGGAAAAAACGCATACGCCCTTGTTGGCCAAGGGCATCATTGTCGACGTTTTGCCGCTTTTCATGTGCTTTACAGGCGATTCGAATCTACCTCCTGAAATCTGTTTCCTGCAATTCTGCCTTGCTTTCAAATCCTCTTCGTTGCCTTCCCTCAATATATCTGTGGATGAGAGTTATCATTTATAACTCTGCGGGTTTGTGAATTGCAGTGTCCCTGAGCTCCATTTTTCAACTCGCTTTTTTGGGAGCTGGCCGCAAAAGCGCGGAATTGCCTCAGGCCCTATTGTGCTTCTGGGCGGCAGGCTGAGCCTGTGATTAATTCTTCTTCCTGATGGGAAAATAGAGTGACCTGTGCCTGTCCCAACACCTAGATCTAGTCTCTCATTGGTTGCCCCTCTTCCCGTTCATCCTCAGGACAAATTGCAACCTGTAGGGAACAGGAGGTTAAAGGTGCTGATTCTCCAAGTAAGTTGATTGCTAGTAAAGTAGCTGGAAAGGCGAACCCGAGCACAAGGAGATGAGAAATGGGGTGTGTTTTAGAAACCTTTCAAAATCACAGGGTGTACCATCTTCTGAGTTTCTCATGCATGTTTTCGATGTAGGAAGATGCCCTTGAACCTGGAGATTTGGGACCCATGGGATGGGTATCACGCAGTATTACTTTAAAGGGTCTGCGTTTGCTCACCCAACCTCTCAGCCCCAAGAGTGTCCACCCTTATGTCTCATCCAGCTGTGGGTCTAGATATGGTCAATCCAGGTGGCATCACAGCCCCTGAACGAATTTTGTAAGAATTTCTCTCTCTTTCACTGTCTTTGTTTTACGGGTTTTTAAAAGTAATTTATTTTTATAATGGGGTTTAGCTGCTTTTCACGGCTGTGTTTATGCGGATTTACACCCACTTGACTCACTTCCAGACAGATATCAATACATAGGTTTTAAGATTGTTACTAGTCACATATATTCTTGTGCGGTGAATAGGGGGTGTTGAGTCCAGTTCACGGAGCAAGGAGTAGGTCTTGTCTATTACATATTGGGTGTATGGAACGGTATCTGAGCAAATATGAACCCCTTGTTTTATGCATCACCCCACCTCACCTTTCCCGTTAAGCAGCCATAGTGTGTTTTCTAAACGTGTGGCTCTGTTCTGTTTTGTAATTCAGTTCAAGTGTAGCGGTTTTTACATTCCCTCTATAAGTGATAGCTTATGATAAGTGTCTTTTTCTGTGTGACTTATTTCACTTAGAATCGTCGTACCTAAGTCCACTCATCTTGCTTCTACTAGCCTTATGACATTGATTTCATGTCTGAGTGATATTCCATTGTACATAAGGACCACACCTTTTTTATCCATTTTTCTCTTTCCTGGGATATTTAAGGTGTAATGAAGTGGAGGTTCTTGTCAACAGAGCAGCCCCAAACTTTGGGGTGCCTGTGTCTTGCTGATTTTTAGTTTTCCCAATTTATACGCCCATGAGTGGACGTGCCCTATGCTCACTAAGCTGTGTTTTTTCGATGTTTCAGGACACACCGTACACTTCTCCAGAGTGGCTGTTGGCAATTTACATCCCGCCCATCAGCGTAGCAAGGCTGCCATTTCTCCATGGCCTGTCCTGCATTTCTGGTTTTGACACTTTTTGCAGCATGGCCCTTTTGACCCATGGGAAGCGAGACTTCTTTGTAGCGCTGATTTGCCTTTCCAGGTTGCTTGGTTGGCCAAAAAGGGCGTATTCGTTTTTTCCTGAATATATTCAGGAAAAAACGCATACGCCCTTTTTGGCCAAGGGCATCATTGTCGACGTTTTGCCGCTTTTCATGTGCCTTAAAGGAGATTCGAATCTACCTCCTGAAATCTGTTTCCTGCAATTCTGCCTTGCTTTCAAATCCTCTTCGTTGACTTCCCTCAATATATCTGTGGATGAGAGTTATCACTTATAACTCTGCGGGTTTGTGAATTGCAGTGTCCCTGAGCTCCATTTTTCAACTGTCTTTTTTGAGAGCTGGCCGCAAAAGCACGGGATTGCCTCAGGCCCTATTCTGGTTCCTGGCAGCAGGCTGAGCCTGTTGTTAATTCTTCTTCCTGATGGGAAAATAGAGTGACCTGTTCCTGTCCCAACAGCTAGATCTAGTCTCTCATTGGTTGCCCCTCTTCCCGTTCATCCTCAGGACAAATTGCAACCTGTAGGGAACAGGAGGTTAAAGGTGCTGATTCTCCAAGTAGGGAGATTGCTAGTAAAGTAGCTGGAATGGCGAACCCGAGCACAAGGAGATGAGAAATGAGGTGCGTTTTAGAAACCTTTCAAAATCACACGGTGTACCATCTTCTGAGTTTCTCATGCATGTTTTCGATGTAGGAAGATGCCCTTGAACCTGGAGACTTGGGACCCATGGGATGGGTACCACGCAGTATTACTTTAAAGGGTCTGCGTTTGCTCACCCAACCTAACTCAACCTTTCAGCCCCAAGACTGTCCACCCTTATGTCTCATCCAGCTGTGCGTGTAGATATGGTCAATCCAGGTTGCATCACAGCCTCTGAAGGAATTTTGTAAGAATTTCTCTCTCTTTCACTGTCTTTGTTTTACGGGTTTTTAAAAGTAATTTATTTTTATAATGGGGTTTAGCTGCTTTTCACAGCTGTGTTTATGCGGCTTTACACCCATTTGACTCACTTCCAGACAGATATCAATACATAGGTTTTAAGATTGTTACTAGTCACATATATTCTTGTGCGGTGAATAGGGGGTGTTGAGTCCAGTTCACTGAGCAAGGAGTAGGTCTTGTCTATTACATATTGGGTGTATGGAACGGTATCTGAGCGAATTTGAACCCCTTGTTTTATGCATCACCCCACCTCACCTTTCCCGTGAAGCAGCCATAGTGTGTTTTCTAAACGTGTGATTCTGTTCTGTTCTGTAATTCAGTTCAAGTGTAGCGGTTTTTACATTCCCTCTATTAGTGATAGCTTATGATAAGTGTCTTTTTCTGTGTGACTTATTTCACTTAGAATCGTCGTACCTAAGTCCACTCATCTTGCTTCTACTAGCCTTATGACATTGATTTCATGTCTGAGTGATATTGCATTGTACATAAGGACCACAACTTCTTTATCCATTTTTCTCTTTCCTGGGATATTTAAGGTGTCATGAAGTGGAGGTTCTTGTCAACAGAGCAGCCCTAAACTTTGGGGTGCCTGTGTCTTGCTGATTTTTAGTTTTCCCAATTTATACGCCCATGAATGGACGTGCCCTATGCTCACTAACCTGTGTTTTTTCGATGTTTCAGGACACACCGTACACTTCTCCAGAGTGGCTGTTGGCAATTTACATCCCGCCCATCAGCGTAGCAAGGCTGCCATTTCTCCATGGCCTGTCCTGCATTTCTGGTTTTGACACTTTTTGCAGCATGGCCCTTTTGACCCATGGGAAGCGAGACTTCTTTGTAGCGCTGATTTGCCTTTCCAGGTTGCTAGGTTGGCCAAAAAGGGCGTATGCGTTTTTTCCTGAATATATTCAGGAAAAAACGCATACGCCCTTTTTGGCCAAGGGCATCATTGTCGACGTTTTGCCGCTTTTCATGTGCCTTAAAGGAGATTCGCATCTACCTCCTGAAATCTGTTTCCTGCAATTCTGCCTTGCTTTCAAATCCTCTTCGTTGACTTCCCTCAATATATCTGTGGATGAGAGTTATCACTTATAACTCTGCGGGTTTGTGAATTGCAGTGTCCCTGAGCTCCATTTTTCAACTGTCTTTTTTGAGAGCTGGCCGCAAAAGCACGGGATTGCCTCAGGCCCTATTCTGGTTCCTGGCAGCAGGCTGAGCCTGTGGTTAATTCTTCTTCCTGATGGGAAAATGAGTGACCTGTGCCTGTCCCAACAGCTAGATCTAGTCTCTCATTGGTTGCCCCTCTTCCCGTTCATCCTCAGGACAAATTGCAACCTGTAGGGAACAGGAGGTTAAAGGTGCTGATTCTCCAAGTAGGGAGATTGCTAGTAAAGTAGCTGGAATGGCGAACCCGAGCACAAGGAGATGAGAAATGAGGTGCGTTTTAGAAACCTTTCAAAATCACACGGTGTACCATCTTCTGAGTTTCTCATGCATGTTTTCGATGTAGGAAGATGCCCTTGAACCTGGAGACTTGGGACCCATGGGATGGGTACCACGCAGTATTACTTTAAAGGGTCTGCGTTTGCTCACCCAACCTAACCCAACCTTTCAGCCCCAAGACTGTCCACCCTTATGTCTCATCCAGCTGTGCGTGTAGATATGGTCAATCCAGGTTGCATCACAGCCTCTGAACGAATTTTGTAAGAATTTCTCTCTCTTTCACTGTCTTTGTTTTACGGGTTTTTAAAAGTAATTTATTTTTATAATGGGGTTTAGCTGCTTTTCACGGCTGTGTTTATGCGGCTTTACACCCACTTGACTCACTTCCAGACAGATATCAATACATAGGTTTTAAGATTGTTACTAGTCACATATATTCTTGTGCGGTGAATAGGGGGTGTTGAGTCCAGTTCACTGAGCAAGGAGTAGGTCTTGTCTATTACATATTGGGTGTATGGAACGGTATCTGAGCGAATTTGAACCCCTTGTTTTATGCATCACCCCACCTCACCTTTCCCGTGAAGCAGCCATAGTGTGTTTTCTAAACGTGTGATTCTGTTCTGTTCTGTAATTCAGTTCAAGTGTAGCGGGTTTTACATTCCCTCTATAAGTGATAGCTTATGATAAGTGTCTTTTTCTGTGTGACTTATTTCACTTAGAATCGTCGTACCTAAGTCCACTCATCTTGCTTCTACTAGCCTTATGACATTGATTTCATGTCTGAGTGATATTGCATTGTACATAAGGACCACAACTTCTTTATCCATTTTTCTCTTTCCTGGGATATTTAAGGTGTCATGAAGTGGAGGTTCTTGTCAACAGAGCAGCCCTAAACTTTGGGGTGCCTGTGTCTTGCTGATTTTTAGTTTTCCCAATTTATACGCCCATGAGTGGACGTGCCCTATGCTCCCTAAGCTGTGTTTTTTCGATATTTCAGGACACACCGTACACTTCTCCAGAGTGGCTGTTGGCAATTAACATCCCGCCCATCAGCGTAGCAAGGCTGCCATTTCTCCATGGCCTGTCCTGCATTTCTGGTTTTGACACTTTTTGCAGCATGACCCTTTTGACCGATGGGAAGCGAGACTTCTTTGTAGCACTGATTTGCCTTTCCAGGTTGCTTGGTTGGCCAAAAAGGGCGTATGCGTTTTTTCCTGAATATATTCAGGAAAAAACGCATACGCCCTTGTTGGCCAAGGGCATCATTGTCGACGTTTTGCCGCTTTTCATGTGCTTTACAGGCGATTCGAATCTACCTCCTGAAATCTGTTTCCTGCAATTCTGCCTTGCTTTCAAATCCTCTTCGTTGCCTTCCCTCAATATATCTGTGGATGAGAGTTATCATTTATAACTCTGCGGGTTTGTGAATTGCAGTGTCCCTGAGCTCCATTTTTCAACTCGCTTTTTTGGGAGCTGGCCGCAAAAGCGCGGGATTGCCTCAGGCCCTATTGTGCTTCTGGGCGGCAGGCTGAGCCTGTGATTAATTCTTCTTCCTGATGGGAAAATAGAGTGACCTGTGCCTGTCCCAACACCTAGATCTAGTCTCTCATTGGTTGCCCCTCTTCCCGTTCATCCTCAGGACAAATTGCAACCTGTAGGGAACAGGAGGTTAAAGGTGCTGATTCTCCAAGTAAGTTGATTGCTAGTAAAGTAGCTGGAAAGGCGAACCCGAGCACAAGGAGATGAGAAATGGGGTGTGTTTTAGAAACCTTTCAAAATCACAGGGTGTACCATCTTCTGAGGTTCTCATGCATGTTTTCGATGTAGGAAGATGCCCTTGAACCTGGAGATTTGGGACCCATGGGATGGGTATCACGCAGTATTACTTTAAAGGGTCTGCGTTTGCTCACCCAACCTCTCAGCCCCAAGAGTGTCCACCCTTATGTCTCATCCAGCTGTGGGTCTAGATATGGTCAATCCAGGTGGCATCACAGCCCCTGAACGAATTTTGTAAGAATTTCTCTCTCTTTCACTGTCTTTGTTTTACGGGTTTTTAAAAGTAATTTATTTTTATAATGGGGTTTAGCTGCTTTTCACGGCTGTGTTTATGCGGATTTACACCCACTTGACTCACTTCCAGACAGATATCAATACATAGGTTTTAAGATTGTTACTAGTCACATATATTCTTGTGCGGTGAATAGGGGGTGTTGAGTCCAGTTCACGGAGCAAGGAGTAGGTCTTGTCTATTACATATTGGGTGTATGGAACGGTATCTGAGCGAATTTGAAACCCTTGTTTTATGCATCACCCCACCTCACCTTTCCCGTTAAGCAGCCATAGTGTGTTTTCTAAACGTGTGACTCTGTTCTGTTTTGTAATTCAGTTCAAGTGTAGCGGTTTTTACATTCCCTCTATAAGTGATAGCTTATGATAAGTGTCTTTTTCTGTGTGACTTATTTCACTTAGAATCGTCGTACCTAAGTCCACTCATCTTGCTTCTACTAGCCTTATGACATTGATTTCATGTCTGAGTGATATTCCATTGTACATAAGGACCACACCTTTTTTATCCATTTTTCTCTTTCCTGGGAT
The DNA here is from genome assembly GCF_028021215.1 of Eschrichtius robustus. Lineage (NCBI taxonomy): Eukaryota > Metazoa > Chordata > Mammalia > Artiodactyla > Eschrichtiidae > Eschrichtius > Eschrichtius robustus. The sequence continues at coordinate 307,755 of NW_027175243.1, forward strand.
ATTTAAGGTGTAATGAAGTGGAGGTTCTTGTCAACAGAGCAGCCCCAAACTTTGGGGTGCCTGTGTCTTGCTGATTTTTAGTTTTCCCAATTTTTACGCCCATGAGTGGACGTGCCCTATGCTCACTAAGCTGTGTTTTTTCGATGTTTCAGGACACACCGTACACTTCTCCAGAGTGGCTGTTGGCAATTTACATCCCGCCCATCAGCGTAGCAAGGCTGCCATTTCTCCATGGCCTGTCCTGCATTTCTGGTTTTGACACTTTTTGCAGCATGGCCCTTTTGACCCATGGGAAGCGAGACTTCTTTGTAGCGCTGATTTGCCTTTCCAGGTTGCTTGGTTGGCCAAAAAGGGCGTATTCGTTTTTTCCTGAATATATTCAGGAAAAAACGCATACGCCCTTTTTGGCCAAGGGCATCATTGTCGACGTTTTGCCGCTTTTCATGTGCCTTAAAGGAGATTCGAATCTACCTCCTGAAATCTGTTTCCTGCAATTCTGCCTTGCTTTCAAATCCTCTTCGTTGACTTCCCTCAATATATCTGTGGATGAGAGTTATCACTTATAACTCTGCGGGTTTGTGAATTGCAGTGTCCCTGAGCTCCATTTTTCCACTGTCTTTTTTGAGAGCTGGCCGCAAAAGCACGGGATTGCCTCAGGCCCTATTCTGGTTCCTGGCAGCAGGCTGAGCCTGTGGTTAATTCTTCTTCCTGATGGGAAAATAGAGTGACCTGTTCCTGTCACAACAGCTAGATCTAGTCTCTCATTGGTTGCCCCTCTTCCCGTTCATCCTCAGGACAAATTGCAACCTGTAGGGAACAGGAGGTTAAAGGTGCTGATTCTCCAAGTAGGGAGATTGCTAGTAAAGTAGCTGGAATGGCGAACCCGAGCACAAGGAGATGAGAAATGAGGTGCGTTTTAGAAACCTTTCAAAATCACACGGTGTACCATCTTCTGAGTTTCTCATGCATGTTTTCGATGTAGGAAGATGCCCTTGAACCTGGAGACTTGGGACCCATGGGATGGGTACCACGCAGTATTACTTTAAAGGGTCTGCGTTTGCTCACCCAACCTAACCCAACCTTTCAGCCCCAAGACTGTCCACCCTTATGTCTCATCCAGCTGTGCGTGTAGATATGGTCAATCCAGGTTGCATCACAGCCTCTGAACGAATTTTGTAAGAATTTCTCTCTCTTTCACTGTCTTTGTTTTACGGGTTTTTAAAAGTAATTTATTTTTATAATGGGGTTTAGCTGCTTTTCACGGCTGTGTTTATGCGGCTTTACACCCAATTGACTCACTTCCAGACAGATATCAATACATAGGTTTTAAGATTGTTACTAGTCACATATATTCTTGTGCGGTGAATAGGGGGTGTTGAGTCCAGTTCACTGAGCAAGGAGTAGGTCTTGTCTATTACATATTGGGTGTATGGAACGGTATCTGAGCGAATTTGAACCCCTTGTTTTATGCATCACCCCACCTCACCTTTCCCGTGAAGCAGCCATAGTGTGTTTTCTAAACGTGTGATTCTGTTCTGTTCTGTAATTCAGTTCAAGTGTAGCGGGTTTTACATTCCCTCTATAAGTGATAGCTTATGATAAGTGTCTTTTTCTGTGTGACTTATTTCACTTAGAATCGTCGTACCTAAGTCCACTCATCTTGCTTCTACTAGCCTTATGACATTGATTTCATGTCTGAGTGATATTGCATTGTACATAAGGACCACAACTTCTTTATCCATTTTTCTCTTTCCTGGGATATTTAAGGTGTCATGAAGTGGAGGTTCTTGTCAACAGAGCAGCCCTAAACTTTGGGGTGCCTGTGTCTTGCTGATTTTTAGTTTTCCCAATTTATACGTCCATGAATGGACGTGCCCTATGCTCCCTAAGCTGTGTTTTTTCGATGTTTCAGGACACACCGTACACTTCTCCAGAGTGGCTGTTGGCAACTTACATCCCGCCCATCAGCGTAGCAAGGCTGCCATTTCTCCATGGCCTGTCCTGCATTTCTGGTTTTGACACTTTTTGCAGCATGGCCCTTTTGACCCATGGGAAGCGAGACTTCTTTGTAGCGCTGATTTGACTTTCCAGGTTGCTTGGTTGGCCAAAAAGTGCGTATGCGTTTTTTCCTGAATATATTCAGGAAAAAACGCATACCCCCTTCTTGGCCAAGGGCATCATTGTCGACGTTTTGCCGCTTTTCATGTGCTTTACAGGCGATTCGAATCTACCTCCTGAAATCTGTTTCCTGCAATTCTGCCTTGCTTTCAAATCCTCTTCGTTGCCTTCCCTCAATATATCTGTGGATGAGAGTTATCATTTATAACTCTGCGGGTTTGTGAATTGCAGTGTCCCTGAGCTCCATTTTTCAACTCGCTTTTTTGGGAGATGGCCGCAAAAGCGCGGGATTGCCTCAGGCCCTATTGTGCTTCTGGGCGGCAGGCTGAGCCTGTGATTAATTCTTCTTCCTGATGGGAAAATAGAGTGACCTGTGCCTGTCCCAACACCTAGATCTAGTCTCTCATTGGTTGCCCCTCTTCCCGTTCATCCTCAGGACAAATTGCAACCTGTAGGGAACAGGAGGTTAAAGGTGCTGATTCTCCAAGTAAGTTGATTGCTAGTAAAGTAGCTGGAAAGGCGAACCCGAGCACAAGGAGATGAGAAATGGGGTGTGTTTTAGAAACCTTTCAAAATCACACGGTGTACCATCTTCTGAGTTTCTCATGCATGTTTTCGATGTAGGAAGATGCCCTTGAACCTGGAGATTTGGGACCCATGGGATGGGTATCACGCAGTATTACTTAAAAGGGTCTGCGTTTGCTCACCCAACCTCTCAGCCCCAAGAGTGTCCACCCTTATGTCTCATCCAGCTGTGGGTCTAGATATGGTCAATCCAGGTGGCATCACAGCCCCTGAACGAATTTTGTAAGAATTTCTCTCTCTTTCACTGTCTTTGTTTTACGGGTTTTTAAAAGTAATTTATTTTTATAATGGGGTTTAGCTGCTTTTCACGGCTGTGTTTATGCGGATTTACACCCACTTGACTCACTTCCAGACAGATATCAATACATAGGTTTTAAGATTGTTACTAGTCACATATATTCTTGTGCGGTGAATAGGGGGTGTTGAGTCCAGTTCACGGAGCAAGGAGTAGGTCTTGTCTATTACATATTGGGTGTATGGAACGGTATCTGAGCAAATATGAACCCCTTGTTTTATGCATCACCCCACCTCACCTTTCCCGTTAAGCAGCCATAGTGTGTTTTCTAAACGTGTGACTCTGTTCTGTTTTGTAATTCAGTTCAAGTGTAGCGGTTTTTACATTCCCTCTATAAGTGATAGCTTATGATAAGTGTCTTTTTCTGTGTGACTTATTTCACTTAGAATCGTCGTACCTAAGTCCACTCATCTTGCTTCTACTAGCCTTATGACATTGATTTCATGTCTGAGTGATATTCCATTGTACATAAGGACCACACCTTTTTTATCCATTTTTCTCTTTCCTGGGATATTTAAGGTGTAATGAAGTGGAGGTTCTTGTCAACAGAGCAGCCCCAAACTTTGGGGTGCCTGTGTCTTGCTGATTTTTAGTTTTCCCAATTTATACGCCCATGAGTGGACGTGCCCTATGCTCACTAAGCTGTGTTTTTTCGATGTTTCAGGACACACCGTACACTTCTCCAGAGTGGCTGTTGGCAATTTACATCCCGCCCATCAGCGTAGCAAGGCTGCCATTTCTCCATGGCCTGTCCTGCATTTCTGGTTTTGACACTTTTTGCAGCATGGCCCTTTTGACCCATGGGAAGCGAGACTTCTTTGTAGCGCTGATTTGCCTTTCCAGGTTGCTTGGTTGGCCAAAAAGGGCGTATTCGTTTTTTCCTGAATATATTCAGGAAAAAACGCATACGCCCTTTTTGGCCAAGGGCATCATTGTCGACGTTTTGCCGCTTTTCATGTGCCTTAAAGGAGATTCGAATCTACCTCCTGAAATCTGTTTCCTGCAATTCTGCCTTGCTTTCAAATCCTCTTCGTTGACTTCCCTCAATATATCTGTGGATGAGAGTTATCACTTATAACTCTGCGGGTTTGTGAATTGCAGTGTCCCTGAGCTCCATTTTTCCACTGTCTTTTTTGAGAGCTGGCCGCAAAAGCACGGGATTGCCTCAGGCCCTATTCTGGTTCCTGGCAGCAGGCTGAGCCTGTGGTTAATTCTTCTTCCTGATGGGAAAATAGAGTGACCTGTTCCTGTCCCAACAGCTAGATCTAGTCTCTCATTGGTTGCCCCTCTTCCCGTTCATCCTCAGGACAAATTGCAACCTGTAGGGAACAGGAGGTTAAAGGTGCTGATTCTCCAAGTAGGGAGATTGCTAGTAAAGTAGCTGGAATGGCGAACCCGAGCACAAGGAGATGAGAAATGAGGTGCGTTTTAGAAACCTTTCAAAATCACACGGTGTACCATCTTCTGAGTTTCTCATGCATGTTTTCGATGTAGGAAGATGCCCTTGAACCTGGAGACTTGGGACCCATGGGATGGGTACCACGCAGTATTACTTTAAAGGGTCTGCGTTTGCTCACCCAACCTAACCCAACCTTTCAGCCCCAAGACTGTCCACCCTTATGTCTCATCCAGCTGTGCGTGTAGATATGGTCAATCCAGGTTGCATCACAGCCTCTGAACGAATTTTGTAAGAATTTCTCTCTCTTTCACTGTCTTTGTTTTACGGGTTTTTAAAAGTAATTTATTTTTATAATGGGGTTTAGCTGCTTTTCACGGCTGTGTTTATGCGGCTTTACACCCAATTGACTCACTTCCAGACAGATATCAATACATAGGTTTTAAGATTGTTACTAGTCACATATATTCTTGTGCGGTGAATAGGGGGTGTTGAGTCCAGTTCACTGAGCAAGGAGTAGGTCTTGTCTATTACATATTGGGTGTATGGAACGGTATCTGAGCGAATTTGAACCCCTTGTTTTATGCATCACCCCACCTCACCTTTCCCGTGAAGCAGCCATAGTGTGTTTTCTAAACGTGTGATTCTGTTCTGTTCTGTAATTCAGTTCAAGTGTAGCGGGTTTTACATTCCCTCTATAAGTGATAGCTTATGATAAGTGTCTTTTTCTGTGTGACTTATTTCACTTAGAATCGTCGTACCTAAGTCCACTCATCTTGCTTCTACTAGCCTTATGACATTGATTTCATGTCTGAGTGATATTGCATTGTACATAAGGACCACAACTTCTTTATCCATTTTTCTCTTTCCTGGGATATTTAAGGTGTCATGAAGTGGAGGTTCTTGTCAACAGAGCAGCCCTAAACTTTGGGGTGCCTGTGTCTTGCTGATTTTTAGTTTTCCCAATTTATACGTCCATGAATGGACGTGCCCTATGCTCCCTAAGCTGTGTTTTTTCGATGTTTCAGGACACACCGTACACTTCTCCAGAGTGGCTGTTGGCAACTTACATCCCGCCCATCAGCGTAGCAAGGCTGCCATTTCTCCATGGCCTGTCCTGCATTTCTGGTTTTGACACTTTTTGCAGCATGGCCCTTTTGACCCATGGGAAGCGAGACTTCTTTGTAGCGCTGATTTGACTTTCCAGGTTGCTTGGTTGGCCAAAAAGTGCGTATGCGTTTTTTCCTGAATATATTCAGGAAAAAACGCATACCCCCTTCTTGGCCAAGGGCATCATTGTCGACGTTTTGCCGCTTTTCATGTGCTTTACAGGCGATTCGAATCTACCTCCTGAAATCTGTTTCCTGCAATTCTGCCTTGCTTTCAAATCCTCTTCGTTGCCTTCCCTCAATATATCTGTGGATGAGAGTTATCATTTATAACTCTGCGGGTTTGTGAATTGCAGTGTCCCTGAGCTCCATTTTTCAACTCGCTTTTTTGGGAGATGGCCGCAAAAGCGCGGGATTGCCTCAGGCCCTATTGTGCTTCTGGGCGGCAGGCTGAGCCTGTGATTAATTCTTCTTCCTGATGGGAAAATAGAGTGACCTGTGCCTGTCCCAACACCTAGATCTAGTCTCTCATTGGTTGCCCCTCTTCCCGTTCATCCTCAGGACAAATTGCAACCTGTAGGGAACAGGAGGTTAAAGGTGCTGATTCTCCAAGTAAGTTGATTGCTAGTAAAGTAGCTGGAAAGGCGAACCCGAGCACAAGGAGATGAGAAATGGGGTGTGTTTTAGAAACCTTTCAAAATCACACGGTGTACCATCTTCTGAGTTTCTCATGCATGTTTTCGATGTAGGAAGATGCCCTTGAACCTGGAGATTTGGGACCCATGGGATGGGTATCACGCAGTATTACTTAAAAGGGTCTGCGTTTGCTCACCCAACCTCTCAGCCCCAAGAGTGTCCACCCTTATGTCTCATCCAGCTGTGGGTCTAGATATGGTCAATCCAGGTGGCATCACAGCCCCTGAACGAATTTTGTAAGAATTTCTCTCTCTTTCACTGTCTTTGTTTTACGGGTTTTTAAAAGTAATTTATTTTTATAATGGGGTTTAGCTGCTTTTCACGGCTGTGTTTATGCGGATTTACACCCACTTGACTCACTTCCAGACAGATATCAATACATAGGTTTTAAGATTGTTACTAGTCACATATATTCTTGTGCGGTGAATAGGGGGTGTTGAGTCCAGTTCACGGAGCAAGGAGTAGGTCTTGTCTATTACATATTGGGTGTATGGAACGGTATCTGAGCAAATATGAACCCCTTGTTTTATGCATCACCCCACCTCACCTTTCCCGTTAAGCAGCCATAGTGTGTTTTCTAAACGTGTGACTCTGTTCTGTTTTGTAATTCAGTTCAAGTGTAGCGGTTTTTACATTCCCTCTATAAGTGATAGCTTATGATAAGTGTCTTTTTCTGTGTGACTTATTTCACTTAGAATCGTCGTACCTAAGTCCACTCATCTTGCTTCTACTAGCCTTATGACATTGATTTCATGTCTGAGTGATATTCCATTGTACATAAGGACCACACCTTTTTTATCCATTTTTCTCTTTCCTGGGATATTTAAGGTGTAATGAAGTGGAGGTTCTTGTCAACAGAGCAGCCCCAAACTTTGGGGTGCCTGTGTCTTGCTGATTTTTAGTTTTCCCAATTTATACGCCCATGAGTGGACGTGCCCTATGCTCACTAAGCTGTGTTTTTTCGATGTTTCAGGACACACCGTACACTTCTCCAGAGTGGCTGTTGGCAATTTACATCCCGCCCATCAGCGTAGCAAGGCTGCCATTTCTCCATGGCCTGTCCTGCATTTCTGGTTTTGACACTTTTTGCAGCATGGCCCTTTTGACCCATGGGAAGCGAGACTTCTTTGTAGCGCTGATTTGCCTTTCCAGGTTGCTTGGTTGGCCAAAAAGGGCGTATTCGTTTTTTCCTGAATATATTCAGGAAAAAACGCATACGCCCTTTTTGGCCAAGGGCATCATTGTCGACGTTTTGCCGCTTTTCATGTGCCTTAAAGGAGATTCGAATCTACCTCCTGAAATCTGTTTCCTGCAATTCTGCCTTGCTTTCAAATCCTCTTCGTTGACTTCCCTCAATATATCTGTGGATGAGAGTTATCACTTATAACTCTGCGGGTTTGTGAATTGCAGTGTCCCTGAGCTCCATTTTTCAACTGTCTTTTTTGAGAGCTGGCCGCAAAAGCACGGGATTGCCTCAGGCCCTATTCTGGTTCCTGGCAGCAGGCTGAGCCTGTGGTTAATTCTTCTTCCTGATGGGAAAATAGAGTGACCTGTTCCTGTCCCAACAGCTAGATCTAGTCTCTCATTGGTTGCCCCTCTTCCCGTTCATCCTCAGGACAAATTGCAACCTGTAGGGAACAGGAGGTTAAAGGTGCTGATTCTCCAAGTAGGGAGATTGCTAGTAAAGTAGCTGGAATGGCGAACCCGAGCACAAGGAGATGAGAAATGAGGTGCGTTTTAGAAACCTTTCAAAATCACACGGTGTACCATCTTCTGAGTTTCTCATGCATGTTTTCGATGTAGGAAGATGCCCTTGAACCTGGAGACTTGGGACCCATGGGATGGGTACCACGCAGTATTACTTTAAAGGGTCTGCGTTTGCTCACCCAACCTAACCCAACCTTTCAGCCCCAAGACTGTCCACCCTTATGTCTCATCCAGCTGTGCGTGTAGATATGGTCAATCCAGGTTGCATCACAGCCTCTGAACGAATTTTGTAAGAATTTCTCTCTCTTTCACTGTCTTTGTTTTACGGGTTTTTAAAAGTAATTTATTTTTATAATGGGGTTTAGCTGCTTTTCACGGCTGTGTTTATGCGGCTTTACACCCACTTGACTCACTTCCAGACAGATATCAATACATAGGTTTTAAGATTGTTACTAGTCACATATATTCTTGTGCGGTGAATAGGGGGTGTTGAGTCCAGTTCACTGAGCAAGGAGTAGGTCTTGTCTATTACATATTGGGTGTATGGAACGGTATCTGAGCGAATTTGAACCCCTTGTTTTATGCATCACCCCACCTCACCTTTCCCGTTAAGCAGCCATAGTGTGTTTTCTAAACGTGTGATTCTGTTCTGTTCTGTAATTCAGTTCAAGTGTAGCGGTTTTTACATTCCCTCTATAAGTGATAGCTTATGATAAGTGTCTTTTTCTGTGTGACTTATTTCACTTAGAATCGTCGTAACTAAGTCCACTCAACTTGCTTCTACTAGCCTTATGACATTGATTTCATGTCTGAGTGATATTCCATTGTACATAAGGACCACAACTTCTTTATCCATTTTTCTCTTTCCTGGGATATTTAAGGTGTCATGAAGTGGAGGTTCTTGTCAACAGAGCAGCCCCAAACTTTGTGGTGCCTGTGTCTTGCTGATTTTTAGTTTTCCCAATTTATACGCCCATGAGTGGACGTGCCCTATGCTCCCTAAGCTGTGTTTTTTCGATGTTTCAGGACACACCGTACACTTCTCCAGAGTGGCTGTTGGCAACTTACATCCCGCCCATCAGCGTAGCAAGGCTGCCATTTCTCCATGGCCTGTCCTGCATTTCTGGTTTTGACACTTTTTGCAGCATGGCCCTTTTGACCGATGGGAAGCGAGACTTCTTTGTAGCGCTGATTTGCCTTTCCAGGTTGCTTGGTTGGCCAAAAAGTGCGTATGCGTTTTTTCCTGAATATATTCAGGAAAAAACGCATACGCCCTTGTTGGCCAAGGGCATCATTGTCGACGTTTTGCCGCTTTTCATGTGCTTTAAATGATATTCAAATCTACCTCCTGAAATCTGTTTCCTGCAATTCTACCTTGCTTTCAAATCCTCTTCGTTGCCTTCCCTCAATATATCTGTGGATGAGAGTTATCATTTATAACTCTGCGGGTTTGTGAATTGCAGTGTCCCTGAGCTCCATTTTTCAACTCGCTTTTTTGGGAGCTGGCCGCAAAAGCGCGGGATTGCCTCAGGCCCTATTCCGCTTCTGGGCGGCAGGCTGAGCCTGTGGTTAATTCTTCTTCCTGATGGGAAAATAGAGTGACCTGTGCCTGTCCCAACACCTAGATCTAGTCTCTCATTGGTTGCCCCTCTTCCCGTTCATCCTCAGGACAAATTGCAACCTGTAGGGAACAGGAGGTTAAAGGTGCTGATTCTCCAAGTAAGTTGATTGCTAGTAAAGTAGCTGGAAAGGCGAACCCGAGCACAAGGAGATGAGAAATGGGGTGTGTTTTAGAAACCTTTCAAAATCACAGGGTGTACCATCTTCTGAGTTTCTCATGCATGTTTTCGATGTAGGAAGATGCCCTTGAACCTGGAGATTTGGGACCCATGGGATGGTATCACGCAGTATTACTTAAAAGGGTCTGCGTTTGCTCACCCAACCTCTCAGCCCCAAGAGTGTCCACCCTTATGTCTCATCCAGCTGTGGGTCTAGATATGGTCAATCCAGGTGGCATCACAGCCCCTGAACGAATTTTGTAAGAATTTCTCTCTCTTTCACTGTCTTTGTTTTACGGGTTTTTAAAAGTAATTTATTTTTATAATGGGGTTTAGCTGCTTTTCACGGCTGTGTTTATGCGGATTTACACCCACTTGACTCACTTCCAGACAGATATCAATACATAGGTTTTAAGATTGTTACTAGTCACATATATTCTTGTGCGGTGAATAGGGGGTGTTGAGTCCAGTTCACGGAGCAAGGAGTAGGTCTTGTCTATTACATATTGGGTGTATGGAACGGTATCTGAGCAAATATGAACCCCTTGTTTTATGCATCACCCCACCTCACCTTTCCCGTTAAGCAGCCATAGTGTGTTTTCTAAACGTGTGGCTCTGTTCTGTTTTGTAATTCAGTTCAAGTGTAGCGGTTTTTACATTCCCTCTATAAGTGATAGCTTATGATAAGTGTCTTTTTCTGTGTGACTTATTTCACTTAGAATCGTCGTACCTAAGTCCACTCATCTTGCTTCTACTAGCCTTATGACATTGATTTCATGTCTGAGTGATATTCCATTGTACATAAGGACCACACCTTTTTTATCCATTTTTCTCTTTCCTGGGATATTTAAGGTGTAATGAAGTGGAGGTTCTTGTCAACAGAGCAGCCCCAAACTTTGGGGTGCCTGTGTCTTGCTGATTTTTAGTTTTCCCAATTTATACGCCCATGAGTGGACGTGCCCTATGCTCACTAAGCTGTGTTTTTTCGATGTTTCAGGACACACCGTACACTTCTCCAGAGTGGCTGTTGGCAATTTACATCCCGCCCATCAGCGTAGCAAGGCTGCCATTTCTCCATGGCCTGTCCTGCATTTCTGGTTTTGACACTTTTTGCAGCATGGCCCTTTTGACCCATGGGAAGCGAGACTTCTTTGTAGCGCTGATTTGCCTTTCCAGGTTGCTTGGTTGGCCAAAAAGGGCGTATTCGTTTTTTCCTGAATATATTCAGGAAAAAACGCATACGCACTTTTTGGCCAAGGGCATCATTGTCGACGTTTTGCCGGTTTTCATGTGCCTTAAAGGCGATTCGAATCTACCTCCTGAAATCTGTTTCCTGCAATTCTGCCTTGCTTTCAAATCCTCTTCGTTGACTTCCCTAAATATATCTGTGGATGAGAGTTATCACTTATAACTCTGCGGGTTTGTGAATTGCAGTGTCCCTGAGCTCCATTTTTCAACTGTCTTTTTTGAGAGCTGGCCACAAAAGCACGGGATTGCCTCAGGCCCTATTCTGGTTCCTGGCAGCAGGCTGAGCCTGTGGTTAATTCTTCTTCCTGATGGGAAAATAGAGTGACCTGTGCCTGTCCCAACAGCTAGATCTAGTCTCTCATTGGTTGCCCCTCTTCCCGTTCATCCTCAGGACAAATTGCAACCTGTAGGGAACAGGAGGTTAAAGGTGCTGATTCTCCAAGTAGGGAGATTGCTAGTAAAGTAGCTGGAATGGCGAACCCGAGCACAAGGAGTTGAGAAATGAGGTGCGTTTTAGAAACCTTTCAAAATCACACGGTGTACCATCTTCTGAGTTTCTCATGCATGTTTTTGATGTAGGAAGATGCCCTTGAACCTGGAGACTTGGGACCCATGGGATGGGTACCACGCAGTATTACTTTAAAGGGTCTGCGTTTGCTCACCCAACCTAACCCAACCTTTCAGCCCCAAGACTGTCCACCCTTATGTCTCATCCAGCTGTGCGTGTAGATATGGTCAATCCAGGTTGCATCACAGCCTCTGAACGAATTTTGTAAGAATTTCTCTCTCTTTCACTGTCTTTGTTTTACGGGTTTTTAAAAGTAATTTATTTTTATAATGGGGTTTAGCTGCTTTTCACGGCTGTGTTTATGCGGATTTACACCCACTTGACTCACTTCCAGACAGATATCAATACATAGGTTTTAAGATTGTTACTAGTCACATATATTCTTGTGCGGTGAATAGGGGGTGTTGAGTCCAGTTCACTGAGCAAGGAGTAGGTCTTGTCTATTACATATTGGGTGTATGGAACGGTATCTGAGCGAATTTGAAACCCTTGTTTTATGCATCACCCCACCTCACCTTTCCCGTTAAGCAGCCATATTGTGTTTTCTAAACGTGTGATTCTGTTTTGTTCTGTAATTCAGTTCAAGTGTAGCGGTTTTTACATTCCCTCTATAAGTGATAGCTTATGATAAGTGTCTTTTTCTGTGTGACTTATTTCACTTAGAATCGTCGTACCTAAGTCCACTCATCTTGCTTCTACTAGCCTTATGACATTGATTTCATGTCTCAGTGATATTGCATTGTACATAAGGACCACAACTTCTTTATCCATTTTTCTCTTTCCTGGGATATTTAAGGTGTCATGAAGTGGAGGTTCTTGTCAACAGAGCAGCCCTAAACTTTGGGGTGCCTGTGTCTTGCTGATTTTTAGTTTTCCCAATTTATACGCCCATGAGTGGACGTGCCCTATGCTCCCTAAGCTGTGTTTTTTCGATGTTTCAGGACACACCGTACACTTCTCCAGAGTGGCTGTTGGCAACTTACATCCCGCCCATCAGCGTAGCAAGGCTGCCATTTCTCCATGGCCTGTCCTGCATTTCTGGTTTTGACACTTTTTGCAGCATGGCCCTTTTGACCGATGGGAAGCGAGACTTCTTTGTAGCGCTGATTTGCCTTTCCAGGAAAAACGCATACGCCCTTTTTGGCCAAGGGCATCATTGTCGACGTTTTGCCGCTTTTCATGTGCTTTACAGGCGATTCGAATCTACCTCCTGAAATCTGTTTCCTGCAATTCTGCCTTGCTTTCAAATCCTCTTCGTTGCCTTCCCTCAATATATTTGTGGACGAGAGTTATCATTTATAACTCAGCAGGTTTGTGAATGGCAGTCCCCCTGAGCTCCATTTTTCAACTGTCTTTTTTGGGAGCTGGCCGCAAAAGCACGGGATTGCCTCAGGCCCTATTCTGGTTCCCGGCGGCAGGCTGAGCCTGTGGTTAATTCTTCTTCGTGATGGGAAAATAGAGTGACCTGTGCCTGTCCCAACACCTAGATCTATTCTCTCATTGGTTTCCCCTCTTCCCGTTCATCCTCAGGACAAATTGCAACCTGTACAGAACAGGAGGTTAAAGGTGCTGATTCTCCAAGTAGGGAGATTGCTAGTGAAGTAGCTGGAATGGCGAACCCGAGCACAAGGAGATGAGAAATGAGGTGCGTTTTAGAAACCTTTCAAAATCACACGGTGTACCTTCTTCTGGGTTCCTCATTCAAGTTTTCGATGTAGGAAGATGCCCTTGAACCTGGAGATTTGGGACCCATGGGATGGGTACCATGCAGTAATACTTTAAAGGGTCTGCGTTTGCTCACCCAACCTCACCCAACCTCTCAGCCCCAAGAGTGTCCACCCTTATGTCTCATCCAGCTGTGGGTCTAGATATGGTCAATCCAGGTTGCATCACAGCCCCTGAACGAATTTTGTAAGAATTTCTCTCTCTTTCACTGTCTTTGTTTTACGGGTTTTTAAAAGTAATTAATTTTTATAATGGGGTTTAGCTGCTTTTCACGGCTGTGTTTATGCGGCTTTACACCCACTTGACTCACTTCCAGACAGATATAAATACATAGGTTTTAAGATTGTTACTAGTCACATATATTCTTGTGCGGTGAATAGGGGGTGTTGAGTCCAGTTCACTGAGCAAGGAGTAGGTCTTTTCTATTACATATTGGGTGTATGGAACGGTATCTGAGCGAATTTGAACCCCTTGTTTTATGCATCACCCCACCTCACCTTTCCCGTTAAGCAGCCATAGTGTGTTTTCTAAACGTGTGACTCTGTTCTGTTTTGTAATTCAGTTCAAGTGTAGCAGTTTTTACATTCCCTCTATAAGTGATAGCTTATGATAAGTGTCTTTTTCTGTGTGACTTATTTCACTTAGAATCATCGTACCTAAGTCCACTCATCTTGCTTCTACTAGCCTTATGACATTGATTTCATGTCTGAGTGATATTGCATTGTACATAAGGACCACAACTTCTTTATCCATTTTTCTCTTTCCTGGGATATTTAAGGTGTCATGAAGTGGAGGTTCTTGTCAACAGAGCAGCCCTAAACTTTGGGGTGCCTGTGTCTTGCTGATTTTTAGTTTTCCCAATTTATACGCCCATGAGTGGACGTGCCCTATGCTCCCTAAGCTGTGTTTTTTCGATGTTTCAGGACACACCGTACACTTCTCCAGAGTGGCTGTTGGCAATTAACATCCCGCCCATCAGCGTAGCAAGGCTGCCATTTCTCCATGGCCTGTCCTGCATTTCTGGTTTTGACACTTTTTGCAGCATGGCCCTTTTGACCGATGGGAAGCGAGACTTCTTTGTAGCGCTGATTTGCCTTTCCAGGTTGCTTGGTTGGCCAAAAAGGGCGTATGCGTTTTTTCCTGAATATATTCAGGAAAAAACGCATACGCCCTTTTTGGCCAAGGGCATCATTGTCGACGTTTTGCCGCTTTTCATGTGCTTTACAGGCGATTCGAATCTACCTCCTGAAATCTGTTTCCTGCAATTCTGCCTTGCTTTCAAATCCTCTTCGTTGCCTTCCCTCAATATATCTGTGGATGAGAGTTATCATTTATAACTCTGCGGGTTTGTGAATTGCAGTGTCCCTGAGCTCCATTTTTCAACTCGCTTTTTTGGGAGCTGGCCGCAAAAGCGCGGGATTGCCTCAGGCCCTATTCCGCTTCTGGGCGGCAGGCTGAGCCTGTGGTTAATTCTTCTTCCTGATGGGAAAATAGAGTGACCTGTGCCTGTCCCAACACCTAGATCTAGTCTCTCATTGGTTGCCCCTCTTCCCGTTCATCCTCAGGACAAATTGCAACCTGTAGGGAACAGAGGTTAAAGGTGCTGATTCTCCAAGTAAGTTGATTGCTAGTAAAGTAGCTGGAAAGGCGAAGCCGAGCACAAGGAGATGAGAAATGGGGTGTGTTTTAGAAACCTTTCAAAATCACACGGTGTACCATCTTCTGAGTTTCTCATGCATGTTTTCGATGTAGGAAGATGCCCTTGAACCTGGAGATTTGGGACCCATGGGATGGGTACCACGCAGTATTACTTTAAAGGGTCTGCGTTTGCTCACCCAACCTCTCAGCCCCAAGAGTGTCCACCCTTATGTCTCATCCAGCTGTGGGTCTAGATATGGTCAATCCAGGTTGCATCTCAGCCCCTGATCGAATTTTGTAAGAATTTCTCTCTCTTTCACTGTCTTTGTTTTACGGGTTTTTAAAAGTAATTTATTTTTATAATGGGGTTTAGCTGCTTTTCACGGCTGTGTTTATGCGGATTTACGCCCACTTGACTCACTTTCAGACAGATATCAATACATAGGTTTTAAGATTGTTACTAGTCATATATATTCTTGTGCGGTGAATAGGGGGTGTTGAGTCCAGTTCACTGAGCAAGGAGTAGGTCTTGTCTATTACATATTGGGTGTATGGAACGGTATCTGAGCGAATTTGAACCCCTTGTTTTATGCATCACCCCACCTCACCTTTCCCGTTAAGCAGCCATAGTGTGTTTTCTAAACGTGTGACTCTGTTCTGTTTTGTAATTCAGTTCAAGTGTAGCGGTTTTTACATTCCCTCTATAAGTGATAGCTTATGATAAGTGTCTTTTTCTGTGTGACTTATTTCACTTAGAATCGTCGTACCTAAGTCCACTCATCTTGCTTCTACTAGCCTTATGATATTGATTTCATGTCTGAGTGATATTCCATTGTACATAAGGACCACAACTTTTTTATCCATTTTTCTCTTTCCTGGGATATTTAAGGTGTCATGAATTGGAGGTTCTTGTCAACAGAGCAGCCCCAAACTTTGGGGTGCCTGTGTCTTGCTCATTTTTAGTTTTCCCAATTTATACGCCCATGAGTGGACGTGCCCTATGCTCCCTAAGCTGTGTTTTTTCGATGTTTCAGGACACACCGTACACTTCTCCAGAGTGGCTGTTGGCAATTTACATACCGCCCATCAGCGTAGCAAGGCTGCCATTTCTCCATGGCCTGTCCTGCATTTCTGGTTTTGACACTTTTTGCAGCATGTCCCTTTTGGCCGATGGGAAGCGAGACTTCTTTGTAGCGCTGATTTGCCTTTCCAGGTTGCTTGGTTGGCCAAAAAGGGCGTATGCGTTTTTTCCTGAATATATTCAGGAAAAAACGCATACGCCCTTTTTGGCCAAGGGCATCATTGTCCACGTTTTGCCGCTTTTCATGTGCCTTAAAGGCGATTCGAATCTATCTCCTGAAATCTGTTGCCTGCAATTCTGCCTTGCTTTCAAATCCTCTTCGTTGCCTTCCCTCAATATATCTGTGGATGAGAGTTATCACTTATAACTCTGCGGGTTTGTGAATTGCAGTGTCCCTGAGCTCCATTTTTCAACTGTCTTTTTTGAGAGCTGGCCGCAAAAGCACGGGATTGCCTCAGGCCCTATTCTGGTTCCTGGCAGCAGGCTGAGCCTGTGGTTAATTCTTCTTCCTGATGGGAAAATGAGTGACCTGTGCCTGTCCCAACAGCTAGATCTAGTCTCTCATTGGTTGCCCCTCCTCCCGTTCATCCTCAGGACAAATTGCAACCTGTAGGGAACAGGAGGTTAAAGGTGCTGATTCTCCAAGTAGGGAGATTGCTAGTAAAGTATCTGGAATGGCGAACCCGAGCACAAGGAGATGAGAAATGAGGTGCGTTTTAGAAACCTTTCAAAATCACACGGTGTACCATCTTCTGAGTTTCTCATGCATGTTTTCGATGTAGGAAGATGCCCTTGAACCTGGAGACTTGGGACCCATGGGATGGGTACCACGCAGTATTACTTTAAAGGGTCTGCGTTTGCTCACCCAACCTAACCCAACCTTTCAGCCCCAAGACTGTCCACCCTTATGTCTCATCCCGCTGTGCGTGTAGATATGGTCAATCCAGGTTGCATCACAGCCTCTGAACGAATTTTGTAAGAATTTCTCTCTCTTTCACTGTCTTTGTTTTACGGGTTTTTAAAAGTAATTTATTTTTATAATGGGGTTTAGCTGCTTTTCACGGCTGTGTTTATGCGGCTTTACACCCACTTGACTCACTTCCAGACAGATATCAATACATAGGTTTTAAGATTGTTACTAGTCACATATATTCTTGTGCGGTGAATAGGCGGTGTTGAGTCCAGTTCACTGAGCAAGGAGTAGGTCTTGTCTATTACATATTGGGTGTATGGAACGGTATCTGAGCGAATTTGAAACCCTTGTTTTATGCATCACCCCACCTCACCTTTCCCTTTAAGCAGCCATAGTGTGTTTTCTAAACGTGTGATTCTGTTCTGTTCTGTAATTCAGTTCAAGTGTAGCGGTTTTTACATTCCCTCTATAAGTGATAGCTTATGATAAGTGTCTTTTTCTGTGTGACTTATTTCACTTAGAATCGTCGTACCTAAGTCCACTCATCTTGCTTCTACTAGCCTTATGACATTGATTTCATGTCTGAGTGATATTGCATTGTACATAAGGACCACAACTTCTTTATCCATTTTTCTCTTTCCTGGGATATTTAAGGTGTCATGAAGTGGAGGTTCTTGTCAACAGAGCAGCCCTAAACTTTGGGGTGCCTGTGTCTTGCTGATTTTTAGTTTTCCCAATTTATACGTCCATGAGTGGACGTGCCCTATGCTCCCTAAGCTGTGTTTTTTCGATGTTTCAGGACACACCGTACACTTCTCCAGAGTGGCTGTTGGCAACTTATATCCCGCCCATCAGCGTAGCAAGGCTGCCATTTCTCCATGGCCTGTCCTGCATTTCTGGTTTTGACACTTTTTGCAGCATGGCCCTTTTGACCGATGGGAAGCGAGACTTCTTTGTAGCGCTGATTTGCCTTTCCAGGTTGCTTGGTTGGCCAAAAAGGGCGTATGCGTTTTTTCCTGAATATATTCAGGAAAAAACGCATACGCCCTTTTTGGCCAAGGGCATCATTGTCGACGTTTTGCCGCTTTTCATGTGCTTTAAAGGCGATTCGAGTCTACCTCCTGAAACCTGTTTCCTGCAATTCTGCCTTGCTTTCAAATCCTCTTTGTTGCCTTCCCTCAATATATTTCTGGACGAGAGTTATCATTTATAACTCAGCAGGTTTGTGAATGGCAGTGCCCCTGAGCTCCTTTTTTCAACTGTATTTTTTGGGAGCTGGCCGCAAAAGCACGGGATTGCCTCAGGCCCTATTCTGGTTCCTGGCGGCAGGCTGAGCCTGTGGTTAATTCTTTTTCCTAATGGGAAAATAGAGTGACCTGTGCCTGTCCCAACACCTAGATCTAGTCTCTCATTGGTTGCCCCTCTTCCCGTTCATCCTCAGGACAAATTGCAACCTGTACAGAACAGGAGGTTAAAGGTGCTGATTCTCCAAGTAGGGAGATTGCTAGTGAAGTAGCTGGAATGGCGAACCCGAGCACAAGGAGATGAGAAATGAGGTGCGTTTCAGAAACCTTTCAAAATCACATGGTGTACCTTCTTCTGGGTTCCTCATGCAAGTTTTCGATGTAGGAAGATGCCCTTGAACCTGGAGATTTGGGACCCATGGGATGGGTACCATGCAGTATTACTTTAAAGGGTCTGCGTTTGCTCACCCAACCTCACCCAACCTCTCAGCCCCAAGAGTGTCCACCCTTATGTCTCATCCAGGTGTGGGTCTAGATATGGTCAATCCAGGTTGCATATCAGCCCCTGAACGAATTTTGTAAGAATTTCTCTCTCTTTCACTGTCTTTGTTTTCCAGGTTTTTAAAAGTAATTTATTTTTATAATGGGGTTTAGCTGCTTCTCACGGCTGTGTTTATGCGGCTTTACACCCACTTGACTCACTTCCAGACAGATATCAATACATAGGTTTTATGATTGTTACTAGTCATATATATTCTTGTGCGGTGAATAGGGGCTGTTGAGTCCAGTTCACTTAGCAAGGAGTAGGTCTTGTCTATTACATATTGGGTGTATGGAACGGTATCTGAGCGAATTTGAACCCCTTGTTTTATGCATCACCCCACCTCACCTTTCCCGTTAAGCAGCCATAGTGTGTTTTCTAAACGTGTGACTCTGTTCTGTTTTGTAATTCAGTTCAAGTGTAGCGGTTTTTACATTCCCTCTATAAGTGATAGCTTATGATAAGTGTCTTTTTCTGTGTGACTTATTTCACTTAGAATCGTCGTACCTAAGTCCACTCATCTTGCTTCTACTACCTTATGACATTGATTTCATGTCTGAGTGATATTCCAATGTACATAAGGACCACAACTTTTTTATCCATTTTTCTCTTTCCTGGGATATTTAAGGTGTCATGAAGTGGAGGTTCTTGTCAACAGAGCAGCCCCAAACTTTGGGGTGCCTGTGTCTTGCTGATTTTTAGTTTTCCCAATTTATACGCCCATGAGTGGACGTGCCCTATGCTCACTAAGCTGTGTTTTTTCGATGTTTCAGGACACACCGTACACTTCTCCAGAGTGGCTGTTGGCAATTAACATCCCGCCCATCACCGTAGCAAGGCTGCCATTTCTCCATGGCCTGTCCTGCATTTCTGGTTTTGACACTTTTTGCAGCATGACCCTTTTGACCGATGGGAAGCGAGACTTCTTTGTAGCACTGATTTGCCTTTCCAGGTTGCTTGGTTGGCCAAAAAGGGCGTATGCGTTTTTTCCTGAATATATTCAGGAAAAAACGCATACGCCCTTTTTGGCCAAGGGCATCATTGTCGACGTTTTGCCGCTTTTCATGTGCTTTAAAGGCGATTCGAATCTACCTCCTGAAACCTGTTTCCTGCAATTCTGCCTTGCTTTCAAATCCTCTTTGTTGCCTTCCCTCAATATATTTGTGGACGAGAGTTGTCATTTATAACTCAGCAGGTTTGTGAATGGCAGTGCCCCTGAGCTCCATTTTTCAACTGTCTTGTTTGGGAGCTGGCCGCAAAAGCACGGGATTGCCTCAGGCCCTATTCTGGTTCCCGGCGGCAGGCTGAGCCTGTGGTTAATTATTTTTCCTAATGGGAAAATAGAGTGACCTGTGCCTGTCCCAACACCTAGATCTAGTCTCTCATTGGTTGCCCCTCTTCCCGTTCATCCTCAGGACAAATTGCAACCTGTACAGGACAGGAGGTTAAAGGTGCTGATTCTCCAAGTAGGGAGATTGCTAGTGAAGTAGCTGGAATGGCGAACCCGAGCACAAGGAGATGAGAAATGAGGTGCGTTTTAGAAACCTTTCAAAATCACACGGTGTACCATCTTCTGAGTTTCTCATGCATGTTTTCGATGTAGGAAGATGCCCTTGAACCTGGAGATTTGGGACCCATGGGATGGGTATCACGCAGTATTACTTTAAAGGGTCTGCGTTTGCTCACCCAACCTCTCAGCCCCAAGAGTGTCCACCCTTATGTCTCATCCAGCTGTGGGTCTAGATATGGTCAATCCAGGTGGCATCACAGCCCCTGAACGAATTTTGTAAGAATTTCTCTCTCTTTCACTGTCTTTGTTTTACGAGTTTTTAAAAGTAATTTATTTTTATAATGGGGTTTAGCTGCTTTTCACGGCTGTGTTTATGCGGATTTACACCCACTTGACTCACTTCCAGACAGATATCAATACATAGGTTTTAAGATTGTTACTAGTCACATATATTCTTGTGCGGTGAATAGGGGGTGTTGAGTCCAGTTCACTGAGCAAGGAGTAGGTCTTGTCTATTACATATTGGGTGTATGGAACGGTATCTGAGCGAATTTGAACCCCTTGTTTTATGCATCACCCCACCTCACCTTTCCCGTTAAGCAGCCATTGTGTGTTTTCTAAACGTGTGATTCTGTTCTGTTCTGTAATTCAGTTCAAGTGTAGCGGTTTTTACATTCCCTCTATAAGTGATAGCTTATGATAAGTGTCTTTTTCTGTGTGACTTATTTCACTTAGAATCGTCGTACCTAAGTCCACTCATCTTGCTTCTACTAGCCTTATGACATTGATTTCATGTCTGAGTGATATTCCATTGTACATAATGACCACAACTTTTTTATCCATTTTTCTCTTTCCTGGGATATTTAAGGTGTCATGAAGTGGAGGTTCTTGTCAACAGAGCAGCCCCAAACTTTGGGGTGCCTGTGTCTTGCTGATTTTTAGTTTTCCCAATTTATACGCCCATGAGTGGACGTGCCCTATGCTCACTAAGCTGTGTTTTTTCGATGTTTCAGGACACACCGTACACTTCTCCAGAGTGGCTGTTGGCAATTTACATCCCGCCCATCAGCATAGCAAAGCTGACATTTCTCCATGGCCTGTCCTGCATTTCTGGTTTTGACACTTTTTACAGCATGGCCCTTTTGACCCATGGGAAGCGAGACTTCTTTGTAGCGCTGATTTGCCTTTCCAGGTTGCTTGGTTGGCCAAAAAGGGGGTATGCGTTTTTTCCTGATTATATTCAGGAAAAAACGCATACGCCCTTTTTGGCCAAGGGCATCATTGTCGACGTTTTGCCGCTTTTCATGTGCCTTAAAGGCGATTCGAATCTACCTCCTGAAATCTGTTTCCTGCAATTCTGCCTTGCTTTCAAATCCTCTTCGTTGACTTCCCTCAATATATCTGTGGATGAGAGTTATCACTTATAACTCTGCGGGTTTCTGATTTGCAGTGTCCCTGAGCTCCATTTTTCAACTGTCTTTTTTGAGAGCTGGCCGCAAAAGCACGGGATTGCCTCAGGCCCTATTCTGGTTCCTGGCAGCAGGCTGAGCCTGTGGTTAATTCTTCTTCCTGATGGGAAAATAGAGTGACCTGTGCCTGTCCCAACAGCTAGATCTAGTCTCTCATTGGTTGCCCCTCTTCCCGTTCATCCTCAGGACAAATTGCAACCTGTAGGGAACAGGAGGTTAAAGGTGCTGATTCTCCAAGTAGGGAGATTGCTAGTAAAGTAGCTGGAATGGCGAACCCGAGCACAAGGAGATGAGAAATGAGGTGCGTTTTAGAAACCTTTCAAAATCACACGGTGTACCATCTTCTGAGTTTCTCATACATGTTTTCGATGTAGGAAGATGCCCTTGAACCTGGAGACTTGGGACCCATGGGATGGGTACCACGCAGTATTACTTTAAAGGGTCTGCGTTTGCTCACCCAACCTAACCCAAACTTTCAGCCCCAAGACTGTCCACCCTTATGTCTCATCCAGCTGTGCGTGTAGATATGGTCAATCCAGGTTGCATCACAGCCTCTGAACGAATTTGGTAAGAATTTCTCTCTCTTTCACTGTCTTTGTTTTCCGGGTTTTTAAAAGTAATTTATTTTTATAATGGGGTTTAGCTGCTTTTCACGGCTGTGTTTATGCGGATTTACACCCACTTGACTCACTTCCAGACAGATATCAATACATAGGTTTTAAGATTGTTACTAGTCACATATATTCTTGTGCGGTGAATAGGGCGTGTTGAGTCCAGTTCACTGAGCAAGGAGTAGGTCTTGTCTATTACATATTGGGTGTATGGAACGGTATCTGAGCGAATTTGAACCCCTTGTTTTATGCATCACCCCACCTCACTTTCCCGTTAAGCAGCCATAGTGTGTTTTCTAAACGTGTGATTCTGTTCTGTTCTGTAATTCAGTTCAAGTGTAGCGGTTTTTACATTCCCTCTATAAGTGATAGCTTATAATAAGTGTCTTTTTCTGTGTGACTTATTTCACTTAGAATCGTCGTACCTAAGTCCACTCATCTTGCTTCTACTAGCCTTATGACATTGATTTCATGTCTGAGTGATATTGCATTGTACATAAGGACCACAACTTCTTTATCCATTTTTCTCTTTCCTGGGATATTTAAGGTGCCATGAAGTGGAGGTTCTTGTCAACAGAGCAGCCCTAAACTTTGGGGTGCCTGTGTCTTGCTGATTTTTAGTTTTCCCAATTTATACGCCCATGAGTGGACGTGCCCTATGCTCCCTAAGCTGTGTTTTTTCGATGTTTCAGGACACACCGTACACTTCTCCAGAGTGGCTGTTGGCAACTTACATCCCGCTCATCAGCATAGCAAGGCTGCCATTTCTCCATGGCCTGTCCTGCATTTCTGGTTTGACACTTTTTGCAGCATGGCCCTTTTGACCGATGGGAAGCGAGACTTCTTTGTAGCGCTGATTTGCCTTTCCAGGTTGCTTGGTTGGCCAAAAAGGGCGTATGCGTTTTTTCCTGAATATATTCAGGAAAAAACGCATACGCCCTTTTTGGCCAAGGGCATCATTGTCGACGTTTTGCCGCTTTTCATGTGCTTTACAGGCGATTCGAATCTACCTCCTGAAATCTGTTTCCTGCAATTCTGCCTTGCTTTCAAATCCTCTTCGTTGCCTTCCCTCAATATATCTGTGGATGAGAGTTATCATTTATAACTCTGTGGGTTTGTGAATTGCAGTGTCCCTGAGCTCCATTTTTCAACTCGCTTTTTTGGGAGCTGTCCGCAAAAGGACGGGATTGCCTCAGGCCCTATTCTGCTTCTGGGCGGCGGGCTGAGCCTGTGGTTAATTCTTGTTCCTGATGGGAAAATAGAGTGACCTGTGCCTGTCCCAACACCTAGATCTAGTCTCTCATTGGTTGCTCCTCTTCCCGTTCATCCTCAGGACAAATTGCAACCTGTAGGGAACAGGAGGTTAAAGGTGCTGATTCTCCAAGTAAGTTGATTGCTAGTAAAGTAGCTGGAAAGGCGAACCCGAGCACAAGGAGATGAGAAATGGGGTGTGTTTTAGAAACCTTTCAAAATCACACGGTGTACCATCTTCTGAGTTTCTCATGCATGTTTTCGATGTAGGAAGATGCCCTTGAACCTGGAGATTTGGGACCCATGGGATGGGTACCACGCAGTATTACTTTAAAGGGTCTGCGTTTGCTCACCCAACCTCTCAGCCCCAAGAGTGTCCACCCTTATGTCTCATCCAGCTGTGGGTCTAGATATGGTCAATCCAGGTTGCATCTCAGCCCCTGAACGAATTTTGTAAGAATTTCTCTCTCTTTCACTGTCTTTGTTTTACGGGTTTTTAAAAGTAATTTATTTTTATAATGGGGTTTAGCTGCTTTTCACGGCTGTGTTTATGCGGCTTTACACCCAATTGACTCACTTCCAGACAGATATCAATACATAGGTTTTAAGATTGTTACTAGTCATATATATTCTTGTGCGGTGAATAGGGGGTGTTGAGTCCAGTTCACTGAGCAAGGAGTAGGTCTTGTCTATTACATATTGGGTGTATGGAACGGTATCTGAGCGAATTTGAACCCCTTGTTTTATGCATCACCCCACCTCACCTTTCCCGTTAAGCAGCCATAGTGTGTTTTCTAAACGTGTGACTCTGTTCTGTTTTGTAATTCAGTTCAAGTGTAGCGGTTTTTACATTCCCTCTATAAGTGATAGCTTATGATAAGTGTCTTTTTCTGTGTGACTTATTTCACTTAGAATCGTCGTACCTAAGTCCACTCATCTTGATTCTACTACCTTATGACATTGATTCCATGTCTGAGTTATATTCCATTGTACATAAGGACCACAACTTTTTTATCCATTTTTCTCTTTCCTGGGATATTTAAGGTGTCATGAAGTGGAGGTTCTTGTCAACAGAGCAGCCCCAAACTTTGGGGTGCCTGTGTCTTGCTGATTTTTAGTTTTCCCAATTTATACGCCCATGAGTGGACGTGCCCTATGCTCCCTAAGCTGTGTTTTTTCGATGTTTCAGGACACACCGTACACTTCTCCAGAGTGGCTGTTGGCAATTAACATCCCGCCCATCAGCGTAGCAAGGCTGCCTTTTCTCCATGGCCTGTCCTGCATTTCTGGTTTTGACACTTTTTGCAGCATGTCCCTTTTGGCCGATGGGAAGCGAGACTTCTTTTTTGCACTGATTTGCCTTTCCAGTTTGCTTGGTTGGCCAAAAAGGGCGTATGCGTTTTTTCCTGAATATATTCAGGAAAAAACGCATACGCCCTTTTTGGCCAAGGGCATCATTGTCGACGTTTTGCCGCTTTTCATGTGCCTTAAAGGCGGTTCGAATCTACCTCCTGAAATCTGTTTCCTGCAATTCTGCCTTGCTTTCAAATCCTCTTCGTTGCCTTCCCTCAATATATCTGTGGATGAGAGTTATCACTTCTAACTCTGCGGGTTTGTGAATTGCAGTGTCCCTGAACTCCATTTTTCAACTGTCTTTTTTGAGAGCTGGCCGCAAAAGCACGGGATTGCCTCAGGCCCTATTTTGGTTCCTGGCAGCAGGCTGAGCCTGTGGTTAATTCTTCTTCCTGATGGGAAAATAGAGTGACCTGTGCCTGTCCCAACAGCTAGATCTAGTCTCTCATTGGTTCCCCCTCTTCCCGTTCATCCTCAGGACAAATTGCAACCTGTAGGGAACAGGAGGTTAAAGGTGCTGATTCTCCAAGTAGGGAGATTGCTAGTAAAGTAGCTGGAATGGCGAACCCGAGCACAAGGAGATGAGAAATGAGGTGCGTTTTAGAAACCTTTCAAAATCACACGGTGTACCATCTTCTGAGATTCTCATGCATGTTTCCGATGTAGGAAGATGCCCTTGAACCTGGAGACTTGGGACCCATGGGATGGGTACCACGCAGTATTACTTTGAAGGGTCTGCGTTTGCTCACCCAACCTCACCCAACCTTTCAGCCCCAAGAGTGTCCACCCTTATGTCTCATCCAGCTGTGCGTGTAGATATGGTCAATCCAGGTTGCATCACAGCCTCTGAACGAATTTTGTAAGAATTTCTCTCTCTTTCACTGTCTTTGTTTTACGGGTTTTTAAAAGTAATTTATTTTTATAATGGGGTTTAGCTGCTTTTCACGGCTGTGTTTATGCGGCTTTACACCCACTTGACTCACTTCCAGACAGATATCAATACATAGGTTTTAAGATTCTTACTAGTCACATATATTCTTGTGCGGTGAATAGGGGGTGTTGAGTCCAGTTCACGGAGCAAGGAGTAGGTCTTGTCTATTACATATTGGGTGTATGGAACGGTATCTGAACGAATTTGAAACCCTTGTTTTATGCATCACCCCACCTCACCTTTCCCGTTAAGCAGCCATAGTGTGTTTTCTAAACGTGTGACTCTGTTCTGTTTTGTAATTCAGTTCAAGTGTAGCGGTTTTTACATTCCCTCTATAAGTGATAGCTTATGATAAGTGTCTTTTTCTGTGTGACTTATTTCACTTAGAATCGTCGTACCTAAGTCCACTCATCTTGCTTCTACTAGCCTTATGACATTGATTTCATGTCTGAGTGATATTCCATTGTACATAAGGACCACAACTTCTTTATCCATTCTTCTCTTTCCTGGGATATTTAAGTTGTCATGAAGTGGAGGTTCTTGTCAACAGAGCAGCCCTAAACTTTGGGGTGCCTGTGTCTTGCTGATTTTGAGTTTTCCCAATTTATACGCCCATGAGTGGACGTGCCCTATGCTCCCTAAGCTGTGTTTTTTCGATGTTTCAGGACACACCGTACACTTCTCCAGAGTGGTTGTTGGCAATTAACATCCCGCCCATCAGCGTAGCAAGGCTGCCATTTCTCCATGGCCTGTCCTGCATTTCTGGTTTTGACACTTTTTGCAGCATGACCCTTTTGACCGATGGGAAGCGAGACTTCTTTGTAGCACTGATTTGCCTTTCCAGGTTGCTTGGTTGGCCAAAAAGGGCGTATGCGTTTTTTCCTGAATATATTCAGGAAAAAACGCATACACCCTTTTTGGCCCAGGGCATCATTGTCGACGTTTTGCCGATTTTCATGTGCTTTAAAGGCGATTCGAATCTACCTCCTGAAACCTGTTTCCTGCAATTCTGCCTTGCTTTCAAATCCTCTTTGTTTCCTTCCCTCAATATATTTGTGGACGAGAGTTATCATTTATAACTCAGCAGGTTTGTGAATGGCAGTGCCCCTGAGCTCCATTTTTCAACTGTCTTGTTTGGGAGCTGGCCGCAAAAGCACGGGATTGCCTCAGGCCCTATTCTGGTTCCCGGAGGCAGGCTGAGCCTGTGGTTAATTCTTTTTCCTAATGGGAAAATAGAGTGACCTGTGCCTGTCCCAACACCTAGATCTAGTCTCTCATTGGTTGCCCCTCTTCCCGTTCATCCTCAGGACAAATTGCAACCTGTACAGAACAGGAGGTTAAAGGTGCTGATTCTCCAAGTAGGGAGATTGCTAGTGAAGTAGCTGGAATGGCGAACCCGAGCACAAGGAGATGAGAAATGAGGTGCGTTTTAGAAACCTTTCAAAATCACACGGTGTACCTTCTTCTGGGTTCCTCATGCAAGTTTTCGATGTAGGAAGATGCCCTTGAACCTGGAGATTTGGGACCCATGGGATGGGTACCATGCAGTATTACTTTAAAGGGTCTGCGTTTGCTCACCCAACCTCACCCAACCTTTCAGCCCCAAGAGTGTCCACCCTTATGTCTCATCCAGCTGTGGGTCTAGATATGGTCAATCCAGGTTGCATCACAGCCTCTGAACGAATTTTGTAAGAATTTCTCTCTCTTTCACTGTCTTTGTTTTACGGGTTTTTAAAAGTAATTTATTTTTATAATGGGGTTTAGCTGCTTTTCACGGCTGTGTTTATGCGGCTTTACACCCACTTGACTCACTTCCAGACAGATATCAATACATAGGTTTTAAGATTCTTACTAGTCACATATATTCTTGTGCGGTGAATAGGGGGTGTTGAGTCCAGTTCACTGAGCAAGGAGTAGGTCTTGTCTATTACATATTGGGTGTATGGAACAGTATCTGAGCGAATTTGAAACCCTTGTTTTATGCATCACCCCACCTCACCTTTCCCGTTAAGCAGCCATAGTGTGTTTTCTAAACGTGTGACTCTGTTCTGTTTTGTAATTCAGTTCAAGTGTAGCGGTTTTTACATTCCCTCTCTAAGTGATAGCTTATTATAAGTGTCTTTTTCTGTGTGACTTATTTCACTTAGAATCGTCGTACCTAAGTCCACTCATCTTGCTTCTACTAGCCTTATGACATTGATTTCATGTCTGAGTGATATTGCATTGTACATAAGGACCACAACTTCTTTATCCATTTTTCTCTTTCCTGGGATATTTAAGGTGTCATGAAGTGGAGGTTCTTGTCAACAGAGCAGCCCTAAACTTTGGGGTGCCTGTGTCTTGCTGATTTTTAGTTTTCCCAATTTATACGCCCATGAGTGGACGTGCCCTATGTTCCCTAAGCTGTGTTTTTTCGATGTTTCAGGACACACCGTACACTTCTCCAGAGTGGCTGTTGGCAACTAACATCCCGCTCATCAGCGTAGCAAGGCTGCCATTTCTCCATGGCCTGTCCTGCATTTCTGGTTTTGACACTTTTTGCAGCATGGCCCTTTTGACCGATGGGAAGCGAGACTTCTTTGTAGCGCTGATTTGCCTTTCCAGGTTGCTTGGTTGGCCAAAAAGGGCGTATGCGTTTTTTCCTGAATATATTCAGGAAAAAACGCATACGCCGTTCTTGGCCAAGGGCATCATTGTCGACGTTTTGCCGCTTTTCATGTGCTTTACAGGCGATTCGAATCTACCTCCTAAAATCTGTTTCCTGCAATTCTGCCTTGCTTTCAAATCCTCTTCGTTGCCTTCCCTCAATATATCTGTGGATGAGAGTTATCATTTATAACTCTGCGGGTTTGTGAATTGCAGTGTCCCTGAGCTCCATTTTTCAACTCGCTTTTTTGGGAGCTGGCCGCAAAAGCGCGGGATTGCCTCAGGCCCTATTGTGCTTCTGGACGGCAGGCTGAGCCTGTGATTAATTCTTCTTCCTGATGGGAAAATAGAGTGACCTGCGCCTGTCCCAACACCTAGATCTAGTCTCTCATTGGTTGCCCCTCTTCCCGTTCATCCTCAGGACAAATTGCAACCTGTAGGGAACAGGAGGTTAAAGGTGCTGATTCTCCAAGTAAATTGATTGCTAGTAAAGTAGCTGGAAAGGCGAACCCGAGCACAAGGAGATGAGAAATGGGGTGTGTTTTAGAAACCTTTCAAAATCACACGGTGTACCATCTTCTGAGTTTCTCATGCATGTTTTCGATGTAGGAAGATGCCCTTGAACCTGGAGATTTGGGACCCATGGGATGGGTATCACGCAGTATTACTTTAAAGGGTCTGCATTTGCTCACCCAACCTCTCAGCCCCAAGAGTGTCCACCCTTATGTCTCATCCAGCTGTGGGTCTAGATATGGTCAATCCAGGTGGCATCACAGCCCCTGAACGAATTTTGTAAGAATTTCTCTCTCTTTCACTGTCTTTGTTTTACGGGTTTTTAAAAGTAATTTATTTTTATAATGGGGTTTAGCTGCTTTTCACGGCTGTGTTTATGCGGATTTACACCCACTTGACTCACTTCCAGACAGATATCAATACATAGGTTTTAAGATTGTTACTAGTCACATATATTCTTGTGCGGTGAATAGGGGGTGTTGAGTCCAGTTCACTGAGCAAGGAGTAGGTCTTGTCTATTACATATTGGGTGTATGGAACGGTATCTGAGCGAATTTGAACCCCTTGTTTTATGCATCACCCCACCTCACCTTTCCCGTTAAGCAGCCATAGTGTGTTTTCTAAACGTGTGATTCTGTTCTGTTCTGTAATTCAGTTCATGTGTAGCGGTTTTTACATTCTCTATATAAGTGATAGCTTATGATAAGTGTCTTCTTCTGTGTGACTTATTTCACTTAGAATCGTCGTACCTAAGTCCACTCATCTTGCTTCTACTAGCCTTATGGCATTGATTTCATGTCTGAGTGATATTGCATTGTACATAAGGACCACAACTTCTTTATCCATTTTTCTCTTTCCTGGGATATTTAAGGTGTCATGAAGTGGAGGTTCTTGTCAACAGAGCAGCCCCAAACTTTGGGGTGCCTGTGTCTTGCTGATTTTTAGTTTTCCCAATTTATACGCCCATGAGTGGACGTGCCCTATGCTCACTAAGCTGTGTTTTTTCGATGTTTCAGGACACACCGTACACTTCTCCAGAGTGGCTGTTGGCAATTTACATCCCGCCCATCAGCGTAGCAAGGCTGCCATTTCTCCATGGCCTGTCCTGCATTTCTGGTTTTGACACTTTTTGCAGCATGGCCCTTTTGACCCATGGGAAGCGAGACTTCTTTGTAGCGCTGATTTGCCTTTCCAGGTTGCTTGGTTGGCCAAAAAGGGGGTATGCGTTTTTTCCTGATTATATTCAGGAAAAAACGCATACGCCCTTTTTGGCCAAGGGCATCATTGTCGACGTTTTGCCGCTTTTCATGTGCCTTAAAGGCGATTCGAATCTACCTCCTGAAATCTGTTTCCTGCAATTCTGCCTTGCTTTCAAATCCTCTTCGTTGACTTCCCTCAATATATCTGTGGATGAGAGTTATCACTTATAACTCTGCGTGTTTGTGAATTGCAGTGTCCCTGAGCTCCATTTTTCAACTGTCTTTTTTGAGAGCTGGCCACAAAAGCACGGGATTGCCTCAGGCCCTATTCTGGTTCCTGGCAGCAGGCTGAGCCTGTGGTAAATTCTTCTTCCTGATGGGAAAATAGAGTGACCTGTGCCTGTCCCAACAGCTAGATCTAGTCTCTCATTGGTTGCCCCTCTTCCCGTTCATCCTCAGGACAAATTGTAACCTGTAGGGAACAGGAGGTTAAAGGTGCTGATTCTCCAAGTAGGGAGATTGCTAGTAAAGTAGCTGGAATGGCGAACCCGAGCACAAGGAGATGAGAAAAGAGGTGCGTTTTAGAAACCTTTCAAAATCACATGGTGTAACTTCTTCTGGGTTCCTCATGCAAGTTTTCGATGTAGGAAGATGCCCTTGAACCTGGAGATTTGGGACCCATGGTATGGGTACCATGCAGTATTACTTTAAAGTGTCTGCGTTTGCTCACCCAACCTCACCCAAACTCTCAGCCCCAAGAGTGTCCACCCTTATGTCTCATCCAGCTGTGGGTCTAGATATGGTCAATCCAGGTTGCATCACAGCCCCTGAACGAATTTTGTAAGAATTTCTCTCTCTTTCACTGTCTTTGTTTTACGTGTTTTTAAAAGTAATTTATTTTTATAATGGGGTTTAGCTGCTTTTCACGGCTGTGTTTATGCGGCTTCACACCCACTTGACTCACTTCCAGACAGATATCAATACATAGGTTTTAAGATTGTTACTAGTCACATATATTCTTGTGCGGTGAATAGGGCGTGTTGAGTCCAGTTCACTGAGCAAGGAGTAGGTCTTGTCTATTACATATTGGGTGTATGGAACGGTATCTGAGCGAATTTGAACCCCTTGTTTTATGCATCACCCCACCTCACCTTTCCCGTTAAGCAGCCATAGTGTGTTTTCTAAACGTGTGATTCTGTTCTGTTCTGTAATTCAGTTCAAGTGTAGCGGTTTTTACATTCCCTCTATAAGTGATAGCTTATGATAAGTGTCTTTTTCTGTGTGACTTATTTCACTTAGAATCGTCGTACCTAAGTCCACTCATCTTGCTTCTACTAGCCTTATGACATTGATTTCATGTCTGAGTGATATTCCATTGTACATAAGGACCACAACTTTTTTATCCATTTTTCTCTTTCCTGGGATATTTAAGGTGTCATGAAGTGGAGGTTCTTGTCAACAGAGCAGCCCCAAACTTTGGGGTGCCTGTGTCTTGCTGATTTTTAGTTTTCCCAATTTATACGCCCATGAGTGGACGTGCCCTATGCTCACTAAGCTGTGTTTTTTCGATGTTTCAGGACACACCGTACACTTCTCCAGAGTGGCTGTTGGCAATTTACATCCCGCCCATCAGCGTAGCAAGGCTGCCATTTCTCCATGGCCTGTCCTGCATTTCTGGTTTTGACACTTTTTGCAGCATGGCCCTTTTGACCCATGGGAAGCGAGACTTATTGTAGCGCTGATTTGCCTTTCCAGGTTGCTTGGTTGGCCAAAAAGGGGGTATGCGTTTTTTCCTGATTATATTCAGGAAAAAACGCATACGCCCTTTTTGGCCAAGGGCATCATTGTCGACGTTTTGCCGCTTTTCATGTGCCTTAAAGGCGATTCGAATCTACCTCCTGAAATCTGTTTCCTGCAATTCTGCCTTGCTTTCAAATCCTCTTCGTTGACTTCCCTCAATATATCTGTGGATGAGAGTTATCACTTATAACTCTGCGTGTTTGTGAATTGCAGTGTCCCTGAGCTCCATTTTTCAACTGTCTTTTTTGAGAGCTGGCCACAAAAGCACGGGATTGCCTCAGGCCCTATTCTGGTTCCTGGCAGCAGGCTGAGCCTGTGGTAAATTCTTCTTCCTGATGGGAAAATAGAGTGACCTGTGCCTGTCCCAACAGCTAGATCTAGTCTCTCATTGGTTGCCCCTCTTCCCGTTCATCCTCAGGACAAATTGTAACCTGTAGGGAACAGGAGGTTAAAGGTGCTGATTCTCCAAGTAGGGAGATTGCTAGTAAAGTAGCTGGAATGGCGAACCCGAGCACAAGGAGATGAGAAAAGAGGTGCGTTTTAGAAACCTTTCAAAATCACACGGTGTAACATCTTCTGAGTTTCTCATACATGTTTTCGATGTAGGAAGATGCCCTTGAACCTGGAGACTTGGGACCCATGGGATGGGTACCACGCAGTATTACTCTAAAGGGTCTGCGTTTGCTCACCCAACCTAACCCAACCTTTCAGCCCCAAGACTGTCCACCCTTATTCTCATCCAGCTGTGCGTGTAGATATGGTCAATCCAGGTTGCATCACAGCCTCTGAACGAATTTTGTAAGAATTTCTCTCTCTTTCACTGTCTTTGTTTTACGGGTTTTTAAAAGTAATTTATTTTTATAATGGGGTTTAGCTGCTTTTCACGGCTGTGTTTATGCGGATTTACACCCACTTGACTCACTTCCAGACAGATATCAATACATAGGTTTTAAGATTGTTACTAGTCACATATATTCTTGTGCGGTGAATAGGGGGTGTTGAGTCCAGTTCACTGAGCAAGGAGTAGGTCTTGTCTATTACATATTGGGTGTATGGAACGGTATCTGAGCGAATTTGAACCCCTTGTTTTATGCATCACCCCACCTCACCTTTCCCGTTAAGCAGCCATAGTGTGTTTTCTAAACGTGTGATTCTGTTCTGTTCTGTAATTCAGTTCAAGTGTAGCGGTTTTTACATTCCCTCTATAAGTGATAGCTTATGATAAGTGTCTTTTTCTGTGTGACTTATTTCACTTAGAATCGTCGTACCTAAGTCCACTCATCTTGCTTCTACTAGCCTTATGACATTGATTTCATGTCTGAGTGATATTGCATTGTACATAAGGACCACAACTTCTTTATCCATTTTTCTCTTTCCTGGGATATTTAAGGTGTCATGAAGTGGAGGTTCTTGTCAACAGAGCAGCCCTAAACTTTGGGGTGCCTCTGTCTTGCTGATTTTTATTTTTCCCAATTTATACGCCCATGAGTGGACGTGCCCTATGCTCCCTAAGCTGTTTTTTTTTCGATGTTTCAGGACACACCGCACACTTCTCCAGAGTGGCTGTTGGCAACTTACATCCCGCCCATCAGCGTAGCAAGGCTGCCATTTCTCCATGGCCTGTCCTGCATTTCTGGTTTTGACACTTTTTGCAGCATGGCCCTTTTGACCGATGGGAAGCGAGACTTCTTTTTAGCGCTGATTTGCATTTCCAGGTTGCTTGGTTGGCCAAAAAGGGCGTATGCGTTTTTTCCTGATTATATTCAGGAAAAAATGCATACGCCCTTTTTGGCTAAGGGCATCATTGTCAACGTTTTGCCGCTTTTCATGTGCTTTAAAGGCGATTCGAATCTACCTCCTGAAATCTGTTTCCTGCAATTCTGCCTTGCTTTCAAATCCTCTTCGTTGCCTTCCCTCAATATATCTGTGGATGAGAGTTATCATTTATAACTCTGCGGGTTTGTGAATTTCAGTGTCCCTGAGCTCCATTTTTCAACTCGCTTTTTTGGGAGCTGGCCGCAAATGCGCGGGATTGCCTCAGGCTCTATTGTGCTTCTGGGCGGCAGGCTGAGCCTGTGATTAATTCTTCTTCCTGATGGGAAAATAGAGTGACCTGCGCCTGTCCCAACACCTAGATCTAGTCTCTCATTGGTTGCCCCTCTTCCCGTTCATCCTCAGGACAAATTGCAACCTGTAGGGAACAGGAGGTTAAAGGTGCTGATTCTCCAAGTAAATTGATTGCTAGTAAAGTAGCTGGAAAGGCGAACCCGAGCACAAGGAGATGAGAAATGGGGTGTGTTTTAGAAACCTTTCAAAATCACACGGTGTACCATCTTCTGAGTTTCTCATGCATGTTTTCGATGTAGGAAGATGCCCTTGAACCTGGAGATTTGGGACCCATGGGATGGGTACCACGCAGTATTACTTTAAAGGGTCTGCGTTTGCTCACCCAACCTCTCAGCCCCAAGAGTGTCCACCCTTATGTCTCATCCAGCTGTGGGTCTAGATATGGTCAATCCAGGTTGCATATCAGCCCCTGAACGAATTTTGTAAGAATTTCTCTCTCTTTCACTGTCTTTGTTTTACGGGTTTTTAAAAGTAATTTATTTTTATAATGGGGTTTAGCTGCTTTTCACGGCTGTGTTTATGCGGCTTTACACCCACTTGACTCACTTCCAGACAGATATCAATACATAGGTTTTAAGATTCTTACTAGTCACATATATTCTAGTGCGGTGAATAGGGGGTGTTGAGTCCAGTTCACTGAGCAAGGAGTAGGTCTTGTCTATTACATATTGGGTGTATGGAACGGTATCTGAGCGAATTTGAAACCCTTGTTTTATGCATCACCCCACCTCACCTTTCCCGTTAAGCAGCCATAGTGTGTTTTCTAAACGTGTGATTCTGTTCTGTTCTGTAATTCAGTTCAAGTGTAGCGGTTTTTACATTCCCTCTA
The DNA here is from genome assembly GCF_028021215.1 of Eschrichtius robustus. NCBI lineage: Eukaryota > Metazoa > Chordata > Mammalia > Artiodactyla > Eschrichtiidae > Eschrichtius > Eschrichtius robustus. Next base: position 342,636 of record NW_027175243.1, read on the forward strand.
TAAGTGATAGCTTATGATAAGTGTCTTTTTCTCTGTGACTTATTTCACTTAGAATCGTCGTACCTAAATCCACTCATCTTGCTTCTACTAGCCTTATGACATTGATTTCATGTCTGAGTGATATTGCATTGTACATAAGGACCACAACTTCTTTATCCATTTTTCTCTTTCCTGGGATATTTAAGGTGTCATGAAGTGGAGGTTCTTGTGAACAGAGCAGCCCTAAACTTTGGAGTGCCTGTGTCTTGCTGATTTTTAGTTTTCCCAATTTATACGCCCATGAGTGGACGTGCCCTATGCTCCCTAAGCTGTGTTTTTTCGATGTTTCAGGACACACCGTACACTTCTCCAGAGTGGCTGTTGGCAATTTACATCCCGCTCATCAGCGTAGCAAGGCTGCCATTTCTCCATGGCCTGTCCTGCCTTTCTGGTTTTGACACTTTTTAAGCATGGCCCTTTTGACCGATGGGAAGCGAGACTTCTTTGTAGCGCTGATTTGCCTTTCCAGGTTGCTTGGTTGGCCAAAAAGGGCGTATGCGTTTTTTCCTGAATATATTCAGGAAAAAACGCATACGCCCTTTTTGGCCAAGGGCATCATTGTCGACGTTTTGCCGCTTTTCATGTGCTTTACAGGCGATTCGAATCTACCTCCTGAAATCTGTTTCCTGCACTTCTGCCTTGCTTTCAAATCCTCTTCGTTGCCTTCCCTCAATATATCTGTGGATGAGAGTTATCATTTATAACTCTGCGGTTTCGTGAATTGCAGTGTCCCTGAGCTCCATTTTTCAACTCGCTTTTTCGGGAGCTGGCCGCAAAAGCGCAGGATTGCCTCAGGCCCTATTGTGCTTCTAGGCGGCAGGCTGAGCCTGTGATTAATTCTTCTTCCTGATGGGAAAATAGAGTGACCTGTGCCTGTCCCAACACCTAGATCTAGTCTCTCATTGGTTGCCCCTCTTCCCGTTCATCCTCAGGACAAATTGCAACCTGTAGGGAACAGGAGGTTCAAGGTGCTGATTCTCCAAGTAAGTTGATTGCTAGTAAAGTAGCTGGAAAGGCGAACCCGAGCACAAGGAGATGAGAAATGGTGTGTGTTTTAGAATCCTTTCAAAATCACACGGTGTAACATCTTCTGAGTTTCTCATGCATGTTTTCGATGTAGGAAGATGCCCTTGAACCTGGAGATTTGGGACCCATGGGATGGGTATCACGCAGTATTACTTTAAAGGGTCTGCGTTTGCTCACCCAACCTAACCCAAACTTTCAGCCCCAAGACTGTCCACCCTTATGTCTCATCCAGCTGTGCGTGTGGATATGGTCAATCCAGGTTGCATCACAGCCTCTGAACGAATTTTGTAAGAATTTCTCTCTCTTTCACTGTCTTTGTTTTACGGGTTTTTTAAAGTAATTTATTTTATAATGGGGTTTAGCTGCTTTTCACGGCTGTGTTTATGCGGCTTTACACCCACTTGGCTCACTTCCAGAGAGATATCAATACATAGGTTTTACGATTCTTACTAGTCAGATATATTCTTGTGCGGTGAATAGGGGGTGTTTAGTCCAGTTCACTGAGCAAGGAGTAGGTCTTGTCTATTACATATTGGGTGTATGGAACGGTATCTGAGCGAATTTGAACCCCTTGTTTTATGCATCACCCCACCTCACCTTTCCCGTTAAGCAGCCATAGTGTGTTTTCTAAACGTGTGATTCTGTTCTGTTCTGTAATTCAGTTCAAGTGTAGCGGTTTTTACATTCCCTCTGTAAGTGATAGCTTATGATAAGTGTCTTTTTCTGTGTGACTTATTTCACTTAGAATCGTCGTACCTAAGTCCACTCATCTTGCTTCTACTAGCCTTATGACATTGATTTCATGTCTGAGTGATATTGCATTGTACATAATACCACAACTTCTTTAAACATTTTTCTCTTTCCTGGGATATTTAAGGTGTCATGAAGTGGAGGTTCTTGTCAACAGAGCAGCCCTAAACTTTGGGGTGGCTCTGTCTTGCTGATTTTTAGTTTTCCCAATTTATACGCCCATGAGTGAACGTGCCCTATGCTCCCTAAGATGTGTTTTTTCGATGTTTCAGGACACACCGTACACTTCTCCAGAGTGGCTGTTGGCAATAAACATCCCGCCCATCAGCGTAGCAAGGCTGCCATTTTTCCATGGCCTGTCCTGCATTTCTGGTTTTGACACTTTTTTAGCATGTCCCTTTTGACCGATGGGAAGCGAGACTTCTTTGTAGCGCTGATTTGCCTTTCCAGGTTGCTTGGTTGGCCAAAAAGGGCGTATGCGTTTTTTCCTGAATATATTCAGGAAAAAACGCATACGCCCTTTTTGGCCAAGGGCATCATTGTCGACCTTTTGCCGCTTTTCATGTGCTTTAAAGGCGATTCGAATCTACCTCCTGAAACCTGTTTCCTGCAACTCTGCCTTGCTTTCAAATCCTCTTCGTTGCCTTCCCTCAATATATCTGTGGATGAGAGTTATCACTTATAACTCTGCGGGTTTGTGAATTGCAGTGTCCCTGAGCTCCATTTTTCAACTGTCTTTTTTCAGAGCTGGCCGCAAAAGCACGGGATTGCCTCAGGCCCTATTCTGGTTCCTGGCAGCAGGCTGAGCCTGTGGTTAATTCTTCTTCCTGATGGGAAAATAGAGTGACATGTGCCTGTCCCAACAGCTAGATCTAGTCTCTCATTGGTTGCCCCTCTTCCCGTTCATCCTCAGGACAAATTGCAACCTGTAGGGAACAGGAGCTTAAATGTGCTGATTCTCCAAGTAGGGAGATTGCTAGTAAAGTAGCTGGAAAGGCGAACCCGAGCACAAGGAGATGAGAAATGGGGTGTGTTTTAGAAACCTTTCAAAATCACACGGTGTACCATCTTCTGAGTTTCTCATGCATGTTTTCGATGTAGGAAGATGCCCTTGAACCTGGAGATTTGGGACCCATGGGATGGGTACCACGCAGTATTACTTTAAAGGGTCTGCGTTTGCTCACCCAACCTCTCAGCCCCAAGAGTGTCCACCCTTATGTCTCATCCAGCTGTGGGTCTAGATATGGTCAATCCAGGTGGCATCACAGCCCCTGAACGAATTTTGTAAGAATTTCTCTCTCTTTCACTGTCTTTGTTTTACGGGTTTTTAAAAGTAATTTATTTTTATAATGGGGTTTAGCTGCTTTTCACGGCTGTGTTTATGCGGATTTACACCCACTTGACTCACTTCCAGACAGATATCAATACATAGGTTTTAAGATTGTTACTAGTCACATATAGTCTTTTGCGGTGAATAGGGCGTGTTGAGTCCAGTTCACGGAGCAAGGAGTAGGTCTTGTCTATTACATATTGGGTGTATGCAACGGTATCTGAGCGAATTTGAACCCCTTGTTTTATGCATCACCCCACCTCACCTTTCCCGTTAAGCAGCCATAGTGTGTTTTCTAAACGTGTGACTCTGTTCTGTTTTGTAATTCAGTTCAAGTGTAGCGGTTTTTACATTCCCTCTATAAGTGATAGCTTATGATAAGTGTCTTTTTCTGTGTGACTTATTTCACTTAGAATCGTCGTACCTAACTCCACTCATCTTGCTTCTACTAGCCTTATGACATTGATTTCATGTCTGAGTGATATTCCATTGTACATAAGGACCACGAATTCTTTATTCATTTTTCTCTTTCCTGGGATATTTAAGTTGTCATGAAGTGGAGGTTCTTGTCAACAGAGCAGCCCTAAACTTTGGGGTGCCTGTGTCTTGCTGATTTTTCTTTTTCCCAATTTATACGCCCATGAGTGGACGTGCCCTACGCTCCCTAAGCTGTGTTTTTTCGATGTTTCAGGACACACCGTACACTTCTCCAGAGTGGCTGCTGGCAATTAACATCCCGCCCATCAGCGTAGCAAGGCTGCCATTTCTCCATGGCCTGTCCTGCATTTCTGGTTTTGACACTTTTTGCAGCATGGCCCTTTTGACCGATGGGAAGCGAGACTTCTTTGTAGCGCTGATTTGCCTTTCCAGGTTGCTTGGTTGGCCAAAAAGGGCGTATGCGTTTTTTCCTGAATATATTCAGGAAAAAACGCATACGCCCTTTTTGGCCAAGGGCATCATTGTCGACGTTTTGCCGCTTTTCATGTGCTTTAAAGGCGATTCGAATCTACCTCCTGAAATCTGTTTTCTGCAATTCTGCTTTGCTTTCAAATCCTCTTCGTTGCCTTCCCTCAATATATCTGTGGATGAGAGTTATCATTTATAACTCTGCGGGTTTGTGAATTGCAGTGTCCCTGAGCTCCATTTTTCAACTCGCTTTTTGGGAGCTGGCCGCAAAAGCACGGGATTGCCTCAGGCCCTATTTTGCTTCTGGGCGGCAGGCTGAGCCTGTGATTAATTCTTCTTCCTGATGGGAAATTAGAGTGACCTGTGCCTGTCCCAACACCTAGATCTAGTCTCTCATTGGTTGCCCCTCTTCCCGTTCATCCTCAGGACAAATTGCAACCTGTACAGAACAGGAGGTTAAAGGTGCTGATTCTCCAAGTAGGGAGATTGCTAGTAAAGTAGCTGGAATGGCGAACCCGAGCACAAGGAGATGAGAAATGAGGTGCGTTTTAGAAACCTTTCAAAATCACACGGTGTACCATCTTCTGAGTTTCTCATGCATGTTTTCAATGTAGGAAGATGCCCTTGAACCTGGAGACTTGGGACCCATGGGATGGGTACCACGCAGTATTACTTTAAAGGGTCTGCGTTTGCTCACCCAACCTAACCCAACATTTCAGCCCCAAGAGTGTCCACCCTTATGTCTCATCCAGCTGTGCGTGTACATATCGTCAATCCAGGTTGCATCACAGCCTCTGAACGAATTTTGTAAGAATTTCTCTATCTTTCACGGTCTTTGTTTTACGGGTTTTTAAAAGTAATTTATTTTTATAATGGGGTTTAGCTGCTTTTCACAGCTGTGTTTTTGCGGCTTTACACCCACTTGACTCACTTCCAGACATATATCAATACATAGGTTTTAAGATTCTTACTAGTCACATATATTCTTGTGCGGTGAATAGGGGGTGTTGAGTCCAGGTCACTGAGCAAGGAGTAGGTCTTGTCTATTACATATTGGGTGTATGGAACGGTATCTGAGCGAATTTGAACCCCTTGTTTTATGCATCACCCCACCTCACCTTTCCCGTTAAGCAGCCATAGTGTGTTTTCTAAACGTGTGACTCTGTTCTGTTTTGTAATTCAGTTCAAGTGTAGCGGTTTTTACATTCCCTGTATAAGTGATAGCTTATGATAAGTGTCTTTTTCTGTGTGACTTATTTCACTTAGAATCGTCGTACCTAACTCCACTCATCTTGCTTCTACTAGCCTTATGACATTGATTTCATGTCTGAGTGATATTCCATTGTACATAAGGACCACGACTTCTTTATTCATTTTTCTCTTTCCTGGGATATTTAAGTTGTCATGAAGTGGAGGTTCTTCTCAACAGAGCAGCCCTAAACTTTGGGGTGCCTGTGTCTTGCTGATTTTTCTTTTTCCCAATTTATACGCCCATGAGTGGACGTGCCCTACGCTCCCTAAGCTGTGCTTTTTCGATGTTTCAGGACACACCGTACACTTCTCCAGCGTGGCTGCTGGCAATTAACATCCCGCCCATCAGCGTAGCAAGGCTGCCATTTCTCCATGGCCTGTCCTGCATTTCTGGTTTTGACACTTTTTGCAGCATGACCCTTTTGACCGATGGGAAGCGAGACTTCTTTGTAGCGCTGATTTGCCTTTCCAGGTTGCTTGGTTGGCCAAAAAGTGCGTATGCGTTTTTTCCTGAATATAGTCAGGAAAAAACGCATACGCCCTTTTTGGCCAAGGGCATCATTGTCGACGTTTTGCCGCTTTTCATGTGCTTTAAAGGCGATTCGAATCTACCTCCTGAAACCTGTTTCCTGCAATTCTGCCTTGCTTTCAAATCCTCTTCGTTGCCTTCCCTCAATATATTTGTGGACGAGAGTTATCATTTATAACTCAGCAGGTTTGTGAATGGCAGTGCCCCTGAGCTCCATTTTTCAACTGTCTTGTTTGGGAGCTGGCCTCAAAAGCACAGGATTGCCTCAGGCCCTATTCTGGTTCCCGGCGGCAGGCTGAGCCTGTGGTTAATTCTTCTTCCTAATGGGAAAATAGAGTGGCCTGTGCCTGTGTCAACACCTAGATCTAGTCTCTCATTGGTTGCCCCTCTTCCCGTTCATCCTCAGGACAAATTGCAACCTGTACAGAACAGGAGGTTAAAGGTGCTGATTCTCCAAGTAGGGAGATTGCTAGTGAAGTAGCTGGAATGGCGAACCCGAGCACAAGGAGATGAGAAATGAGGTGCGTTTTAGAAACCTTTCAAAATCACACGGTGTACCTTCTTCTGGGTTCCTCATGCAAGATTTCGATGTAGGAAGATGCCCTTGAACCTGGAGATTTGGGACCCATGGGATGGGTACCATGCAGTATTACTTTAAAGGGTCTGCGTTTGCTCACCCAACCTCACCCAAACTCTCAGCCCCAAGAGTGTCCACCCTTATGTCTCATCCAGCTGTGGGTCTAGATATGGTCAATCCAGGTTGCATCACAGCCCCTGAACGAATTTTGTAAGAATTTCTCTCTCTTTCACTGTCTTTGTTTTACGGGTTTTTAAAAGTAATTTATTTTTATAATGGGGTTTAGCTGCTTTTCACGGCTGTGTTTATGCGGATTTACACCCACTTGACTCACTTCAAGACAGATATCAATACATAGGTTTTAAGATTGTTACTAGTCACATATATTCTTGTGCGGTGAATAGGGGGTGTTGAGTCCAGGTCACTGAGCAAGGAGTAGGTCTTGTCTATTACATATTGGGTGTATGGAACGGTATCTGAGCGAATTTGAACCCCTTGTTTTATGCATCACCCCACCTCACCTTTCCCGTTAAGCAGCCATAGTGTGTTTTCTAAACGTGTGATTCTGTTCTGTTCTGTAATTCAGTTCAAGTGTAGCGGTTTTTACATTCCCTCTATAAGTGATAGCTTATGATAAGTGTCTTTTTCTGTGTGACTTATTTCACTTAGAATCGTCGTACCTAACTCCACTCATCTTGCTTCTACTAGCCTTATGACATTGATTTCATGTCTGAGTGATATTGCATTGTACATAAGGACCACAACTTCTTTATCCATTTTTCTCTTTCCTGGGATATTTAAGGTGTCATGAAGTGGAGGTTCTTGTCAACAGAGCAGCCCTAAACTTTGGGGTGCCTGTGTCTTGCTGATTTTTAGTTTTCCCAATTTATACGCCCATGAGTGGACGTGCCCTATGCTCCCTAAGCTGTGTTTTTTCGATGTTTCAGGACACACCGTACACTTCTCCAGAGTGGCTGTTGGCAATTTACATCCCGCTCATCAGCGTAGCAAGGCTGCCATTTCTCCATGGCCTGTCCTGCATTTCTGGTTTTGACACTTTTTGCAGCATGGCCCTTTTGACCGATGGGAAGCGAGACTTCTTTGTAGCGCTGATTTGCCTTTCCAGGTTGCTTGGTTGGCCAAAAAGGGCGTATGCGTTTTTTCCTGAATATATTCAGGAAAAAACGCATACGCCCTTTTTGGCCAAGGGCATCATTGTCGACGTTTTGCCGCTTTTCATGTGCTTTAAAGGCGATTCGAATCTACCTCCTGAAATCTGTTTTCTGCAATTTTGCCTTGCTTTCAAATCCTCTTCGTTGCCTTCCCTCAATATATCTGTGGACGAGAGTTATCATTTATAACTCTGCGGGTTTGTGAATTGCAGTGTCCCTGAGCTCCATTTTTCAACTCGCTTTTTTGGGAGCTGGCCGCAAAAGCGCGGGATTGCCTCAGGCCCTATTGTGCTTCTGGGCGGCAGGCTGAGCCTGTGATTAATTCTTCTTCCTGATGGGAAATTAGAGTGACCTGTGCTTGTCCCAACACCTAGATCTAGTCTCTCATTGGTTGCTCCTCTTCCCGTTCATCCTCAGGACAAATTGCAACCTGTACGGAACAGGAGGTTAAAGGTGCTGATTCTCCAAGTAAGGAGATTGCTAGTAAAGTAGCTGGAAAGGCGAACCCGAGCACAAGGAGATGAGAAATGGGGTGTGTTTTAGAAACCTTTCAAAATCACACGGTGTACCATCTTCTGAGTTTCTCATGCATGTTTTCGATGTAGGAAGATGCCCTTGAACCTGGAGATTTGGGACCCATGGGATGGGTACCACGCAGTATTACTTTAAAGGGTCTGCACTTGCTCATCCAACCTCACCCAACCTCTAAGCCCCAATAGTGTCCACCCTTATGTCTCATCCAGCTGTGGGTCCAGATATGGTCAATCCAGGTTGCATCACAGCCTCTGAACTAATTTTGTAAGAATTTCTCTCTCTTTCACTGTCTTTGTTTTACTGGTTTTTAAAAGTAATTTATTTTTATAATGGGGTTTAGCTGCTTTTCACGGCTGTGTATATGCGGCTTTACACCCACTTGACTCACTTCCAGAGAGATATCAATACATAGGTTTTAAGATTCTTACTAGTCAGATATATACTTGTGCGTTGAATATGGGGTGTTGAGTCCAGTTCACTGAGCAAGGAGTAGGTCTTGTCTATTACATATTGGGTGTATGGAACGGTATCTGAGCTAATATGAAACCCTTGTTTTATGCATCACCCCACCTCACCTATCCCGTTAAGCAGCCATAGTTTGTTTTCTAAACGTGTGACTCTGTTCTGTTTTGTAATTCAGTTCAAGTGTAGCGGTTTTTACATTCCCTCTATAAGTGATAGCTTTTGATAAGTGTCTTTTTCTGTGTGACTTATTTCACTTACAATCGTCGTACCTAAATCCACTCATCTTGCTTCTACTAGCCTTATGACATTGATTTCATGTCTGAGTGATATTCCATTGTACATAAGGACCACAACTTCTTTATCTATTTTTCTCTTTCCTGGGATATTTAAGGTGTCATGAAGTGGAGGTTCTTGTCAACAGAGCAGCCCTAAACTTTGGTGTGCCTGTGTCTTGCTGATTTTTAGTTTTCCCAATTTATACGCCCATGAGTGGACGTGCCCTATGCTCCCTAACCTGTGTTTTTTCGATGTTTCAGGACACACCGTACAGTTCTCCAGAGTGGCTGTTGGCAATTTACATCCCTCCCATCAGCGTAGAAAGGCTGCCATTTCTACATGGCCTGTCCTGCATTTCTGGTTTTGACACTTTTTGCAGCATGGCCCTTTTGACCTATCGGAAGCGAGACTTCATTGTAGCGCTGATTTGCCTTTCCAGGTTGCTTGGTTGGCCAAAAAGGGCGTATGCGTTTTTTCCTGAATATATTCAGGAAAAAACGCATACGCCCTTTTTGGCCAAGGGCAACTTTGTCGACGTTTTGCCAATTTTCATGTGTTTTAAAGGTGAATCGAATCTACCTCCTGAAACGTGTTTCCTGCAATTCTGCCTTGCTTTCAAATCCTCTTCGTTGCCTTCCCTCAATATATTTGTGGACGAGAGTTATCATTTATAACTCAGCAGGTTTGTGAATTGCAGTGCCCCTGAGCTCCATTTTTCAACTGTCCTTTTTGGGAGCTGGCCGCAAAAGTACGGGATTGCCTCAGGCCCTATTCTGGTTCCTGGCGGCAGGCTGAGCCTGTGGTTAATTCTTCTTCCTGATGGGAAAATAGAGTGACCTGTGCCTGTCCCAACACCTAGATCTAGTCTCTCATTGGTTGTCCCTCTTCCCGTTCATCCTCAGGACAAATTGCAACCTGTACAGAACAGGAGCATAAGGTGCTGATTCTCCAAGTAGGGAGATTGCTAGTAAAGTAGCTGGAAAGGCGAACCCGAGCACAGGGAGATGAGAAATGAGGTGCGTTTTAGAAAGCTTTCAAAATCACAGGGTGTACCATCTTCTGGGTTTCTCATGCATGTTTTCGATGTAGGAAGATGCCCTTGAACCTGGAGATTTGGGACCCATGGGATGGGTACCACGCAGTATTACTTAAAGGGTCTGCGTTTGCTCACCCAACCTCACCCAACCTCTCAGCCCCAAGAGTGTCCACCCTTATGTCTCATCCAGCTGTGGGTCTAGATATGGTCAATCCAGGTTGCATCACAGCCCCTGAACGAATTTTGTAAGAATTTCTCTCTCTTTCACTGTCTTTGTTTTACGGGTTTTTAAAAGTAATTTATTTTTATAATGGGGTTTAGCTGCTTTTCACGGCTGTGTTTCTGCGGCTTTACACCCACTTGACTCACTTCCAGACAGATATCAATACATAGGTTTTAAGATTCTTACTAAACAGATATATTCTTGTGCGGTGAATAGGGGGTGTTGAGTCCAGTTCACTGAGCAAGGAGTAGGTCTTGTCTATTACATATTGGGTGTATGGAACGGTATCTGAGCGAATTTGAAACCCTTGTTTTATGCATCACCCCACCTCACCTTTTCCGTTAACCTGCCATAGTGTGTTTTCTAAACGTGTGACTCTGTTCTGTTTTGTAATTCAGTTCAAATGTAGCGGTTTTTACATTCCCTGTATAAGTTATAGCTTTTGATAAGTGTCTTTTTCTGTGTGACTTATTTCACTTAGAATCGTCGTACCTAAGTCCACCCATCTTGCTTCTACTAGCCTTATGACATTGATTTCATGTCTGAGTGATATTCCATTGTACATAAGGAGCACAACTTCTTTATCCATTTTTCTCTTTCCTGGGATATTTAAGGTGTCATGAAGTGGAGGTTCTTTTCAACAGAGCAGCCCTAAACTTTGGGGTGCCTGTGTCTTGCTGATTTTTAGTTTTCAAAATTTATACGCCCATGAGTGGAAGTGCCCTATGCTCCCTAAGCTGTGTTTTTTCGATGTTTCAGGACACACCGTACACTTCTCCAGAGTGGCTGTTGGCAATTTACATCCCGCTCATCAGCGTAGCAAGGCTGCCATTTCTCCATGGCCTGTCCTGCCTTTCTGGTTTTGACACTTTTTAAGCATGGCCCTTTTGACCGATGGGAAGCGAGACTTCTTTGTAGCGCTGATTTGCCTTTCCAGGTTGCTTGGTTGGCCAAAAAGGGCGTATGCGTTTTTTCCTGAATATATTCAGGAAAAAACGCATACGCCCTTTTTGGCCAAGGGCATCATTGTCGACGTTTTGCCGCTTTTCATGTGCTTTACAGGCGATTCGACTCTACCTCCTGAAATCTGTTTCCTGCAATTCTGCCTTGCTTTCAAATCCTCTTCGTTGCCTTCCCTCAATATATCTGTGGATGAGAGTTATCATTTATAACTCTGCGGTTTCGTGAATTGCAGTGTCCCTGAGCTCCATTTTTCAACTCGCTTTTTCGGGAGCTGGCCGCAAAAGCGCAGGATTGCCTCAGGCCCTATTGTGCTTCTAGGCGGCAGGCTGAGCCTGTGATTAATTCTTCTTCCTGATGGGAAAATAGAGTGACCTGTGCCTGTCCCAACACCTAGATCTAGTCTCTCATTGGTTGCCCCTCTTCCCGTTCATCCTCACGACAAATTGCAACCTGTAGGGAACAGGAGGTTCAAGGTGCTGATTCTCCAAGTAAGTTGATTGCTAGTAAAGTAGCTGGAAAGGCGAACCCGAGCACAAGGAGATGAGAAATGGTGTGTGTTTTAGAAACCTTTCAAAATCACACGGTGTAACATCTTCTGAGTTTCTCATGCATGTTTTCGATGTAGGAAGATGCCCTTGAACCTGGAGATTTGGGACCCATGGGATGGGTATCACGCAGTATTACTTTAAAGGGTCTGCGTTTGCTCACCCAACCTAACCCAAACTTTCAGCCCCAAGACTGTCCACCCTTATGTCTCATCCAGCTGTGCGTGTGGATATGGTCAATCCAGGTTGCATCACAGCCTCTGAACGAATTTTGTAAGAATTTCTCTCTCTTTCACTGTCTTTGTTTTACGGGTTTTTTAAAGTAATTTATTTTATAATGGGGTTTAGCTGCTTTTCACGGCTGTGTTTATGCGGCTTTACACCCACTTGGCTCACTTCCAGAGAGATATCAATACATAGGTTTTACGATTCTTACTAGTCAGATATATTCTTGTGCGGTGAATAGGGGGTGTTTAGTCCAGTTCACTGAGCAAGGAGTAGGTCTTGTCTATTACATATTGGGTGTATGGAACGGTATCTGAGCGAATTTGAACCCCTTGTTTTATGCATCACCCCACCTCACCTTTCCCGTTAAGCAGCCATAGTGTGTTTTCTAAACGTGTGATTCTGTTCTGTTCTGTAATTCAGTTCAAGTGTAGCGGTTTTTACATTCCCTCTGTAAGTGATAGCTTATGATAAGTGTCTTTTTCTGTGTGACTTATTTCACTTAGAATCGTCGTACCTAAGTCCACTCATCTTGCTTCAACTAGCCTTATTACATTGATTTCATGTCTGAGTGATATTGCATTGTACATAATACCACAACTTCTTTAAACATTTTTCTCTTTCCTGGGATATTTAAGGTGTCATGCAGTGGAGGTTCTTGTCAACAGAGCAGCCCTAAACTTTGGGGTGCCTCTGTCTTGCTGATTTTTAGTTTTCCCAATTTATACGCCCATGAGTGGACGTGCCCTATGCTCCCTAAGATGTGTTTTTTCGATGTTTCAGGACACACCGTACACTTCTCCAGAGTGGCTGTTGGCAATAAACATCCCGCCCATCAGCGTAGCAAGGCTGCCATTTTTCCATGGCCTGTCCTGCATTTCTGGTTTTGACACTTTTTTAGCATGTCCCTTTTGACCGATGGGAAGCGAGACTTCTTTGTAGCGCTGATTTGCCTTTCCAGGTTGCTTGGTTGGCCAAAAAGGGCGTATGCGTTTTTTCCTGAATATATTCAGGAAAAAACGCATACGCCCTTTTTGGCCAAGGGCATCATTGTCGACCTTTTGCCGCTTTTCATGTGCTTTAAAAGCGATTCGAATCTACCTCCTGAAACCTGTTTCCTGCAACTCTGCCTTGCTTTCAAATCCTCTTCGTTGACTTCCCTCAATATATCTGTGGATGAGAGTTATCACTTATAACTCTGCGGGTTTGTGAATTTCAGTGCCCCTGAGCTCCATTTTTCAACTGTCTTTTTTCAGAGCTGGCCGCAAAAGCACGGGATTGCCTCAGGCCCTATTCTGGTTCCTGGCAGCAGGCTGAGCCTGTGGTTAATTCTTCTTCCTGATGGGAAAATAGAGTGACATGTGCCTGTCCCAACAGCTAGATCTAGTCTCTCATTGGTTGCCCCTCTTCCCGTTCATCCTCAGGACAAATTGCAACCTGTAGGGAACAGGAGCTTAAAGGTGCTGATTCTCCAAGTAGGGAGATTGCAAGTAAAGTAGCTGGAAAGGCGAACCCGAGCACTAGGAGATGACAAATGGGGTGCATTTTAGAAGCCTTTCAAAATCACACGGTGTACCATCTTCTGAGTTTCTCATGCATGTTTTCGATGTAGGAAGATGCCCTTGAACCTGGAGATTTGGGTCCCATGGGATGGGTACCACGCAGTATTACTTTAAAGGGTCTGCGTTTGCTCACCCAACCTCACCAAACCTCTCAGCCCCAAGAGTGTCCACCCTTATGTCTCATCCAGCTGTGGGTCTAGATATGGTCAATCCAGGTTGCATCACAGCCCCTGAACGAATTTTGTAAGAATTTCTCTCTCTTTCACTGTCTTTGTTTTACGGGTTTTTAAAACTAATTTATTTGTATAATGGGGTTTAGCTGCTTTTCACGGCTGTGTTTATGCGGCTTTACACCCACTTGACTCACTTCCAGACACGTATCAATACATAGGTTTTAAGATTCTTACTAGTCACGTATATTCTTGTGCGGTGAATAGGGGGTGTTGTGTCCAGTTCACTGAGCAAGGAGTAGGTCTTGTCTATTACATATTGGGTGTATGGAACGGTATCTGAGCGAATTTGAACCCCTTGTTTTATGCATCACCCCACCTCACCTTTCCCATTAAGCAGCCATAGTGTGTTTTCTAAACGTGTGATTCTGTTCTGTTCTGTAATTCAATTCAAGTGTAGCGGTTTTTACATTCCCTCTATAAGTGATAGCTTATGATAAGTGTCTTTTTCTGTGTGACTTATTTCACTTAGAATCGTCGTACCTAAGTCCACTCATCTTGCTTCTACTAGCCTTATGACATTGATTTCATGTCTAAGTGATATTCCATTGTACATAAGGACCACAACTTCTTTATCCATTTTTGTCTTTCCTGGGATATTTAAGGTGTCATGAAGTGGAGGTTCTTGTCAACAGAGCAGCCCTAAACTTTGGGGTGCCTGTGTCTTGCTGATTTTTAGTTTTCCCAATTTATACGCCCATGAGTGGACGTGCCCTATGCTCCCTAAGCTGTGTTTTTTCGATGTTTCAGGACACACTGTACACTTCTCCAGAGTGGCTGTTGGCAATTTACATCCCGCTCATCAGCGTAGCAAGGCTGCCATTTCTCCATGGCCTGTCCTGCATTTCTGGTTTTGACACTTTTTGCAGCATGGCCCTTTTGACCGATGGGAAGCGAGACTTCTTTGTAGCGCTGATTTGCATTTTCAGGTTGCTTGGTTGGCCAAAAAGGGCGTATGCGTTTTTTCCTGAATATATTCAGGAAAAAACGCATACGCCCTTTTTGGCCAAGGGCATCATTGTCGACCTTTTGCCGCTTTTCATGTGCTTTAAAGGCGATTCGAATCTACCTCCTGAAATCTGTTTTCTGCAATTCTGCCTTGCTTTCAAATCCTCTTCGTTGCCTTCCCTCAATATATCTGTGGATGAGAGTTATCATTTATAACTCTGCGGGTTTGTGAATTGCAGTGTCCCTGAGCTCCATTTTTCAACTCGCTTTTTTGGGAGCTGGCCGCAAAAGCACGGGATTGCCTCAGGCCCTATTTTGCTTCTGGGCGGCAGGCTGAGCCTGTGATTAATTCTTCTTCCTGATGGGAAATTAGAGTGACCTGTGCCTGTCCCAACACCTAGATCTAGTCTCTCATTGGTTGCCCCTCTTCCCGTTCATCCTCAGGACAAATTGCAACCTGTACAGAACAGGAGGTTAAAGGTGCTGATTCTCCAAGTAGGGAGATTGCTAGTAAAGTAGCTGGAATGGCGAACCCGAGCACAAGGAGATGAGAAATGAGGTGCGTTTTAGAAACCTTTCAAAATCACACGGTGTACCATCTTCTGAGTTTCTCATGCATGTTTTCAATGTAGGAAGATGCCCTTGAACCTGGAGACTTGGGACCCATGGGATGGGTACCACGCAGTATTACTTTAAAGGGTCTGCGTTTGCTCACCCAACCTAACCCAACATTTCAGCCCCAAGAGTGTCCACCCTTATGTCTCATCCAGCTGTGCGTGTAGATATGGTCAATCCAGGTTGCATCACAGCCTCTGAACGAATTTTGTAAGAATTTCTCTATCTTTCACGGTCTTTGTTTTACGGGTTTTTAAAAGTAATTTATTTTTATAATGGGGTTTAGCTGCTTTTCACGGCTGTGTTTTTGCGGCTTTACACCCACTTGACTCACTTCCAGACATATATCAATACATAGGTTTTAAGATTCTTACTAGTCACATATATTCTTGTGCGGTGAATAGGGGGTGTTGAGTCCAGGTCACTGAGCAAGGAGTAGGTCTTGTCTATTACATATTGGGTGTATGGAACGGTATCTGAGCGAATTTGAACCCCTTGTTTTATGCATCACCCCACCTCACCTTTCCCGTTAAGCAGCCATAGTGTGTTTTCTAAACGTGTGACTCTGTTCTGTTTTGTAATTCAGTTCAAGTGTAGCGGTTTTTACATTCCCTCTATAAGTGATAGCTTATGATAAGTGTCTTTTTCTGTGTGACTTATTTCACTTAGAATCGTCGTACCTAACTCCACTCATCTTGCTTCTACTAGCCTTATGACATTGATTTCATGTCTGAGTGATATTCCATTGTACATAAGGACCACGACTTCTTTATTCATTTTTCTCTTTCCTGGGATATTTAAGTTGTCATGAAGTGGAGGTTCTTCTCAACAGAGCAGCCCTAAACTTTGGGGTGCCTGTGTCTTGCTGATTTTTCTTTTTCCCAATTTATACGCCCATGAGTGGACGTGCCCTACGCTCCCTAAGCTGTGTTTTTTCGATGTTTCAGGACACACCGTACACTTCTCCAGCGTGGCTGCTGGCAATTAACATCCCGCCCATCAGCGTAGCAAGGCTGCCATTTCTCCATGGCCTGTCCTGCATTTCTGGTTTTGACACTTTTTGCAGCATGACCCTTTTGACCGATGGGAAGCGAGACTTCTTTGTAGCGCTGATTTGCCTTTCCAGGTTGCTTGGTTGGCCAAAAAGGGCGTATGCGTTTTTTCCTGAATATATTCAGGAAAAAACGCATACGCCCTTTTTGGCCAAGGGCATCATTGTCGACGTTTTGCCGCTTTTCATGTGCTTTAAAGGCGATTCGAATCTACCTCCTGAAACCTGTTTCCTGCAATTCTGCCTTGCTTTCAAATCCTCTTCGTTGCCTTCCCTCAATATATTTGTGGACGAGAGTTATCATTTATAACTCAGCAGGTTTGTGAATGGCAGTGCCCCTGAGCTCCATTTTTCAACTGTCTTGTTTGGGAGCTGGCCTCAAAAGCACAGGATTGCCTCAGGCCCTATTCTGGTTCCCGGCGGCAGGCTGAGCCTGTGGTTAATTCTTCTTCCTGATGGGAAAATAGAGTGACCTGTGCCTGTGTCAACACCTAGATCTAGTCTCTCATTGGTTGCCCCTCTTCCCGTTCATCCTCAGGACAAATTGCAACCTGTACAGAACAGGAGGTTAAAGGTGCTGATTCTCCAAGTAGGGAGATTGCTAGTGAAGTAGCTGGAATGGCGAACCCGAGCACAAGGAGATGAGAAATGAGGTGCGTTTTAGAAACCTTTCAAAATCACACGGTGTACCTTCTTCTGGGTTCCTCATGCAAGATTTCGATGTAGGAAGATGCCCTTGAACCTGGAGATTTGGGACCCATGGGATGGGTACCATGCAGTATTACTTTAAAGGGTCTGCGTTTGCTCACCCAACCTCACCCAAACTCTCAGCCCCAAGAGTGTCCACCCTTATGTCTCATCCAGCTGTGGGTCTAGATATGGTCAATCCAGGTTGCATCACAGCCCCTGAACGAATTTTGTAAGAATTTCTCTCTCTTTCACTGTCTTTGTTTTACGGGTTTTTAAAAGTAATTTATTTTTATAATGGGGTTTAGCTGCTTTTCACGGCTGTGTTTATGCGGATTTACACCCACTTGACTCACTTCCAGACAGATATCAATACATAGGTTTTAAGATTGTTACTAGTCACATATATTCTTGTGCGGTGAATAGGGGGTGTTGAGTCCAGTTCACTGAGCAAGGAGTAGGTCTTGTCTATTACATATTGGGTGTATGGAACGGTATCTGAGCGAATTTGAACCCCTTGTTTTATGCATCACCCCACCTCACCTTTCCCGTTAAGCAGCCATAGTGTGTTTTCTAAACGTGTGATTCTGTTCTGTTCTGTAATTCAGTTCAAGTGTAGCGGTTTTTACATTCCCTCTATAAGTGATAGCTTATGATAAGTGTCTTTTTCTGTGTGACTTATTTCACTTAGAATCGTCGTACCTAACTCCACTCATCTTGCTTCTACTAGCCTTATGACATTGATTTCATGTCTGAGTGATATTGCATTGTACATAAGGACCACAACTTCTTTATCCATTTTTCTCTTTCCTGGGATATTTAAGGTGTCATGAAGTGGAGGTTCTTGTCAACAGAGCAGCCCTAAACTTTGGGGTGCCTGTGTCTTGCTGATTTTTAGTTTTCCCAATTTATACGCCCATGAGTGGACGTGCCCTATGCTCCCTAAGCTGTGTTTTTTCGATGTTTCAGGACACACCGTACACTTCTCCAGAGTGGCTGTTGGCAATTTACATCCCGCTCATCAGCGTAGCAAGGCTGCAATTTCTCCATGGCCTGTCCTGCATTTCTGGTTTTGACACTTTTTGCAGCATGGCCCTTTTGACCGATGGGAAGCGAGACTTCTTTGTAGCGCTGATTTGCCTTTCCAGGTTGCTTGGTTGGCCAAAAAGGGCGTATGCGTTTTTTCCTGAATATATTCAGGAAAAAACGCATACGCCCTTTTTGGCCAAGGGCATCATTGTCGACGTTTTGCCGCTTTTCATGTGCTTTAAAGGCGATTCGAATCTACCTCCTGAAATCTGTTTTCTGCAATTTTGCCTTGCTTTCAAATCCTCTTCGTTGCCTTCCCTCAATATATCTGTGGACGAGAGTTATCATTTATAACTCTGCGGGTTTGTGAATTGCAGTGTCCCTGAGCTCCATTTTTCAACTCGCTTTTTTGGGAGCTGGCCGCAAAAGCGCGGGATTGCCTCAGGCCCTATTGTGCTTCTGGGCGGCAGGCTGAGCCTGTGATTAATTCTTCTTCCTGATGGGAAATTAGAGTGACCTGTGCTTGTCCCAACACCTAGATCTAGTATCTCATTGGTTGCCCCTCTTCCCGTTCATCCTCAGGACAAATTGCAACCTGTACGGAACAGGAGGTTAAAGGTGCTGATTCTCCAAGTAAGGAGATTGCTAGTAAAGTAGCTGGAAAGGCGAACCCGAGCACAAGGAGATGAGAAATGGGGTGTGTTTTAGAAACCTTTCAAAATCACACGGTGTACCATCTTCTGAGTTTCTCATGCATGTTTTCGATGTAGGAAGATGCCCTTGAACCTGGAGATTTGGGACCCATGGGATGGGTACCACGCAGTATTACTTTAAAGGGTCTGCACTTGCTCATCCAACCTCACCCAACCTCTAAGCCCCAATAGTGTCCACCCTTATGTCTCATCCAGCTGTGGGTCCAGATATGGTCAATCCAGGTTGCATCACAGCCTCTGAACTAATTTTGTAAGAATTTCTCTCTCTTTCACTGTCTTTGTTTTACTGGTTTTTAAAAGTAATTTATTTTTATAATGGGGTTTAGCTGCTTTTCACGGCTGTGTATATGCGGCTTTACACCCACTTGACTCACTTCCAGAGAGATATCAATACATAGGTTTTAAGATTCTTACTGGTCAGATATATACTTGTGCGTTGAATATGGGGTGTTGAGTCCAGTTCACTGAGCAAGGAGTAGGTCTTGTCTATTACATATTGGGTGTATGGAACGGTATCTGAGCTAATATGAAACCCTTGTTTTATGCATCACCCCACCTCACCTATCCCGTTAAGCAGCCATAGTTTGTTTTCTAAACGTGTGACTCTGTTCTGTTTTGTAATTCAGTTCAAGTGTAGCGGTTTTTACATTCCCTCTATAAGTGATAGCTTTTGATAAGTGTCTTTTTCTGTGTGACTTATTTCACTTACAATCGTCGTACCTAAATCCACTCATCTTGCTTCTACTAGCCTTGTGACATTGATTTCATGTCTGAGTGATATTCCATTGTACATAAGGACCACAACTTCTTTATCTATTTTTCTCTTTCCTGGGATATTTAAGGTGTCATGAAGTGGAGGTTCTTGTCAACAGAGCAGCCCTAAACTTTGGTGTGCCTGTGTCTTGCTGATTTTTAGTTTTCCCAATTTATACGCCCATGAGTGGACGTGCCCTATGCTCCCTAACCTGTGTTTTTTCGATGTTTCAGGACACACCGTACAGTTCTCCAGAGTGGCTGTTGGCAATTTACATCCCTCCCATCAGCGTAGAAAAGCTGCCATTTCTACATGGCCTGTCCTGCATTTCTGGTTTTGACACTTTTTGCAGCATGGCCCTTTTGACCTATCGGAAGCGAGACTTCATTGTAGCGCTGATTTGCCTTTCCAGGTTGCTTGGTTGGCCAAAAAGGGCGTATGCGTTTTTTCCTGAATATATTCAGGAAAAAACGCATACGCCCTTTTTGGCCAAGGGCAACTTTGTCGACGTTTTGCCAATTTTCATGTGTTGTAAAGGTGATTCGAATCTACCTCCTGAAACCTGTTTCCTGCAATTCTGCGTTGCTTTCAAATCCTCTTCGTTGCCTTCCCTCAATATATTTGTGGACGAGAGTTATCATTTATAACTCAGCAGGTTTGTGAATTGCAGTGCCCCTGAGCTCCATTTTTCAACTGTCCTTTTTGGGAGCTGGCCGCAAAAGTACAGGATTGCCTCAGGCCCTATTCTGGTTCCTGGCGGCAGGCTGAGCCTGTGGTTAATTCTTCTTCCTGATGGGAAAATAGAGTGACCTGTGCCTGTCCCAACACCTAGATCTAGTCTCTCATTGGTTGTCCCTCTTCCCGTTCATCCTCAGGACAAATTGCAACCTGTACAGAACAGGAGCTTAAAGGTGCTGATTCTCCAAGTAGGGAGATTGCTAGTAAAGTAGCTGGAAAGGCGAACCCGAGCACAGGGAGATGAGAAATGAGGTGCGTTTTAGAAAGCTTTCAAAATCACAGGGTGTACCATCTTCTGGGTTTCTCATGCATGTTTTCGATGTAGGAAGATGCCCTTGAACCTGGAGATTTGGGACCCATGGGATGGGTACCACGCAGTATTACTTAAAGGGTCTGCGTTTGCTCACCCAACCTCACCCAACCTCTCAGCCCCAAGAGTGTCCACCCTTATGTCTCATCCAGCTGTGGGTCTAGATATGGTCAATCCAGGTTGCATCACAGCCCCTGAACGAATTTTGTAAGAATTTCTCTCTCTTTCACTGTCTTTGTTTTACGGGTTTTTAAAAGTAATTTATTTTTATAATGGGGTTTAGCTGCTTTTCACGGCTGTGTTTCTGCGGCTTTACACCCACTTGACTCACTTCCAGACAGATATCAATACATAGGTTTTAAGATTCTTACTAAACAGATATATTCTTGTGCGGTGAATAGGGGGTGTTGAGTCCAGTTCACTGAGCAAGGAGTAGGTCTTGTCTATTACATATTGGGTGTATGGAACGGTATCTGAGCGAATTTGAAACCCTTGTTTTATGCATCACCCCACCTCACCTTTTCCGTTAACCTGCCATAGTGTGTTTTCTAAACGTGTGACTCTGTTCTGTTTTGTAATTCAGTTCAAATGTAGCGGTTTTTACATTCCCTGTATAAGTTATAGCTTTTGATAAGTGTCTTTTTCTGTGTGACTTATTTCACTTAGAATCGTCGTACCTAAGTCCACCCATCTTGCTTCTACTAGCCTTATGACATTGATTTCATGTCTGAGTGATATTCCATTGTACATAAGGACCACAACTTCTTTATCCATTTTTCTCTTTCCTGGGATATTTAAGGTGTCATGAAGTGGAGGTTCTTTTCAACAGAGCAGCCCTAAACTTTGGGGTGCCTGTGTCTTGCTGATTTTTAGTTTTCAAAATTTATACGCCCATGAGTGGACGTGCCCTATGCTCCCTAAGCTGTGTTTTTTCGATGTTTCAGGCCTCACCGTACACTTCTCCAGAGTGGCTGTTGGCAATTTACATCCTGCCCATCAGCGTAGCAAGGCTCCAATTTCTCCATGGCCTGTCCTGCATTTGTGGTTTTGACACTTTTATCAGCATGGCCCTTTTGACGGATGGGAAGCGAGACTTCTTTGTAGCGCTGATTTGCCTTTCCAGGTTGCTTGGTTGGCCAAAAAGGGCGTATGCGTTTTTTCCTGAATATATTCAGGAAAAAACGCATACGCCCTTTTTGGCCAAGGGCATCAATGTCCACGTTTTGCCGCTTTTCATGTGCTTTAAAGGCGATTCGAATCTACCTCCTGAAACCTGTTTCCTGCAATTCTGCCTTGCTTTCAAATCCTCTTCGTTGCCTTCCCTCAGTATATTTGTGGACGAGAGTTATCATTTATAACTCTGCAGGGTTGTGAATTGCAGTGCCCATGTGCTCCATTTTTCAACTGGCTTTTTTGGGAGCTGGCCGCAGAAGCGCGGGATTGCCTCAGGCCCTATTCTGGTTCCGGGTGGCAGGCTGAGCCTGTGGTTATTTCTTCTTCCTGATGAGAAAATAGAGTGACCTGTGCCTGTCCCAAAACCTAGATCTAGTCTCTCATTGGCTGCCCCTCTTCCCGTTCATCCTCAGGAAAAATTGCAACCTGTACGGAATAGGAGGTTAAAGGTGCTGATTCTCCAAGTAGGGAGATTGCTAGTGAAGTAGCTGGAATGGCGAACCCGAGCACAAGGAGATGAGAAATGAGGTGCGTTTTAGAAACCTTTCAAAATCACACGGTGTACCATCTTCTGGGTTCCTCATGCAAGTTTTCGATGTAGGAAGATGCCCTTGAACCTGGAGATTTGGGACCCAAGGGATGGGTACCACGCAGTATTACCTTAAAGGGTCTGCGTTGGCTCACCCAGCCTCACCAAACCTCTCAGCCCCAAGAATGTCCACCCTTATGTCTCATCCAGCTGTGGGTCTAGATATGGTCAATCCAGGTTGCGTCACAGCCCCTGAATGAATTTTGTAAGAATTTCTGTCTCTTTCACTGTCTTTATTTCATGGGTTTTTAAAACTAATTTATTTTTATAATGGGGTTTAGCTGCTTTTCACGGCTGTGTTTATGCGGCTTTACACCCACTTGACACACTTCCAGAGAGATATCAATACATAGGTTTTAAGATTCTTACTAGTCACATATATTCTTGTGCGGTGAATAGGGGGTGTTGAGTCCAGTTCACTGAGCAAGGAGTAGGTCTTGTCTATTACGTATTGGGTGTATGGAACGGTATCTGAGCGAATTTGAAACCCTTGTTTTATGCATCACCCCACCTCACCTTTCCCGTTAAGCAACCATAGTCTTTTTTCTAAATGTGTGACTTTGTTCTGTTTTGTAATTCAGTTCAAATGTAGCGGTTTTTACATTCCCTGTATAAGTTATAGCTTTTGATAAGTGTCTTTTTCTGTGTGACTTATTTCACTTAGAATCGTCGTACCTAAGTCCACCCATCTTGCTTCTACTTGCCTTATGACATTGATTTCATGGCTGAGTGATATTCCTTTGTACATAAGGACCACAACTTCTTTATCCATTTTTCTCTTTCCTGGGATATTTAAGGTGTCATGAAGTGGAGGTTCTTGTCAACAGAGCAGCCCTAAACTTTGGGGTGCCTGTGTCTTGCTGATTTTTAGTTTTCAAAATTTATACGCCCATGAGTGGACGTGCCCTATGCTCTCTAAGCTGTGTTTTTTCGATGTTTCAGGCCTCACCGTACACTTCTCCAGAGTGGCTGTTGGCAATTTACATCCCGCCCATCAGCGTAGCAAGGCTCCCATTTCTCCATGGCCTGTCCTGCATTTGTGGTTTTGACACTCTTATCAGCATGGCCCTTTTGACGGATGGGAAGCGAGACTTCTTTGTAGCGCTGATTTGCCTTTCCAGGTTGCTTGGTTGGCCAAAAAGGGCATTTGCGTTTTTTCCTGAATATATTCAGGAAAAAACGCATACGCCCTTTTTGGCTAAGGGCATCATTGTCCACGTTTTGCCGCTTTTCATGTGCTTTAAAGGCGATTCGAATCTACCTCCTGAAACCTGTTTCCTGCAATTCTGCCTTGCTTTCAAATCCTCTTCGTTGCCTTCCCTCAATATATTTGTGGACGAGAGTTATCATTTATAACTCTGCAGGGTTGTGAATTTCAGTGCCCATGTGCTCCATTTTTCAACTGGCTTTTTTGGGAGCTGGCCGCAGAAGCGCGGGATTGCCTCAGGCACTAATCTGCTTCTGGGCGGCAGGCTGAGCCTGTGCTTAATTCTTCTTCCTGATGGGAAAATAGAGTGACCTGTGCCTGTCCCAACACCTAGAACTAGTCTCTCATTGGTTGCCCCTCTTCCCGTTCATCCTCAGGACAAATTGCAACCTGTACAGAACAGAAGGTTAAAGGTGCTGATTCTCCAAGAAGGGAGATTGCTAGTGAAGTAGCTGGAATGGCGAACCCGAGCACAAGGAGATGAGAAATGAGGTGCGTTTTAGAAACCTTTCAAAATCACACGGTGTACCATCTTCTGGGTTCCTCATGCAAGTTTTCGATGTAGGAAGATGCCCTTGAACCTGGAGATTTGGGACCCATGGGATGGGTACCACGCAGTATTACCTTAAAGGGTCTGCGTTGGCTCACCCAACCTCACCAAACCTCTCAGCCCCAAGAATGTCCACCCTTATGTCTCATCCAGCTGTTGGTCTAGATATGGTCAATCCAGGTTGCATCTCAGCCCCTGAACGAATTTTGTAAGAATTTCTGTCTCTTTCACTGTCTTTGTTTCATGGGTTTTTAAAACTAATTTATTTTTATAATGGGGTTTAGCTGCTTTTCACGGCTGTGTTTATGCGGCTTTACACCCACTTGACACACTTCCAGAGAGATATCAATACATAGGTTTTAAGATTCTTACTAGTCACATATATTCTTGTGCGGTGAATAGGGGGTGTTGAGTCCAGTTCACTGAGCAAGGAGTAGGTCTTGTCTATTACGTATTGGATGTATGGAACGGTATCTGAGCTAATTTGAAACCCTTGTTTTATGCATCACCCCACCTCACCTTTCCCGTTAAGCAACCATAGATTTTTTTCTAAATGTGTGACTTTGTTCTGTTTTGTAATTCAGTTCAAATGTAGCGGTTTTTACATTCCCTGTATAAGTTATAGCTTTTGATAAGTGTCCTTTTCTGTGTGACTTATTTCACTTAGAATCGTCGTACCTAAGTCCACCCATCTTGCTTCTACTTGCCTTATGACATTGATTTCATGGCTGAGTGATATTCCATTGTACATAAGGACCACAACTTCTTTATCCATTTTTCTCTTTCCTGGGATATTTAAGGTGTCATGAAGTGGAGGTTCTTGTCAACAGAGCAGCCCTAAACTTTGGGGTGCCTGTGTCTTGCTGATTTTTAGTTTTGCCAATTTATACGCCAATGAGTGGAAGTGCCCTATGCTCCCTAAGCCGTGTTTTTTCGAAGTTTCAGGCCTCACCGTACACTTCTCCAGAGTGACTGTTGGCAGTTTACATCACGCCCATCAGCGTAGCAAGGTTCCAATTTCTCCATGGCCTGTCCTGCATTTGTGGTTTTGACACTTTTATCAGCATGGCCCTTTTGACGGATGGGAAGCGAGACTTCTTTGTAGCGCTGATTTGCCTTTCCCGTTGCTAGGTTGGCCAAAAAGGGCGTATGCGTTTTTTCCTGAATATATTCAGGAAAAAACGCATACGCCCTTTTTGGCCAAGGTCATCATTGTCAACGTTTTGCCGCTTTTCATGTGCTTTAAAGGCGATTCGAATTTACCTCCTGAAATCTGTTTCCTGCAGTTCTGCCTTGCTTTCAAATCCTCTTCGTTGCTTTCCCTCAATATATTTGTGGACGAGAATTATCATTTATAAGTCTGCAGGTTTGTGAATTGCAGTGTCCCTGAGGTCCATTTTTCAACTCGCTTTTTTGGGATCTGGCCGCAAAAGTGCGGGATTGCCTCAGGCCCTATTCTGGTTCCGGGTGGCAGGCTGAGCCTGTGGTATTTTCTTCTTCCTGATGGGAAATTAGAGTGACCTGTGCCTGTCCCAACACCTAGATCTAGTCTCTCATTGGTTGCCCCTCTTCCCGTTCATCCTCAGAACAATTTGCAACCTGTACGGAACAGGAGGTTAAAGGTGCTGATTCTCCAAGTAGGGAGATTGCTAGGAAAGTAGCTGGAATGGCGAACCCGAGCACAAGGAGATGAGAAATGAGGTGCGTTTTAGAAACCTTTCAAAATCACACGGTGTACCATTTTCTGGGTTTCTCATGCATGTTTTCGATGTAGGAAGATGGCCTTGAACCTGGAGATTTGGGACCCATGGGATGGGTACCACGCAGTATTACTTTAAAGGGTCTGCGTTGGCTCACCCAACCTCACCCAACCTCTCAGCCCCAAGAGTGTCCACCCTTATGTCTCATCCAGCTGTGGGTCTAGATATGTTCAATCCAGGTTGCATCACAGCCCCTGAACGAATTGTGTAAGAATTTCTCTCTCTTTCACTGTCTTTGTTTTACGGGTTTTTACAAGTAATTTATTTTTATAATGGGGTTTAGCTGCTTTTCACGGCTGTGTTTATGCGGCTTTACACCCACTTGACACACTTCCAGAGAGATATCAATACATAGGTTTTAAGATTCTTACTAGTCACATATATTCTTGTGCGGTGAATAGGGGGTGTTGAGTCCAGTTCACTGAGCAAGGAGTAGGTCTTGTCTATTACGTATTGGGTGTATGGAACGGTATCTGAGCTAATTTGAAACCCTTGTTTTATGCATCACCCCACCTCACCTTTCCCGTTAAGCAACCATAGATTTTTTTCTAAATGTGTGACTCTGTTCTGTTTTGTAATTCAGTTCAAGTGTAGCGGTTTTTACATTCCCTGTATAAGTTATAGCTTTTGATAAGTGTCCTTTTCTGTGTGACTTATTTCACTTAGAATCGTCGTACCTAAGTCCAACCATCTTGCTTCTACTAGCCTTATGACATTGATTTCATGGCTGAGTGATATTCCATTGTACATAAGGACCACAACTTCTTTATCCATTTTTCTCTTTCCTGGGATATTTAAGGTGTCATGAAGTGGAGGTTCTTGTCAACAGAGCAGCCCTAAACTTTGGGGTGCCTGTGTCTTGCTGATTTTTACTTTTCAAAATTTATACGCCCATGAGTGGACGTGCCCTATGCTCCCTAAGCTGTGTTTTTTCGATGTTTCAGGCCTCACCGTACACTTCTCCAGAGGGGCTGTTGGCAATTTACATCCCGCCCATCAGCGTAGCAAGGCTCCCATTTCTCCATGGCCTGTCCTGCATTTGTGGTTTTGACACTTTTATCAGCATGGCCCTTTTGACGGATGGGAAGCGAGACTTCTTTGTAGCGCTGATTTGCCTTTCCAGGTTGCTTGGTTGGCCAAAAAGGGCGTATGCGTTTTTTCCTGAATATATTCAGGAAAAAACGCATACGCCCTTTTTGGCCAAGGGTATCATTGTCCACGTTTTGCCGCTTTTCATGTGCTTTAAAGGCGATTCGAATCTACCTCCTGAAACCTGTTTCCTGCAATTCTGCCTTGCTTTCAAATCCTCTTCGTTGCCTTCCCTCAGTATATTTGTGGACGAGAGTTATCATTTATAACTCTGCAGGGTTGTGAATTGCAGTGCCCATGTGCTCCATTTTTCAACTGGCTTTTTTGGGAGCTGGCCGCAGAAGCGCGGGATTGCCTCAGGCCCTATTCTGGTCCCGGGCGGCAGGCTGAGCCTGTGGTTATTTCTTCTTCCTGATGAGAAAATAGAGTGACCTGTGCCTGTCCCAAAACCTAGATCTAGTCTCTCATTGGCTGCCCCTCTTCCCGTTCATCCTCAGGACAAATTGCAACCTGTAAGGAACAGGAGGTTAAAGGTGCTGATTCTCCAAGTAGGGAGATTGCTAGTGAAGTAGCTGGAATGGCGAACCCGAGCACAAGGAGATGAGAAATGAGGTGCGTTTTAGAAACCTTTCAAAATCACACGGTGTACCATCTTCTGGGTTCCTCATGCAAGTTTTCGATGTAGGAAGATGCCCTTGAACCTGGAGATTTGGGACCCATGGGATGGGTACCACGCAGTATTACCTTAAAGGGTCTGCGTTGGCTCACCCAACCTCACCAAAACTCTCAGCCCCAAGAATGTCCACCCTTATGTCTCATCCACCTGTGGGTCTAGATATGGTCAATCCAGGTTGCGTCACAGCCCCTGAATGAATTTTGTAAGAATTTCTGTCTCTTTCACTGTCTTTGTTTCATGGGTTTTTAAAACTAATTTATTTTTATAATGGGGTTTAGCTGCTTTTCACGGCTGTGTTTATGCGGCTTTACACCCACTTGACTCACTTCCAGAGAGATATCAATACATAGGTTTTAAGATTCTTACTAGTCACATATATTCTTGTGCGGTGAATAGGGGGTGCTGTGTCCAGTTCACTGAGCAAGGAGTAGGTCTTGTCTATTACATATTGGGTGTATGGAACGGTATCTGAGCTAATTTGAAACCCTTGTTTTATGCATCACACCACCTCACCTTTCCCCTTAAGCAGCCATAGTTTGTTTTCTAAACGTGTGACTCTGTTCTCTTTTGTAATTCAGTTCAAGTGTAGCAGTTTTTACATTCCCTCTATACGTGATAGCTTATGATAAGTGTCTTTTTCTGTGTGACTTATTTCACTTAGAGTCGTCGTACTTAAATCCACTCATCATGCTGCTACTAGCCTTATGACATTGATTTCATGGCTGAGTGATATTCCATTGTACATAAGGACCACAACTTCTTTATCCATTTTTCTCTTCCCTGGGATATTTAAGGTGTCATGAAGTGGAGGTTCTTGTCAACAGAGCAGCCCTAAACTTTGGGGTGCCTGTGTCTTGCTGATTTTTAGTATTCCCAATTTATACGCCCATGAGTGGAAGTGCCCTATGCTCCCTAAGCTGTGTTTTTTCGATGTTTAAGGCCACACCGTACACTTCTCCAGAGTGGCTGCTAGCAATTTACATCCCGCCCATCAGTGTAGCAAGGCTCCCATTTCTCCATGGCCTGTCCTGCTTTTGTGGTTTTGACACTTTTTTCAGCATGGCCCTTTTGACCGATTCGAAGCGAGAATCCTTGTAGTGCTGATTTGCCTTTACATGTTGCTTGGTTGGCCAAAAAGGGCCTATGCGTTTTTTCCTGAATATATTCAGGAAAAAACGCATAGGCCCTTTTTGGCCAAGGGCATCATTTTCCACGTTTTGCCGCTTTTCATGTGCTTTAAAGGCGATTCGAATCTAACTCCTGAAACCTGTTTCCTGCAATTCTGCCTTGCTTTCAAATCCTCTTCGTTGCCTTCCCTCAATATATTTGTGGACGAGAGTTATCATTTATAACTCAGCAGGTTTGTGAATTGCAGTGCCCCTGAGCTCCATTTTTCAACTGTCTTTTTTGGGAGCTGGCCGCAAAAGCACGGGATTGCCTCAGGCCCTATTCTGGTTCCGGGTGGCAGGCTGAGCCTGTGGTTATTTCTTCTTCCTGATGAGAAAATAGAGTGACCTGTGCCTGTCCCAACACCTAGATCTAGTCTCTCATTGGCTGCCCCTCTTCCCGTTCATCCTCAGGATAAATTGCAACCTGTAGGGAACAGGAGCTTAAAGGTGCTGATTCTCCAAGTAGGGAGATTGCTAGTGAAGTAGCTGGAATGGCGAACCCGAGCACAAGGAGATGAGAAATGAGGTGCGTTTTAGAAACCTTTCAAAATCACACGGTGTACCATCTTCTGGGTTCCTCATGCAAGTTTTCGATGTAGGAAGATGCCCTTGAACCTGGAGATTTGGGACCCATGGGATGGGTACCACGCAGTATTACCTTAAAGGGTCTGCGTTGGCTCACCCAACCTCACCAAAACTCTCAGCCCCAAGAATGTCCACCCTTATGTCTCATCCAGCTGTGGGTCTAGATATGGTCAATCCAGGTTGCGTCACAGCCCCTGAATGAATTTTGTAAGAATTTCTGTCTCTTTCACTGTCTTTGTTTCATGGGTTTTTAAAACTAATTTATTTTTATAATGGGGTTTAGCTGCTTTTCACGGCTGTGTTTATGCGGCTTTACACCCACTTGACACACTTCCAGAGAGATATGAATACATAGGTTTTAAGATTCTTACTAGTCACATATATTCTTGTGCGGTGAATAGGGGGTGTTGAGTCCAGTTCACTGAGCAAGGAGTAGGTCTTGTCTATTAGGTATTGGGTGTATGGAACGGTATCTGAGCTAATTTGAAACCCTTGTTTTATGCATCACCCCACCTCACCTTTCCCGTTAAGCAACCATAGATTTTTTTCGAAATGTGTGACTTTGTTCTGTTTTGTAATTCAGTTCAAATGTAGCGGTTTTTACATTCCCTGTGTAAGTTATAGCTTTTGATAAGTGTCCTTTTCTGTGTGACTTATTTCACTTAGAATCGTCGTACCTAAGTCCACCCATCTTGCTTCTACTAGCCTTATGACATTGATTTCATGGCTGAGTGATATTCCATTGTACATAAGGACCACAACTTCTTTATCCATTTTTCTCTTTCCTGGGATATTTAAGGTGTCATGAAGTGGAGGTTTTGTCAACAGAGCAGCCCTAAACTTTGGGGTGCCTGTGTCTTGCTGATTTTTAGTTTTCAAAATTTATACGCCCATGAGTGGAAGTGCCCTATGCTCCCTAAGCTGTGTTTTTTCGATGTTTCAGGCCTCACCGTACACTTCTCCAGAGTGGCTGTTGGCAATTTACATCCCGCCCATCAGCGTAGCAAGGCTCCAATTTCTCCATGGCCTGTCCTGCAATTGTGGTTTTGACACTTTTATCAGCATGGCCCTTTTGACGGATGGGAAGCGAGACTTCTTTGTAGCGCTGATTTGTCTTTCCAGGTTGCTTGGTTGGCCAAAAAGGGCGTATGCGTTTTTTCCTGAATATATTCAGGAAAAAACGCATACGCCCTTTTTGGCCAAGGGCATCATTGTCCACGTTTTGCCGCTTTTCATGTGCTTGAAAGGCAATTCGAATCTACCTCCTGAAATCTGTGTTTTGCAGTTCTGCCTTGCTTTCAAATCCTCTTCGTTGCCTTCCCTCAATATATTTGTGGACGAGAGTTATCATTTATAACTCTGCAGGCTTGTGAATTGCAGTGCCACTGAGCTCCATTTTTCAACTCGCTTTTTTGGGATCTTGCCGCAAAAGCGCGGGATTGCCTCAGGCCCTATTCTGGTTCCGGGTGGCAGGCTGAGCCTGTGGTTATTTCTTCTTCCTGATGGGAAAATAGAGTGACCTGTGCCTGTCCCAACACCTAGATCTAGTCTCTCATTGGTTGCCCCTCTTCCCGTTCATCCTCAGGACAAATTGCAACCTATACGGAACTGGAGGTTAAAGGTGCTGATTCTCCAAGTAGGGAGATTGCTAGTAAATTAGCTGGAATGGCGTACCCGAGCACAAGGAGATGAGAAATGAGGTGCGTTTTAGAAACCTTTCAAAATCATATGCTGTACCATCTTCTAGGTTCCTCATGCAAGTTTTCAAAGTAGGAAGATGCCCTTGAACCTGGAGATTTGGGACCCATGTGATGGGTACCATGCATTATTACTTTAAAGGGTCTGCGTTGGCTCACCCAACCTCACCAAACCTCTCAGCCCCAAGAGTGTCCACCCTTATGTGTCATCCAGCTGTGGGTCTAGATATGGTCAATCCAGGTTGCGTCACAGCCCCTGAAT